>NW_024884789.1:9574336-10045228 GCF_019232065.1 Centrocercus urophasianus | reverse complement strand
GTTTAACAAGAGCAACACCAAATGTGATCTGTAATAGTTTCATCTCCTATAGTTTCTTGTTACTTGTAGCCTTCCTCTGTCTGCAGCAGAAATAAGTTGGTACCTTCTGATACAAAACTTTCCAAGCTAGCCTGGCTTATCTTAGTTGGTACAAATCTGGGGCTGCTCCCACGTGTGGCTGCCCAGGGGGATCAGCCAACAGGAAAGAACAGCACTGATCTGCAGTGAGGCCAAAGGCACCCACAACTGGGACCAGCCCTAATGGCTGCATGGCTCCTGCTCCATGAATCTGCCTGGGGCAGACATGAGGTGAGATGAATCACACCACTCAGCTTTATCATGCACGTGAAGAGTGATTAATTTGTGCTAACTTTGCATGTACGCAGCCAAGTGAAGTTTAAGGCTCCAATAATTTGTAACAGCTTTTGTGAACCTTAGAACAAAGAGGCCAATGCTAAAAGCAAGCCAAAAAAATGAGTGCAACAAGCAGGTTGCTCCTAGGCTTTGCTTTCCCATGAACAGCTTGTTTATGATTTGTTGGATGGAATAACATTTCAGGCAGGCTGATGCAGTGCTTTTAGCAGCAGGCCAGAGGTTTGGAGCAGGTTCCACTCCAGAAATTTTTAATAATGCATTGTAACTCAGTCCTAGATATAAAGAATGGGCTGATTTAATGATTATTGAAGCTACTGGCTTGAATGCACTTTAGAGAGGGTTTTTTAAGTGAAAATGTGAAGAAAGAATTATATATATTTTTTTGCATTCTGTGCGGAGTTGAAGGGTTCAAAGCAGAAGGTAAGCACCAAAGAATCTCCAAGCCGGTTGGTCAGAGAAAGCCAGAAATGGAATCATGTGCTTGTCCAAATTAACAGCTCAGACAGGCTGAGGCTGTGATGCTCCCAGTCAGACCTGGTCAGTCCTATCTGTCTTGGTCTTATCCCTGCCATCACTTCATTTGAGTGGCAGCTGCTTGATGCACAGCAAGTGAGGTTCCAGTGCTTGTACAAAAATGAAGAAACTCAGGCAAATGTCTTAAAATGTCTGGTATTGCTGTATATCCTTTTGCACATTTGATACACTTTGGCTTTTAACAGTTCATCCAGTAAAGCATGTTCAGTTCTCATGGAGATGAGTACACTTTAGCTGGCCATGTTCTTTATGCAGAAGAGATCATCAGTATGGACTGAATTGCCAGGAGTATAGAATGCTGCAGATAGACAGACTGTGCTGAGTCCGTACACTGATCCCACAGAAGTCAAATCCAAGACACGCTTATGTTAATGGGAACAGACTCTGGCCTTTGAGAAACAAAAATATGGCCAAGCTAAATATTTCAGGTATTCTTGAAAGAATGAGCATTATGAAACAGAATGCTTGATGTAAATGAAAATATTAATAATATCAAAACTTCACTGTATTCTCTAACAAGTGGAATATACTGATGTAAATACAATGTTTCTACTGCCTCACGTATCTACTTTATCTCAGACATGAAATACCTGCATATGCCTAATAATCTGTGCTTTTGTAGTAAGAGAGAAACTGTGTGTGGTCTGGCTGCTTTCTAGAAGAGAGTCTATTCACTCTGCTGTTACTACTAGCATTATTAGTTGTATGTCAGGTTCCCTTCATGAAAAATGCAAGTGAAAAGGCTTTTTATTTCTACGTTTGATTTTATAGACCTCTGCATCCTCCAGCATTTCTCTAGTCCAGTCAAGATTGTTGTTTTAGATAATGTTGTTTAATCAAATATAAATAGATTGCCTTTTCCCTTTGTGCCTTTAATGGCTGTAGTGAGTCTCTGCACAGAGTTATGGCAGGTTGGAAGACTGAATAATCATGCAAAAAGTGGAGCATTGCACTTTGAGGGTGTACTGTAAGCAGTTTGGGATGTCATAAAGTATCCAGGAGGTCTGGAGGAGAGAGTTCATCATGTGAAGCATTATACCAGGCTCCATTTGTGGGTGTTCTGCAAACCACCTCAAATTTCCTTATGAGTCGTGGCAGTTCCAGAGTACGATGGTTTTATTTTTCTTTTCTACAGCATGACTAGTTCTTTCGCTAGGAAGTATGCAGTATTAAAATAAAGGGATCCCTAAATGACCCATCCTCTGTCTTGGAGTGCCCCATCACCCCCATCCCCTTCTCTGCTTCCCTAAGTAAATGTAGCTCATGTACTTCTAACGCTGAATGCATTCAGATTGAAGACACCATTTTTCTGGGGCTCTTAGGCATTACTTCTGTTCTGAAAGGAATGAAATCACATGTTTAAGTGGCAAAGGTTCAGTTATTTTCAGAGATGACATCAAGTCCTACAGAGAGATAGATGTGAATGCAATCAGACAAAGAATAGGTACATCAGTGAGATATGCTAGTGCCAGGCAGTGTCTGTCTGGTATCAGCAATGTGTGTGTTGTCCCCTCAGCATCTGGACTCAGGGAATGAATCTTGACTCATCTGGTAATTGGAAGACCCCCCTCTGATCAGACTTTGAAAACCACAATACAATAATAGCTGTGTGGGTAGAAGAGAGGTTGGAGGTGCATTAAAATAAGATTTCTTGGGTGTTTTGATGTTCTGTAACAAAAGCAGCAAGTGTAGCAAACCACATCAAACTTATACAGCTGAACCAATTAAAAACATCAGTAAGTCATCCGGGCACTTAAGCCCCTAAAGGTTAGTGAGGTGTATAATTTCCTCCTGGGCTTTAAGGACAACCACAACTTGGAGGAAACTGGTTGAACTTCATAAACTAGAAATGTTTTCTGTACAACTGGGTTGGCATGGCAGCATGGAGCAGAAGCAGAGGAGTAAGGAGCAGAGTGCCAGTATTCATCATTGCGAATTTATTTATTGCATTGCTAGACCAATGCACACCCTTCGCATGAAAGTGGTATTAACTGAGGCAAGCATTCATCATCTCCTTTGTTTGACACAACCTGCAAATCTGCTCTAAACTCTCCTTAAAAGAAATTATTTTTGAGGAGTAAGTAAAACTGCATCCTGGTTTGTTTTCACAGAGGCTGCAGTTAGACCACAAATAACTAAGTAGAATACCATTTTAATTGCTTTGTAACTGACAGCACGTTGTACTCCCCAAGCTCCAAAGCTGTGTCTTGGGCTACTCACGTCTGATTCAGTCACACACATCTAGCTTATGATGGCTATTCAAAGATAAGGCATTTAGGCCTACTGTATTTTTGAGTCTAAATTTTGTGATTACAGCTTTCCTAAGAGAGTAATATTTCCTATGTAAAGCGTGCTTTACAATGTATTGGAATTTAACTACAAAGATATATACCTGCATAAGTACAGGCTATTAAAACAATTTACTAGTGTGTCAACAAGTACCGATATGTACATAAAAACAGCATAATTTGGTTTGTTTTAATGCACTGAGCCAATCCAGCAGTGCGCCATCAAGTGCTGTTGAGAATCACTTTGCACTAACAGGATGACATGACTGGAATCCCATTCACTGCACATCTTACCTCTATTGAGTGATCCAGAGTCAAAATGAATGACTGACACTTCGTGAACAAAAGAATAAAGCAATTGTGCCATTCACACGACACCAAGGGTGAAAATTTACTCTCATTATATTGGATATTAGGATTCACTATGTTAGAGTTCATTAAAGTGGGTGGGAGAACGGAACTCAATAAATAATTAACAGTAAGTCATTTGTCAGGGAAATTTTGTTTATCCCTCTGCTTATAGAAAATCCATAAGCAGATAATAGTTGCCTCAGAAGTGCTTGCTATTCAAACCTGCCTCATACATAAGTTTTTTTTTCCATTTTTTTAGCAGATTGGATTGATTGTAATTGTCTCTGAGGCTGTAAGATACTTGTTAATCACGTAGCATTGATCAGCTGTAGTTTGTCATATAGATACATGATTATCTTTCTCCCTCCTAGTTGAAGGTGTCCATCTGCTTTTTCAGGGTAAACATAAGTATGTGAACATGCAAATGCAAATTTGTTATTCACCAAAATCTCTTCAATGACACATTGAAGGCCATTTACTATGAATGCTGGTGCCAGAAGAATGAAGTTTCTCACATTTCTATGAAATGTGAACAAACAATATAGTATACAAGCAATTCACTTGAACTGATGGCAGTATTTGCAGAGTATTTTTGTAATGTTCTAGTTTCATTACTGGGTAGCACTGATGAATACTCAAATTAAGAAGAAATTACATTGACTGTAGTATGTGTAGTCATCAACAATAATTCTGACACGCAAGATATGCAACAGGTAGCAAATATCTGCACTACAGTTTGCAGTGCTTTGCTACAAAGGCATATTTTAAATATGAAGACTGTGATACTCTTCACAAAACTTTTCTGTCTGTATGGCTCCATGAAATCATTTTGCTATTAACTGCAGTGAGACCAGTGTTTTAACTAATACAGTTGACCATTGTCCTTTGTAGTGGCCCAGTGCATGGTTGTGAGGATAGGATCTCTCATGCCATGTGTTTAACTTTCTTCTAGTAGCAAGTTCTGCTATATGGTTTGAGATCTGTGGATTCAAAGCTTTACTGAAGTGCTCAGAACTATTATTATCTAAGTTATCACTATTTTTCAGAAGTATTTCCCAGGAGAGCAGAAATTCTGGGCCTCTGAATTGCAGGGTCAGACAGTGCTGAGTACCTGACACTGTAATAACAGGAGGGTTCATTCAAATAGAAACGATGGTTGCCTCCTACCAGTTCTGATAGCACTCAGGTAAAGGAGGAATGTCTGAGGTGCCAATGGGAAGAGATCTGTCTCTAATCAAAAGCCATCCAAAAAGTCAATACAGTTAATTTCTCATTCACAGCTGATAGAGGAAAAGGTGCACATACAGTAAAACTGAGGTACTGAATGGAGAAGAGGAGGCTCAAGGACACTATCATACTACAGCTCCCTGATAGGAGACTGTTGTGAGGTGGAGGTCAGCCTCTTTTCCCAGGTAACAGCAATAGAACAAGTAGTGAAGACTTTAAGTTGCACCAGGGAAGTTCAGGTTGAGTATTAGAAACAATTTCTTCTTAGAAAGAGAGGTGGTGCATTGGCACAGGCTGCTCAGGGGGTGGTGGAGTCACCATCCCTGGAGGTGTTCAAGAGAAGAGTAAAGTTGCACTAAGGGACGGGCACAATGGGAATGGGCTGATAAGTGGACTGGAGGATCCCAGTGGTGTTTTCCAATCCTAAATGATTCTATGAACACCATTAGAAAAACAGCACGCACCTTATACGTAAGAATACAGAAAGCTCTCTTTGAATGCCTGTTCAGAGTTCTTGTGCTGCCAAAGCTTACGCCATCCCTCTCGGTGCGACGGCCACCCGCACACCTGGCGAGCAGCGAGTGGTGCTGTCTGGGGGGATTGGGTTACAGGGGGCAGTGCCGGGAAATTCTCGGGAGGGACGGCTGAATAATTTTTTAAGAAGAAAAGCTTCAAATGGAAAGTGTAACCCAATGCTTTCTAAATGCGGAGGCATGCTTAAAGAGCAGTGCTATTTGGTTTCTCTTTACTTCAGAGAAATTTAAATCCTCAGTAAATAACTCCTGCTCTTCAAGTACTGAACAAATGAAAATCACCTGATCGAAATTTAGACAAGCTTGTGCCCATGCTGCAATTTCCAAGAGCAGGAGGGACGAGGGAAGGAACTAAACTAGCTAAGGCAGAACCAGCTCAGCCTCCAGCAAGAGAGCTTACAAGGAGCTGACTTCTGTCCCTGGCGTAGAGCTGGCCGGGTGTAAGAGGAGAGCACAGCCTTCCCTTCCTGGAGGCACACTGCAACCACAAACGCCCCTTCCTGCACTAGCAACAGCCACATTCAGCATCAGGGTCTTTCTGACTTTGAAGCCTCCAGGCGTGACAAGCACAGGCTTGGCAAAAATAGACAAGGGGAGAAAACCAAGAAAACAGAAACTTATTGGAAATTTTTAGAAGTACCTAATGTGAAAAAGATCTTTCATGTTCTTTTGTGATTGTGATCTCCAGACACAGGTGTGAGCACAAATGCGTTTCCCCTGCAGCAGAGGCTGTCAGCAGGGAGAGGAAGGAACACTGCCCCAGCTGATGGAACACTCCCTGAAACACTGCTGGCTGGGACCTATTGCTGCAGTGTTTTTCTTGGTCTGTGGTCAGAGAAGTGGCAGGGATGTAGTAGGGCTCGTGCAGAGCTGGTCAGCTGTCTTGCAGCAGTTCGTCTTGGGGTCTCTATTTTTTCTTTTTTTTTTTCTGGAAAATATCAGCCAAGCAAAAGCAGTCCCAGTGCAGCAATTCAGCCATGCCCACTGCCTCCAAGGAGTTATTGGAGCAGAGACTCAAACCTGCAGCATGACTCTAAAGGTGAATGCTCAAACTGATGGACCATAGAATCCATCACTCATGAAGTTCAGTGAATATTTAATTGTTCTTACAAATTGGAACAGCTCAAGAGTGTCAAGAGAAATCCTCCTTTTGAGTGACCAGTTTGCAGTGATCAGAGCACATAGGTGGAATGCGAAATTTCAGCATTTGAGTACTTGCTTTGACCCATTCTGGGCAGTCTTGGGTAGTTGTAAGGCAAAACTTCCTAACCACAGACCGTATTAGCCAATTTAGCCAGCCCTGTTTCATCTTTATACAATAGAGGATCATTTGATCATTTGGAAGCTTCTGATAGAAAATCTTTCACCATCTGCTTTTCTGGACAGGAGCACAAATACATACTGATACCGAGCTCAAGTAAATGTTTCAGGTGCAGGGTAGCCAGGTCTCAGCTAAGTCCCAGCTTGCAGAAGTCATACTCGTGCAACTGGGATAACACCAGCCCTGTGCAGAGGGCTCAGAAACTGGCTTCCATACTATTTACTATTTTCATATTTAAAGCCACAAAGGGGTTTCACTCTTTCACTGCAAGATCTTTTGCCCTCATTTCTGGACTCATTTTATTTACTGTAGCAATTTCATCTTACTTTTCATATTTCATCTGCCATCACTGTTTAATCAGAAAGTAGTTGGGGATTAAAACCTGGAAAGAAGATGCAGAAGTAGAGTGTGTGTATGCAGCAAAGCTTACACAAACTAAACTTAGTCTGCCTCCTCTTACGGCCTTTAGAGACTATGGAAAGAGGGCCAAGAGGAGTCCCAGAAGAGCAAGGAGCCTTTAGTGTGTTCTTCAAATTTCTCCCACAGATAATTTGGAAGAAATACAGTGTACTTTTGTATGCCCCAAAAGTAAAATTACAACCAGCTGATGGAACAATCTCAGCAGCAGCAGCAACGAGACTCAACTCAGAAAGGCAGGGTTTGTTGCCAAATAACACAGATTGTTTATAATGAATATAAACAATTACACTGCTGACCAGATTCCCACTACACTTCCATCCATAGAATATACAAAATACTGTTCTGGCACTGATCTCCCAAATATTTGCCATATATTGAGCATTTTCACTAAATGAAATACAGTGGAATTGCAACAGAAGAGAAGCCCACACCACAGTGTTCCCATTCCCCAGCACCTTTTGTTCTGCACCTTTATTTTTATCTTTCATATTATAAATATGCATAAGTAAAATGGTTCTTCCATCACGATCTCTCCCTAATTCTTCAATTCTACATTTTTGTTGTCCTCTCTTCTAACAAGTTAAACACTGAGGATGGACATGAAGACAAGGAGAGATGCTGGGAGGTGATCATCACTTTGCAGTTTCCTCTCCCATATCAGTGCAGTGGTTTCTCTTACTTCTTTCTCTGACACATACATCTTGATGATTTGTCTTGCCAGAACTGAGATCATATATAATTGATGGTAGATTAAAGCAGGGCTTTTTTTTTTAAGGCAGTGTCCATCCAAGTTGACTGAGCCAAGCATTTACCTGGAAGCAGAAACTTAAGAGGTTTCTGGTGTACTGTACAATTTGAACCCTCCTTCAGGACAGTACTGATAGAACAGAAATATTCACAACAGACAAGAGGAGGCTTTTGCAAAAGATCCTTCCAAAGGTCTAGTGGTAGAAATATGTTATATATTATGTTAACACAATAAATTTGCAAGAAAACATCCACAAATCATTGTTTCAATGGGCTATGAACTTCAAACTGTGCTCAGCAATTTCATGAGAGCAGAATAACTGTCTTTCCATACGAAGAGCAGTCACAGTGCTGATTCAGAAGTAACAAATCGTTCTTTTATTTCAAAATGTATTAGTATTAGAGGAAAAAAAACAAATAACTGAAACAAGAAAAGATGGCCTTTCCAAACATTGTCCATAGAGGAGAAGGTGAAGATGATGGCTCATTCGCTGCAGTTTTCTGATGCCATAAAAAGAATGTGGTTTTTTGGCAAGAGATAAGTTGCTTTAGTTAGTACTGTTAGTAGTTATTTGTTATTACTGGAGCCAAAGCCAAACTCCACACATCCCAGTTTGGAACACAGCTTCTATCAGATGCTGCAGATTTCAGTACCATGGTTACTGAACCACTCTCGTCAGATTTACCACAAGCATTAGTAAGATACCTGATTGTTGAGTTCTGGATAAAGGCTGTATTTCTGGAAAGCTATATTTCTGATTAAGCCCCATCATCTCTGTGATCCTATGGTCATCTTCTATGATTCTATGATCTCACTGTTACCCCCTCCTTACCTACTTGCACCAACCAACCTACTATGGTTGGCTGCCGCCAACAACAGGCCTGAAGTTCTCAATCTTATTATTAAAGAGGTTTCCCAGCTTTCAGTTTTATTGACTGCAGACAGAGTTGTGCACCTACAAAAGCAGATGACACTGACTTCAACTTAATCCAAAACAGCCCTGTGATGCTATGATGAAAGTTTCAGGGGAAGACGCGGAATCTTTTGAAACAATGAACTGTCATACAATATTGAGTGCTGGCGGTCCATCAGGCTCTTTTCTTGGGTTCCCTGTCAAAGACTTGATAGCCTTGGGCAGAGCAAACATGAAAACGGATGATAAAGTGCAATGCAGTTGAGTCTGGCCTTGAAAATCTGCAGCTACTACAGCTGTGGGTGCCTTACACTAACTACATCCTGTTTATAAACAGCCACCGCAAAAATGTCACTTTTCTGATTTGGAGCCATTTGCATTAGCCAAATGTATTTCACAATAACAAAAATGTCTCAGCCAATTAGAATTCATTTCTCCCCCAGCCTAATAAACACTAATCAGCTCACCCATTAATGCCAGTGGTTCAAGTCTGCATGTGCTGCTGCCTTTCTCCTGCTATGAATATGCAGATCTCTCCGTCCCTGTTAGCTTCTGAAATGCCTCTGCTTTCTGTAGCTGACATTTCTGAGCTCTATGGATAACAATACCAGAGCTTATCACCCTCTACTGAAGATGAAGATAACTTTAATGTATACAAAAGGAAAAAAATACCCCATACTACAAAGCAAGCAAAGCTGACAGATGAATTTTGTGTCTTAGCAGTGGATATTTGAAGCTCAGAAAAAGCAGTACAGTTCTTACAGATGGGGTGCTGTTGCTTGTAAGCATTGGATCCAGCACTAAGATTGTCTCATGCCAGCCAGCCTGGCACAGTGTATTTGCAGGACTGCAGCTGAGTAGGGCACGTTCACAGAAATGAAATTTCTGAACACAGACTCATGTTCTCAGTGTAATGGTCCGCCTTCACAGCATCAGCTGGTGCTGTGCTTTTTGCACTGTTACGGTTTATTTTTAATGGATAGTTTAGCAGATTGCATTAGATTCCAAAGCTTAAAGTCCAAAATATATGTTTGTGTTACTAAGAAAAACCTGAATCAACAGCTCTTTGTAGGCTCATATGAAGGTTGCATGAGCAGGTTTTGAAGGGTGTGTACGTGCTGATCTTGCAGAGATTTACACTGAAGTGTAACCTCCCTCTCTCCTAGTAGCCCCAGAGAAGTGGCTGTGAGCCCACAGAGTTAACAAGCCATTACAGTGGTTTAAGATCTATCTGCTCTGCTTTTCCCAGCCACCAGTCCAGTGGCAGACATTTCCCCGTGCTTCTTCAGCAGAGTGGCCTCCAAGACTCCTCCCTGATTTTCCTCTAGGCTGTCATGGATCCAGATCTACAGTAGGTTTAAATAGTTTAAGCAGGTGGCTGCCTGATTTTGCCCGCAGGGCACAGGGAAGAAGCACATGATCCCTTCTCTGGTAGAATTACAGGGCAGGAACGGTTGGCAGAGGGGCAGTAAAAAGCAGCTGGGCCTGGTAATGAACGTCAGCACACAGGAGGGGACGTGTGCTCACACTGACACCTGGTCCCACGCAGCGTGCGGCTGGCAGCCTCTGCTCAACCACAGCCTCAGTGGCTGCCCAGGACAGGTTTGGAAGTCCTGTGGTGTATCTCGTCAGAGGACTGGAAGCTCTGGTTTCGGTCAGGAAAACTGCTCAGACCAGTAATATTTCCAGTCCACCTCACTGGATCTTAAGTGTATGTTTGAGGCTCAGCCATCTGCAAATGGGAGGGAGTGTGTCCAGGTAATTTAGCTTAAGCCGCAGGGCTGCAATAAAGCAGCTACAAAGTCTCACATGGTCTGCTCCATCCAGTCCTTGGTGGGACACAGCGTCTAACAAACAGGTGGTAACAGACAGCTTGAGGAAACTGCTGCATCTGCTTTGGTAAATGAGCATGTGTCTGAGCCCTGAATCCGTCTTTCAATCAAGCCTTTAGTAGGAAAACATAGTCCTGAAAATGGTATTTCTGAATGGGACCCAGTAAAGAATAGATGGAAACATAGGTATGGTTTCAGTGAAATCAAAACAAAAAATCAGAATGCTGTAAAAAAAAACACGTGGTAGAATCATAATTGCAACAGTCAATTATGAAACTGTAAAGTGAAGTTTGCAACTGGCCAGTGGCCTGTCTAGTTTCACTTGGGAGATTGAGTCTATCTTGGGCTAGCTACTAAATTGGCAGTAAACCAAAGACAAACCACAGGGAGCCATGGACCCAGTATTTGTATTGCCATCCCATTCACTGGGCTATGACAAGAAAAATACAATCTTATCTCGTTATTTCCCTTTCAGAATTGATGAGTAATAAAAACAATTAGCCAGGAATGTTTTTTAAAACTTGCCAAGTGCATTATTTGGCAAACATACTCATAAATAGTGTATCTAATTACAAACTGAGTGAGCACTGAAAACTACCTCATCATTTGAGAAGAACTTGAAATTCTCATTTCACCCACTGATGAGTCACTGCTGCCCATTAGCACTAAGCTGGCACAAGCAACACAGAGACGTTTTCATCCCTCTCATCATAGTAAGTGCATTTCAGGACTGATGGGGGACATTTACACTTTGGTGAATTTGAGCAAAGACAAAAAAAAAAAAAAAGGACGTGTGTTTTGAGACAGTGGCTGGTTTGGGGCAATTCTTTGTATCTGTGCAAGCTCCCACTCTGGTTTCTCTGTGAGGAGTATTCTTTGTGTGGGAAGCTGTGGGGAGCCACAGGCATGAAGGAAGCTGAATCTCTCTCAGCAATTCCCAGCCAATCTGTAGCTGAGCTGGGAGAAAACCTGCTTAGTCCTTTAGGCACCAGAAAAAGAAATTATCATAGGTCAGACCTTACGCAACACCAGCTTTAGTCTTAAGTGGTCAGGTAGCTCCACACTGATAGTCCATGCAAAGAGCTTGTGTTGGCTTCCCAAGTAACCCAAGGTGCTTTGCTCAGCAGAGAGCCCTTCCTCCACCTGCACAGATTGCACTGGTTGGCACTGAGAAGCTCACTGTCCCCTCACCACCTCCCTCTCCCTTGCCATAGGCCCCGAAACAGCTGAATTCATTAAAAGAGGGAACAACTTTAAAATCTGTGTTTATTTAACTGTTTTGCTAATAAGCAAAACCATTTGTCCTGTTACCTGACAGTGTCTTTCAGGTATGGTAGATTCCATCTGGCAACTGTCACTTGCCTTATGTAGTGCTTACAACCATGCATTATCATTTAATTAGGCTGAAACTAAATAGATCCAATCCAATTCTCCAAGGCTATAGACCCATATGACTCATAGGCTGTGCATCAGGCAGTTGGAACAGGTCACTCTGTGCTGCCAGAGGATGTAAATTGTGTGCTTGGTTCGGTACACAACCCTGAACCAACACATGCTCCTCAGGGAGTCCTCAAGCTGTGGCCAAATCCAGCCTCATCAGGGGCTTCTCCAAAAGAAAAGTTAAGCTTTCAATTCCATGTGGTTTAAAATACATTCAGTCATGATACACCTTGAATCACGGTCTGCTTCTATTATCCATTATCAGTAACAAGGTTATACTTCAGTGCTTTTTTGCCATATACAAAATACACATATTTGCAGAGGAGCTGCAAGGATGCTGGAAGCTTTGGGGAAGCAGAAAGAGTTTCCAGAGATGCACTGGTTTTTTCACAAAAATTTCAGTTGAACAGTATTTGGTTCTGGGACAAAGGGGAAAAAAGAGAAATACAAGATATCTGAAAGAATTGCTTTGATTGCAGGGTTGAGTGGGAGCACACTACCAAGCCTTGGAAGTTGCTGCACAGTGAACGTATTGCATGCTGGATCATTTTCTCCACTTCACAGACTACGAATGCCAGGTCTCAGCTGAAAAAGGAACCTAAGGCTCCCCATTTTGAAGTCAAGGTACATATTCTTTCTTGCTTTCTCCTGAGCATTGTTCTGGCTCATCTCTTAATTCACAAGAAGCCATACTATATATTAACAGACAAGTTCACCTGGAAATTTATTTTGCAGGAGATTTTGTTATTGCCTCATAAACACAGAGCTCCCTTAAATTGTCGTCAAAATACATTACCATGAAATTACTGAAGCAGTAAAAGAAAAAACCTAAAACATTGCTGTACCAAATTCTGCTCTAAATATTACGCTGTTCTTCCATGGAATTCACAGCACTTGCAGGGATCTGGAAGTACTTTAGTGTTCTTTAGCTGATATGTGTAGTCCAAAAGAAGCAATCACACTTTCAGTAAAAGATTATTTAATTTGCATGGGGCTGTGGGCTCCAATCTAGTAGGACCACCTTAACTCTTCTTAGATGCTGCCAGCACTTCACCACTTTGCATCTTCAAAAGGCATTTATGTCTATCTAAAGTAGACATCGTTTATCTCTGGGTAAAGTAGGGCTCTTGGTCTGGAATTGCTTCCTACAGGCGTCAATGACAAGCCTAAGCCAACAACAAACTCAGCTCAGAAGATGCAGATCCCCTTTTAGGGAGCAGGGGGACACGAATGAGGCTTCGATGGCTGTGATCCACACACAGTGGATGTGTATAGCTGCGTGCTGCTTTGCAGGAGGGGAGAGGTCTTTGCTGAGGAGAGCAGTGCCTGGCTTCCCCCGCCTGCCCCACGTGGTGCAAGTGGGAGGGAGCCCACTGCCTCTGTGGGACTTGGGGAACCACACGGATATGAGATACAGTGTTATGACATGAACACTGCACTTCCAGTAAACAAAGAGTTGGAAAATGGCAGTATCGAATTAAATGGCAATAAAGCTTTTGTTGTTACAGTTTTATGTGGATTTGAAGAGAGAATCTGTGATGAACTGCATTGTGCATGTTCACACCCAAATAAGGAGGGAAGCATGGCATAAAAATAAGTATGGCACTAGGCGGGTATCTTTTTTGAATTCTAGCTCACCAGAAGAGTTTTACAGAAATCTGATTACAGTTTTACTGCATGGATGATGCTTTTGCATCTGTTTCACAGATATCCACCTTTTAAATTTTATTTAATTTGTATTGATTTTTCCTGCACTTTCATAAGCAGACATCACACATCTGAGCACACACAAAAATGATTACTTAAGTGACGATTTAAAAATAATGGATGTACATTAGCACATGAATGATTAATTCCTCTTTGTGAGTACAAGCATCCAGGCTATGGCTGAGTAAAATATTGATGGTACAAAGGAAATGAGCTGTTTCTTAATTTGGTTTTGTTCTGGTAATGTGTAACTAATGTTGTTTCCTTCTAGCAGTATGCATTTAGTGACCCTTTTAAATTTTAATACCTAGTGATAGCTAAACTAATAGCTTCATGGGACGTACAAGAGGGGATTTTGAAAAGATGCAGATATGGTTTACATGCATTAATTTGAGACTCCCTGTAACACATTTAATACAAACAGTTGCTGCAGAAGAGCCTAGCCGGTCTCTACCCACAAGTTGGCATTTCACTAGAAATTTCACTTCTTTTTGTACAAGGCACTGAGGATTTCATCGTCATATTACTCTCTGGGGACTACAGCACAGGAATCCCAGTTCATCAGGGCCTGATGCTCTCATGATGCATCTGAGAATGTGGGAGTTTGTGTGTGTTGTAGGAAATGAGAGAGTGACTGCTCTTACCACCTGATACTTGGGCATGTGTTTTCACTAAAGGTAGTTCGACCTGAGCAGTAAGATTAACTTTGTGCCGGACTCCTACAGCCTAAGTTAGAGGTACCCACGTTGTATTTTCTAGCTGCTCACACAGCTGTGGAAGTGCTTCTGGAGTTTTTCTGCCAGAATTACGTGTTGAAGTGCTTTCCCATACTTCTTCTGGGCAATGCCACAGTGAGGAGAAAAGCACAACTCAGGCAGTGCTGCGCACTCCTTCACTACAGAGCACGGTGAGCCACACTCATCCCTCCAAAATATGAAGCTAGTGCCCAGCTGAGCAGAGCAGTATGGACTCAGTATCAAATAGAAATGTCTAAAATGCTCTGTAGGTGTAGCTGGGCAGCAACACATGTAAGGACACGGGTTGTGGTAGAGTGCAGCTACAGGTTTTGATGTTCTCCAATGGGAATACAGCCTTGTTAGTGACATGCAGACTGAGTCAATGGCAGTGCAGAGCCATTGTCCATCTGTTGGGATGGCACCTTGCCCACCAACATGGGGACATGCCAGGTTTCAGTTGAAGTAGGTGCCTTCTAACAATGGGTTTAGAAAAGCAGCCTGTTGAAGATAGCAACTGACACCTCTTTCTTTAACAGACTATTTTTGGAGTGGGAACACTTGCTGGCAGCAAGTGCAAAGGGCCTAAATCAGCTTCTGTTAGTCAGCTGCAAAAAAAAGAAAAAAAAATTCACATTTGCTACAGTAAGAGAAGTTTGGGCTAAAAAGTAAAGTGATTGATTCTGTTTGGACTTGCTGGCCTCGCATGGCTCTGCTTATTGTGGCTACTTAATCTCACTTTACTGTAGTGCACAATAGTTTGCAGATAGGAAAGGAAGAGGAGGAAGAGGAACAGTATTTTGCTTTTGAGATGAGAAAAAGCACTTTTTGTTTAATTTTAAACCACGATTCTTTGATATTTTCTGCTGCTGCAATGGATATTATATGGTAATCCTGACAGGATGTTTTTATATGTGAGGAAGAGTTTGAGTGTTGGCTCCCCAGGATGACATTTGAAGAATGTCAGTTGACAACTGAGAGAAAAGAGGGATCTTCAGGCAGTCCCAACAAAAATCATCAGGCTCTCCATCATCAGGTATTTTTCAAAGTGTTGCGAAGATCCCAGGGAAAACATAGACTTGGCAGTCAGAACTCCCAGAAGGGGTGTAGACCAGAAAGCAAGGTAACGTGTGCACTTCTCCCTTGTGACTTTTTGGGTACAGGATGCCTGGCACGTGGGCAGGGTGTAAAACCACACAGCTTTAAGAGCAGTCCAGATGGCCAGCAAACCCAGGAACACATGTACACATAATATCCTGATCCTTCTAGGAAGGATTTTCAATCTAAATTGTCAGCCTGACATCAGCCCCATGACATTAGTGATGTGCAGGAGTGATATATGATCCACCTTGCAGATAGCTACTTGTTTAGGACTGAGGTAAGGAGTAATATGGCTTAACATGCCTCTTTTGACATGTCCTGCACTTGTCTGAGGTTCATTCCTGGCAGTGATGTGGCCATAGAATTATAGAATGGCTTTGATTGGAAGGGATCTTAAAGATCACCTAGTTCCAACCCTCCTGCTGTGGGCTACTCGCCACCCCCCATATCAGGCTGCCCAGAGCCCCATCCAACCCAGGTCTGGAACACTTGCAAGTGATGGGCGTCTGAGTTTGACCATGGCCCATCCCTATCACCTGGCTGAGCACCAGGACTGTGCTTTCTCTCCTCACCACCTTTACTGTCTTTCCACAACTCTACTCCCTTCGTTTCTCCACCAGGACAAAGCTGTCCTCCCTGGTGGTGTATTCGATCCTCAGGCAGTGCAAGGGAACTTGCCAGGTGTCAGTGTGCCAACAAAACCTGTGCTCCGTGCAGCTGGGTCCCCTGTCTAACATATGGAGGGTGGTTTCGGATGGTGTGGCTACCTGGGGAGGTGGATACTTCTCCATCTTTCTCTGGTTCAGTGCTGAGCTCTTGGTCTGATAAATGAATGTGGCCAAAGATGACAGGGAAAGGACTAGCTAGACATTCTCTACCAGCATACAGAGTACATATGAGCAAAATAAACAGTCAGTCATTG
Source organism: Centrocercus urophasianus (assembly GCF_019232065.1). NCBI lineage: Eukaryota > Metazoa > Chordata > Aves > Galliformes > Phasianidae > Centrocercus > Centrocercus urophasianus. The sequence continues at coordinate 10,028,782 of NW_024884789.1, read as the reverse complement.
AAATTCCTCTGAGCACAGGAAACTATTCAAGCAGCATCTGAAGTACTCAGATAAAATATCCATCTCTAAATCAGCTTTTGATAGGAAAGCTGAGAATAACCTGTAGTTATCTTTGGCTACTGGACGGTAGAGACATTATTAGAAAATGATTTGTTTTCTATAACATGGCTGCTGAAGACCTGGCACCTCATTATGCAACTAATTAAAAAGACTCAAAGCTATAAAAGGACTTGGAAAACTCTGGCTGGAGCCACAAGTGCTATTTCTTCCATTGCTTCCCAGATGGAGAATCACTTTTCATGCCCTCCTCTTATCCACAAAGACACAGAAGAGATGAGTTCTGTAGCTAACAGCCACAGCATCTAGGACTGCCTCACTCCAGGCAACAGAGGCAATAGAGCAGTCTCTGTGCTTTGCTGAGAACAGAGATGTCGTAGCTTACTTTTCTCTTTTGAGCCATATTATGTAACAGTGCTGGCATTCCTACCTGAGCCTATTTTTCAAAGTCAAGGACTGTCCAGAGGATTTTGTGATAACCTGATGATCACTGGCTATGTCTTTGTTGTGTATTTTTGCTATGTTAATTCTTCAAATATGAGCTGAAGATAGGAGATTTTGTAATATATACTGGGTGCCACTGTTACATTACATTGCCTTGCAGCTGAAGTGCTTTCTGCACTTTTGACCCCACACACACCTCTCTTCTTCTAGACCAAGCCTCCTCCCTGACAGCTCCTTTGCATGACTGTTTGCTGCATGACTTGTCACAGACAATGGTGTTTCCCCAGACTCCGTGGAGCTTTGCATCACTCAAGATTAGCAGGCTGACATGCACAGTCGTGCAAGCAGCTGGCAGACTGCGGTCACTGAAACAACATGGAGATGGAATGGGCATCTATCTCCTTGTCACATACGGTCACCTCAAAGGTGAAAACTCTCTCGTCTTGCACCTCCCAAAGAAAAGCATTGAGATGTTCAGTAAGAGGAGTGGCTCTAGGACATGGTGCACCATCTTAAATGTTGTTGGGGAAAAGGTGCAGCAGCAATTTGAAATGATCAGTGCCACTTGCACTCACCTCTGCCTCTTAGCTTTCATGACGTGTTATATAGAGAATAGCAAGTGCTTTATCTTGTTTGTACTCACTCACTTTCCATAAGTAGATTTTTTTCTTCTGCAGTAACCTGCGAAGCACAGAACAGAGAGGAGCAAACCTTCTGCGGATGGTTTCTGTAAGGGTTCTGTAACCCTTCAGCCACTCAGCAGAAAGGGCCTCAGAGCCCACAGACAGCCTATAGGAGGTAACACCAGGGTTCACCAAAGCTAGGAGCCACTCTTCAAACAAATTGTAATGTTAGGTAAGGCTAGAAGTGTTGGAAAACAAATAGTAATGGTACACACCTATATCCCAAGAACAAAAATATTCTAGGCTAGTCAGCTACCGAGATGTCAGGGGGCAGACACTGAACAGAAACTCAAGTTAGCATGCCAAAGGCAGCAGCTTCTGTCATCACTGATGGTGTGTGGGCTGTAGACTTTCTGTGTGTGTTACAGAGGTACAAGTAAATAGTTTGATCATCTTTTTTCAAAACTAGGGTGAGAGTCTATGCTCCTTCTGGATAGGAATGCATCAGAGAAATGTGGCAAGGTTTTATTTCAGAGTTCAAACAGATACAAATTTACAAGCAGTTTGTTTATCTTTCTATCTTTAGTGATTACTGGCGTTAGCTATTTTCTAAGCAACCCCCTACATCAAACATGGAAAATGTCTGTCTGATCCTTTACAACTGTTTTACTGTCACCCAAATGAGGCAGGTTTTTGGCTCCTGAGTCAGGGTTATGCTGGACAGCTGCTTTCTGTGGCAGCCCAAGGAGCCACCTCAGGCTTGCCCAAGGGAGATTCAGGCTGTACTGGATTACATTCTTAGGGTCATATTTAAGGCCTTAATCCGTGGAGTTATATTTGGTGGGACAGCAAAGGAGCAAGGTTTGTGTGCGTCTGCGGACATGTCTGTGTGAGTCTGTACATGCACGCGTGCCTGATTGCTTGTTTTCTGCAATACTGAAACTTTCATGGCCATCATCAGCTGATACCTGTGGACTCACCTTTGTGTAGGATGTGATTGTTGATGTATGGAGCCAGGCTGGTTCATGTTGGATTTTATGGACTCTGGCATGAGTAATGCGATACTAATCTATAGATAAACGAATCTGCTGGTATTTATAACCAGTAAGCAATTGCCTCACCCACTAACTGCGAGTTTGGGGACGTGACAGTTACAGTAGATAATACTTTACTGTAGCTCTGAGCTGTCTGAGAACCTGCAGGATTGCCTAAATTTCTAAGGGAATATTTGATTTACCTTAAAGAAAACATTAACCTCGCCTCTGGTCATTCTTACTGACAGGGAGCAGCATGTCAGCTGAGCCCAGACATAAAACACTTAAAGCCTGAGCCCTGTCAGTTAAATAAAGCGATAAAATTATAATCTGTTCCTATCCTACATTATCTGGAAATTAATACATAAATAACAGTGAAATCATAGCATGTTTTTGGGCCTGTTTCTGTTCTGAAGGTCACTGGATATCCATAGGACAAGGGGGATTCATCACACAGAATCAATTACAGGATTAGGTAATCCCCTAAAATGGGATTGAAAAGTGATTTTGTGTAGCAGAATTTGCTATATATAATTATATATAGATAACATTAAGTGTCTTGTCATCTTGTGATTATATACTGTGGGCATAGATTTGTTGCTAATGTGTCTTTTCAACCGTCTGTGCCTGGAAAAGGCAGTGCAGAGAAGTGTAGGTAAACACTGCAGATGGTGAATCTGTACTGACTGAGTAGCTGTATGACAAATGAAATTTTGGAAATTAAAATTGCAGGCTGTGAGGAAGATCACCTATTAATCTTGGAAGTATGCCATTAAATCTAATTACTGTATTTTGTTGATATTACCTTAGATGTTTGAAATGAATTCCCCATCAAACGATAGGTGATGAAATATACCTAACTGAAAAGCTAATCACTGGAAGAAAAGGGAAGTTTTCTTGCTCTCAGTGATTGCTGGAGACATTGCAGGGGCTGAGGAGCCAGCAGCGCGCGCTGTGTTGCACCTGGTCCCAGCAGGCACCACAGCAATACCCTCACTTGGGCTCCTCCATTCCCAGCTCCCTGCCTGGTACAGCCCAACCCTCTCTGGGATGTTTTTAACAAGGTTATTCTTTTGCAAAGGCCAGGAATTAGTCACATTTTACCACTTCAGGAAAGTGACATGGCCAGAATTGTTGGCCTGAAAGAGTTTGCTTTTCAAAGTGAAGGCTGATGGAGAGCCTGCAGGCAGGAAAGACCAGTTTTACAGCATGACTCTGCCCAGTTTTGTTCCCTGCTTGAATCCCTTTTATTATCTTTGACATCCAGTCATCCAGATTTCACTATAAGCACATTTCAAGTAGTAAAATATGCAAGATAGCGCATTAGAAGCATTGTGCTGTGCCTTGTCCTTGCTGGTGCGGTGTTCCCTCTGGCAGCCCCACAGCCAGAGCAGGGCAGGAGCTCCCAGCCTTCACTGCCCTGCATCTATCAGGGCAGAGCCTGCATGAGCCCTGTGGGCTGACCCATGCAGAGCTGCCAAAGCAGAAAAAAGTTATTCATTTTCCAATTATTTTATCAATTACTGGCATATCTCCTCTGCCTCCCAATGGATATGGTGGAACTGGAGAGCCAGCAGATTGAATTTCAGTCAGACTTTTGCCTAAGTAAGAACTGAGAGCAGCAATTAGATTTATCTTGTAAATACTCAGTACCAACATAGTGCTCTGTATGCTCCATGAGGCAAACTGATGTCTGATGATCATGGGTAGGCACGGAACTGCAGTGCACACCCATTTCTTCCACCTGCCAGAAAGATAAATTACAAGAGCGGAAGCGTATGCAGATGTTGATGCAGTGCAGAGCTGGGATAAAGTTGCCAAGTTGGGGTGCACAGCCCATCAGTACTAGCAGAACATCATTGCTACGCCTCCAAACTGACAGGCGTTCCACCTGAGGCTTCTATACATCCCCCTAAATAAGGAGGCAGGCTAGAAAGATAGAAAACAGAGTGAACAATGATGTAAAAATTGAGGTTTGGACAGTCAGAAATACTTTAAGAACAACTCTCAACACAGTGCGCAAAAAAGATGCTAAAAGAAAGTGGTAAAACTGTTCTGTGTCTACCTATATTTTACCAAATGCTAATCGCTTAAAAGCACCTCCTGTAATTTACTGAGAGCTGACAAGGGTGGAAGAGGAGGTTTCACGTCATTTGGAAAATATGAGAAAATTATTTTCTTTTCTTTAAGCATTGTAAAGAAATATGCTTGTGTGCTACCTGAATTGGATACTATTTGCGGAGATAAAATTATGACATCTTTTCTTATACTTACCACCTTCATACAGCACTTGACTTATTACCAATCATTTGCCTGTATCAACACAGCGCAGGCCCGTGACATTGGCAGTTTGCTATTTTTAGCCAATTGGTGTAAATCATGAGCGACAATGTTCTGAAATGTCTCACTTCTGACTTGTGTTGATACTGCGGCAAGCTCAAGTCTCAAGCAAGGAAAACGGCTGGCTCCACTTTCACCTGTATTTCCCATGCAACAAGGGCTAGGGGGACTGAATGGAGTAGGATCTAAATGCTGTCCAGGCAGATGAAAGATCCATCTTCTTGGAATCTAAACCATGGGAGATGGAGGTGAATAAGTGGCCACGAACAGAGCAATAGCTACAATAAGTGTTTGTGGAGATGGCTGCTAAAGCAGTAAGCATCCATCTAACGGAGGCGAGTGTTACTCCCGTGTAATTCTGCATTGTGCAAGTTATTAGTAGAAGACTGTAACAAGCTACCAGCTTCAGCTGGTGTGGCTTCAGCCTCCTTCTGGTGATATGCTGTGAAACATTGCAGCTCAAGCTTCATATTTTCCATATTTATGTTCTAAAATATCCAAAGGATTCTTTACCAAGCAGCAGAGACAAAAGCTGGCTTCTTAGGAAATTGTTCCGCATTTATTCACACACAGTACAGGCTTACCCTGCCGTGTGCAATGGCTCCCCTGACAGAGAAAAGGCACTAAGGCACCAGAGCTGTATGAGCATAACGTTTTTGGTAGTTAATAGAAACCAACATTATCAGGCAGACCAATATTTACCCCTGCAATGGGAGCATTACTCATTGAATAGCATCTTAAACTGTCCAACTAACTTTATACACTCACAATAAATAAATTCTGTTCTCTTTTATTATCAAAATTAATTACAGACAAGGTAAGTCGTAACAGCCTCACTTTCAGCTTAGATTTAAGGACAGTGAATATAAAAACTGTGCATATCTGATTCATCAGAAATGAAGTGCCTAACCCACAGTAAATTACTCTGTCCGCGGCTCTGTGGGGGCAGATGTCTATACACAGTGTTGCGATGTGGTGCCTTTTGGAGGGACCAAACAGGAGGGAGGAGGAAAACAGTTAGCTAAAATGTAATGACTCTTACGATATGGCATCATTGCATCCTGCCACTACTGTGATGTGGCCATTCTTCTGTAACTGACATTTGCTGTTTTTATTGGAAACGACATAGCCTAAATGAATAGGTCCTCAAAATATAAGTTTCAATTTCATTCAGGAGCCATCGCGCCTGCAGTAGTGTGCTGAGTCACCCGCTGAGCTCTGGCACAGGCCCAGGGAACCCGGCCATGCCATCCTGCGTGGTTCACCCTAGGGATGTGCCATGGGAGCAGACCTTCCCAAGCTGCTGCCCCACACCATGCAGCGTGCCCCTTCCCACCGCACCGCTGCCTGGTGACCGGGGATGCCATCAAACGGCTGTGCTTCCTGAGCCCAGCTCAGCCTTGGCTATGAACCCAATGGAGGAATTCAAGTGGAATGAAATGTCTGCTTTAAGCACACGTTAGTTTTATATTATCTGTGTTTTAATGAAGCAAAGTCTCAATTTGTTGTTCTAACAGATGGTGGTTCTTCTATCTATATGTAAATTTTGAATATTCTGCTTACATTTTCAAATTTGTGAACATGACTGTTGCTTAAGTCTGTAAAACACTTAGAGGGTGAAAAATCCCTTAGACAATAGGAATAATCCATAAGATACAGCCCTGAGATGGGCACGGTGAGCGCTGTGCTTGCCGTTCGGTACCCAGAGACAGTCCGGCCGGAGCCGGGCGCTGCTCGGGCGCTGCTGGCCCCGCTCTGCGCTCAGTCCTTCTCGTGGTGACTGTGCTATTAGATTCCGCTGATGTGCTTCTTTTACAAATCAATCATTGTAGGGGTAATTAACATTTAAAAGCCAGGTTTCTTTTAATTCCATTAATATATTTGTGACAAGAAATGTGTTGGCAGAATCCAAAGGTTAAGAGTTACAATGAAGAACAAGTTTTAGAATAAATGAAAGTTAAGGCCTAAAAGGGGCTGACAATGCCCCATTAATCTGCACGCTATTGACACAATAGTGCTCTGTTGTGTCAATGAGGCTTTAAGAAGCTTTGCGGCACATGTAACTGATGGTTTATCATATCAATAGGAGCCTGCATGTATTGGTGCTTAAAAACCTGTGGCTGTATAATTCCCTGCCGGCACCCTCTGCCACCATCTTTAGTATTTCAGCATAGATCTGTCTATGCTTGACTATCCCAAAGCTCTGTACTTCAAACCAAAAGCCTTTGCCATACAGCAGTGTGATCCGATGCTCAGCATCGCATTCATCTCACCTCGATGTATGGACGCCCTCCAACAGTCCATGGCTGGGACGGGCAATGGAAGGGAGATCCCGCAGGGTGGGTCGGCAGCCCCGACCCCAGCCTGGGTTGACTGCCCGTGGACAGGCACAGAGCTGCTCTGGGAGCCAAGTGCTTCTTTTAGGGGTGGTCACATCTGTGCTCTGAGCCTTTTTGTCCTTGCGTTATAGTTTGATTCCCAACGCAGTGAATAGCTTCTATCAGAGCATTTTCACGCGCCGTGCAAATGTCTGTGCTCTTAGACAAGGGCTGTGTCTGAGAAGGAGAAAATCAAGTCTTTGCACCTTTAACAAGGCAGCGGCACTTGGGGTGCAACATAGCAGCGCTGTGTTTGCTGCGAGGAAACCCATAATGATCTCGCCTTTAGCCTGTCACCACTAGGAAACATCAGAGAGAGACAGCCAAGGGACGGACTTGCCAAAAACGTCCTATTCCCATGGCTGAGAGATTTTGTTGGCACCATCTCTAAAGAGAATTTACTATGGGCCGCATCCTGGCGCCCTCGCACAGAGGAGTCGGTTCCCGAGAGGCAGCGCTCCCCCTGCGAGGAGCACAGAGCCCGCAGGCTCCGCTCGCTGCCGCCCGGTGCCACACAATTCATCGCCCACGGGGCACAGGGCAGGGGCCCGGGTTCAGCCTGGGAGTGACTGCCACCCCTCCTCAGTCACGGCTTTTGTTGCTTTTACTCCGAATTCTTCTGTTTCCCCATTTAAAAAAGAAAAAAAAAGAAAGAAAGAAAAAAAAAAAAGCGTAGATGATAGAGTTGGGTGAGTAATCCTTCTTCTTTTCATTTTCTTTCGGGGGCATCCGAAGTATTTCGTGGCACTTTAAGTTTTAATTAATTAGAGTTTCACATGGGGAAGAAAAAAAAAAAAACAAAACAATGAATGTGTGACAGCTGTTCCCCGGACTTCACGTCTGGGATCCAGCCCTTTGTTTCTGGAATAGATATAGGCATTTCGGACGGGCACTTAAGGATGTCATTTCAAGGACGTCCCCCACTACCACCCGCGAAGTACTCATCTGCAAAATTGAGTCTCATTAGGCTGCAAAATTGCACTGCGAGCGATGGCTTTGGAAGTAGGAAAGCACTGTCTGCGTCGAGGCGCGGAGCTGGCCACGCTCCGGCCGCCCCTCCGCCGCCTGCAACGGCCGTTCCCCCGGCTGGGGCCGCCCGAGCCGCGAAGCCGGGTCGACGGAGCGCGCTAGTCGCGCGGAGCTCTGCGGGGCCTCCCGGGGGCAGCGGCGCGAGCGGGGCGAGCCCGGCGCTGCCCGAGGCAGGGACGGGCGGAGGCGGGGGCCGGGGCCGGGCGGCGCCGGGACCGGTACCGGGGTAGGGCCGCCTCCGTACGGCGCTGCTCTGCGCGGGGCCCGGCTGGGGGCTGCCTGGCCGCTCCCCGGGGCGGTGAGGGCTGCGCGGGACGGGGCGGCGGGGAGTTGGCGGAGGGGCGCGGGCTTTGCGCGGAGGCGGAGCGAGGCTGGGCGCGGCGAGGGGCGGGTGAAAACAAACACATTAAAGGGAGGGGAAAAGGAAAAACGAGAGAGAAACGGGGGAAGAAAAAAAAATAATAGTAAGGCGGGAGGAGGGCGGGAAGGGGTGGGCTCTGCGCGGTGCGCCGCCCCCGCGCTGGCTGGGCAGCGAGCGGAGCGCCGGGATGGGGCGGCCGGCGGGGGGCAGCGGGCGCAGGAGGCAGCCCCGCCGGCGGGCGGCGGCCCCGGGCAGCGGTAGCGGCAGCGGCAGGTACGGGCACCGAGACGGGCACGGGGCGAGGGGACGGAGCGGCGGCGCGGGTCCGTCCCCCGCAGGTCGCCGCGGGAGCTTGGGGCAGCTGCAGCGGGCGCTCAGCGGCGGGGTCTCGGCGGGGAGCGGTGATTTACGGGCTCCCGGCGGCTGTCAGGCACTGGGAGGCAGAGGGAGCTGTGCTCCGATCTCCGATCTGTTACGGAGGGAAGCAAACCAGAGAGTCGGCTCTGAATCGTCCCCGCTCGAGGCTGGGGCGACCGCTCTCCGTCCTCGGCTCCTGCGGAAGCGGCGCTCAGGTGCGGAGCGGGGAAACTTTGTGTGGGAGCGGGCAGCGCTCCGCGGGCAGCGGCCGGGCGGCGGCGTGCGGGCTCCGGGGAACGCCTGCTTTGTTGTTTGTAAGCGCCGGATGGATATTAAAGGTCACACCGATATTTCCAGGTGGATATTATCCCTGCGCTTTAAAGATTTTGGGGGTGTTTTCTTTTTGGTTGTTTTCTGTTTCTTTTCTTTTCGGATGATTTCCATCGCGTTTTGTCTCGTAAGCTGGAAAATGCAATTAAGTGTGCTTTAGGCTGACATGTTGAAAATCCTGTCGTTCCGGAGGGTATCCCACTTGTTAACATGAATACAGCGCCGTGCTGGTCTGCAATTAGTGGCTCTTCCCGTCGTGGAGTTGTTTCTCACTTCAGGTCAGGGTGATGCTTGTGGCACAGCGTTTCCCTGCGAGGAGCTGAGCAGAGCTCGGCCCGCTGTGCAGAGCCATTTGTATTTTGCTGCGTGTGTGGCTTGGAATACATTGGCTGTTGAGTGTAGCAGCAGCTCTGATGGTTCATCGTGCTCACATATGTGGTGCTTGCTGTACAGATGGTATTGTGGCTTCTCCGTGTACACACGCACACATTTCACACGTAATGTGCAGGAATTACAGCAAACTTCCTCTGGAACGCTGCTCAGGGCTCTGTAAACGGGTGGCATTCTTCCCGTGCTTATTTCCTTTGAGGAAAACGCGCCTCTTTCTGGGGGTATCTTTGTGCCCCAAGCTGGTTGTGTTTCTCTCCCAACATTTGTAAATTGACTTAAATAAATTTGAGGGAACAGCTTCCCACTCTCTCTTAGTGCTGCTGTACAGCTCTTACATACAGATACTTTCACAGAGGATGTTCTGAGGTTCTTTCCTTCCAAGTCCAACAGGAAGTTCATTGTAAATCCCTGCGATCACTTTTGTGGCAGAAGAGAATGGACTTTTTTTTTTCCTGCTTTATCCAGAGTATAAAATTCTGTGCACCTCTAAAGTCTGCTGAAGTCACTATTCAGTAAATTAAGCCGTATGTAATCACATTTAATGTAGTAAGCGATGGGCACGTTGTGTTGTGTTGGCAGATACTGTACAAACATTTACTCTGGCTTAGATAAATACAAATTGCAGTGGAGTGCTCTGACTCTTTTTCTGTATAACCATGAACTTTAACATTTTTTATATTAAGCAACATAAAACTCAGTTGTTTCGAAAACAGGAAGAGCAAGTTTGCAGTTGGAATTTATTACTATTCTCAATTATGTAGCTCGGTCTCCAAAAGGACAGCCAAAAAGCATAACCCAGGGGTCTAAAATGGTTTGCTTAGCAGGCTGCTCGCTTCCATCTGCATCTTCAGTTACAGCGAGCAGACACCCTCCTCCCTGTATCCTCCACTCTGTTGGTACCTGTTCTCATTTGTGGTTGAGATGGAACAAAGATAACATCATCTAACAGTGCTTTGTGTGATGCAGGAGTGTGTGCCAGGAATACAGCCGTGGCCCTGTCACAACCAGCTGTGTGCCTGCAGCCCCGTCTCACACCCTTTTGCTGGGCCACCTGAAGGGCTCTGCTGCTGCAGCCGGCACTCAGCCCCGGGAGCTGCTGGGACTTGGATGGAGAATTGTGAGGAGCACACAGTTAGATAGGATGCTTAATTACATATGCAATTAATTCTGACTAAATGGGTCTTCGATCTGATCGGTCCTGTCGTGGGAGATAAAGGTAGGTAAAGAGAGGAAGTCATAGAAGCTCCCTTCAGAGCATGTGTTAGGTGTTTGTAATAACTCATCTGACAGCCAGTCACACACCAACTGCAGAGCTGCACTCTTGGTTATTACGGTTATCTTTTTATTGTTTTAGAAACATTATTGCACTTAGCATAGGATTCAGCATCCCTTGAAGTGGAATGAAGCCCATTTAGCTGCATAGAGCTTCCGTAGAAATGTTGAAATGCTTTGGTTGTGCTTCCTTCTGAAAAACATAAATGTGAAGTCAAGTGGAGAGATCCTGGGTGGATGTGGCCAGTTCTCATCAGGTGTCATATGCGTGATGTGACAGGGACCCGTCTGGTTGTGGTCTGCCTTTGTAAGACAAAGGGAGCGGCTGTATGAGCAGTTTCTGTGCTTATACTAGCTTATGTTGGGCTTAATTATGTTGCACTCCGGTGTTTTTCAGAGAATGCTCTGTGTGTATGCGTTGCTTACTGAATAGAGATGGTGGTTGATTACATATTTGTGTGTTAAACCTACCAATAATTCCAGTTAAGAAAAATCAGATGTCTTTCCATTGGAAAAGGTAGTAATCTGCTCCATAAGTAATTAAGAAGGAAGGTATATTATTTGCATTGGGTAGTGTAAGTTATTTTCAGTCTTAGCAGTGTGTAATTAAAACAGTTCAAATGTTGCTTTCGTCAAAACTGCTGCTAGAACAGATGATGCCTTTTCTTATGCATCAGATAAGCTACTGCAGTTACCGTTAAAATTTGTCTGAGCCATTTTATTAAGTTGTTACTTGTTCTGTGAATAGCTGCCAGCCTTGAGTTCAAAAGAAAGTAGGTTCTGATTTGTTCCCATGTCACATGGAGGAGACGTGCAGCAAAAAATCGTACTACTGCCCATCTGATGCTGTTTCCAGTAGCTCTGCGTGTCACACTCTCTTTTCCTGGCAGTGGTGTGACAGTATTTACAGTGGGCTCAGCTCCTTCAAACAGGAATGCTGTTGGAATGGTCCCACTTCCAAAGCCAAACGTTGGTGCAACCACAGAGCTCAGAGCTGCAGCTCGCATATCTAACATACAAGTTGTGTTGATTTCCCAAACTCTTCTGTGCCGTTCGGCCTTTGTTAAGTAACTCAGATTAGCATTTTAACAGCCCTGAAGTGAACTCCTGCCATTCTCCTCGCTTGGACAGTGCGTGCAGGCCATCCATCACCCTGTCCTTGGCCACAACAGCCTACTGCCTCCACAGCCATTTGGAGCTGCACAGAAACCACCCAACTGTGAACGGCACAGCTGGCTGCAGCAATTTTTCCTTCCACGCCACTGGCAGCATTGTCTGGCTATGGTAACTAAAGCTAACACCCAGAACAGGGAGCCGTTTTGTGCCGGCACCCAGACTCCATGGGCACAACTGGGCAGGCTGCAAGATGGCTGCCGGGCTGATGAGAGGAGGTGGCCACGGGGCTCCTTCTTCCCTGGGCCCGGCACACAGACTGCAACCTGTTGTGAGAGGGGATGGAGCTCACCCTGAGGGAGCCTGCTGGCTGCACTCTCTCCTTCAGCATGCAGGCCAGGCTGCGCTTCGAGAGCCGCCAGCTGAGGAAACACAACCTGCAACTTCAACTTAGCCACGCAAACAGGCAGAGAGCGCGGAGGATTTCAGCTGTGTGTTTCACACATTCTTGGAGAAGCCTTTTTAGTTCCACAACGGAAACCATGTGATTTCACAGGATCCGTGCCCAGACTCTTAAGACTTGCTACAGATGCGTTCCTTGGGTTGTTTTGCAGATCTACAAATGCAATAGGGAAGAAGTTGTAGGATTTATTGCTTAATGGTGACCTGAGCTTTAAGTGGCAGGTAACTTCTCCTCATGGCCCTGTGCTAATCTCACTTGTGGTGATTTTTTTGCATAATTTAAGCAAATTGGCCTTGCGTGACTGCCTGCCATGTCAGCCACAGCTTGCTTGCTAGGAGGGAGCCTTGCTTCAAGAGCAAAGGAGGTCAGGAGGTGTTGCCTGGCAGGAGGGGCTGGTGGACACGGGCTGGAAGAGGAGGAGCTCAAGCAAGCAAGTGACATTTGTTCTGTCCAGAATGGTTACAAACCTTGTAAATGAAATCAGTCCCTGGACAGCTTTGATTTATATTCTCGTGCAGCAGATTGGCCTTGGTCTGCCTGACCTTGGTAACATTACAGAGGTCGCATTTGCACACAGATACTCCTCTTGCAGAAAAGTTTGTTGTTGCTGTTATTTTTGTTAGCCATTGGTGCCCAAGAGCCAAATCCCAGCCTGGGTTTCTAATTGGGTAGGCCTAAACAAATACAGAATGAGAAGGAGGGACCCTGTTTCCCACCAGGGATGGTTGCAGGGATGAGCAGCAGATGGGTGCTGTCAGGCAGGCCATTGAGGAGCTGTTGGCCTGCATACCTAGGGCCAAGCTGGTCTTGGTGCAGGGCACACATGCTGGCAGGTGTCAGAGGCAAGGAGGGCTTCAATGAGGATTTGTGCTGCAAGTGAGGATTAATTGGGCCGTGCTAGCTGGGGGGCTCCACAAGTGTGTGGGGGCAGCGGGGAAGCAAACAGAGCTGATTGTCTGGGAAGGGAACGAGCAAGCTGTGGGGACCAGCAGCACAGCACTTGCTGTCGGTACTGGGAGCAAGCCCTCAGCAGAGATGAGAGGTGATCAGCTGGTCACTCAGCTCAGCTATTACTGGGATAATAGGCTTTTCTTAACATGAGCTGCATAGTTCATCACTCTCGTGCCAAATGGTCCCGACAGCTGGGCCTCAGCTCTTTGAGCAGCAGCGAGGTGCCAGCCCACACCGCCTGCCGGGAGTGGCAGGTAGGGGTGTTGAGCCTTCCCCCAGCCTTGCCGTGCTGTGGAACAGAAGGCTTTCCCCTGCAGTCCCACTGCTGTGCTTCCCAGGCACTGGTGGGGAACGAGGAGAGTGGCGGCTCCTCGTGGCACCGACAGAAGGTGTTGCTGCTATTTCTGTGTACGTCTGTCATGACAGATGTGCTTTGGGGTCAGAAGAACATTGTCCTGCTGGTATTTCCAGCCCCAGTTTATATATACCTCTCCTTGGGCACCCCTCCCAGTGCTGTGTGTGAACAGTTGTGCATCTATTGGACCATGCAACAACCCTGGTTTGGAAGGCTGCAGAGAAAATTACATGTGTATTTAGCTTGCAGGAGCCTCAGTGTGTACTTAAGGCTCCAGGATTAAAATTTTAGATGGTGTTTGAACGTAGTCTACTGTCAGTAAGGAGGCTGTGGCTCTGCCTGGTAGTGAAATAGTAGCTAAAAACAGGAGTTACGAATGCTCAGCAGTAAAGCACCCAGGTGTTAAGTACCAGGGTACCCAGTGCCTGGTGGCTCGGGGCTGTATCCTGCAGAAACAACAGAAGCAGGAGAGGGCCATTTACTTTCAAACAGTTGGCCAAGAGCCAGCGCTGGCACCCCTTGCAAATATAGCTATATTTGGTGTACTGCCGCCCAGAGACAAGTGGTGAAGGGAAGGGTAAGGATAAGAGGAAAAGCAGTGGTGTGAAAGCTGTCAACAGCATGCGAACAATGTCCCCAGGTGTCTCATGAAAGGAGTAATAAGGGGTAAAAAATCATCTTGCGGAGTTGAATGGGTTCTTTCAATTTACAAAGTTCTGCTCTCCACGGCAGTTTCTTAAACCCAGCACGTGTTTATCAGAGATTAACGCTGAGAAGCCGGTAATTTGTTTTTGCTCAGCAAATCGTATTTCTTCATGAAGTGAGTGCTACGTGGATATTTTTAGCAATGTATAGATTTTTTTTTTTCTTAATGATAACCTCAAACTAAAGTAATCAAATCCCATGTTTGGGGATTAATCTGATTCCCTGCAAGGGTATAGATAGAATTTTTTTTGTCCTTTGTACCGTGGTTCAGGTTTTACTCAGAGTGGATTATGGCTTTTCCTCCCACTAAAGCATCAGGTTTTCATACTTGCCAGAGACATAACAAGCACCACTCGTGCTCTTACATGGCAAGCTGTGCCAGTGCAAACCTCAGTGTACTTGGTGCAGCTGGAGAGAAAAACAGACCTGCAGATGTGTATTGTGTGTGGTTCAGATATGATCACTTAGTCACATTCTTGCACTGGCCCAGTGCTACCAGTGATAACAAGGGTTTTGAGAAAAGTTGCAACTGTCTTGGGGATCCTGGGAGGCCAGCATGGAAGGGAGAAAGGGGCGCGCTGTAGTCCAGAGCTCTAAAGCTTCTGGTCCTTCCTCCCTGATCTGCCACAGATTTCCTTATGACCTTGATTCAAGCTCCATGAACAGTATACTAGTAATTTAATTTTTTTAACTTCCAAAGCTCTGATTTGTGGCTTACAGACCCAAGCATTGGAAGTAGTGTGACAGAAATACAGCAGTGCATGTTGCTATGGAGTGATACAGCTCAGGCAGAAGATGGGGATTGAGGGCTGGTGCCAGCACCATGTCCTGTGCCAGGGCTGGAGTGGGCTGGCAGCTTCCCATGGGAAGCTGGCAGTTCTGTGGGGCCAGGATTTACCTGGAGTAGTGTAATATGGTGCAGGAACGCGTCACAGTATGGGGGCCCAAAGCAGGACAGCTGTTGCTGCATACTGCAGCCTCCAACCTCAAACCTCAAACTGTCAGAGAGGAGCCAGGGAGCAGCAAACTTGACTGCTTTTATATCCATTTAATAACTTCTGCTGAAGGTAAGGTGAGGAGTCAAGCTGGCTCAAACCCTGCAGTAATACTTCTGACTTTAAAGTAAATAAAAGCAAACCAAACCCTCCCCAGTGCCCTGCTGCGATGCCCCCGGTGCTCTCAAGCATCAGTGCACAGACATCTCTCCAGGAGCCCCCCGTGCTGCCCCAGGCTCACAGCAGCACCCCTGTTGCCCCTCTCCCCCACCAGTGCCCATGTCTGTGCATATGCTCACAGATGCTTGCTCACAGACTACAAAAGCAGCAAATATAATAATGTGATCCAACTGTTCAGTGCTAGGCTAGAAAGAAGTGTTTTTCTGCCATTATGTGAAAATTTAGCGTGACTGGAACAGAGTCTGCATTTGATTAGGCAATTTAAGAAATGTAAGAGACTTCATACTGTAGGGCAGTGCTGCAAAACAATTGCTCGGAACATGTTCTAAAATTGGTTTGCCTTCACCAGATTTCCATGTGTTTCTGCACAGCATCTCAAATGAAAATATGAAGAGTCACGTGGCAAGGGGCTGCATTTTGATATTGTAGTAAATAAAAGTAGCAGTTTAAACAATTATTCTAAATACTGAATTACTTTTGAGAAGAGAAAACACACAACTCTCCCTTTATTTGCTTTTCAGCCTGGGAAAGACGTTTCATAACACATCCTTTGACTGTTGTTAGTTAATCTTTAATGCTTAACAAGATAATAGTATTCGTAACTTTGAGCTCAGGCTTCCTCTGGTTTTCCGTGCCTGCATTTGTACACGTAATTGACTGTGGCCTGGAAAGTGGCAAAGCACATGCTCTGCATGTACAAAGAGGGAACCGGGTGGCCAGCTATCATACTTGTCCATGCAGAAAAACCAAGGCTGGCTAAAACCCTCCTGTTCACTGGTCTCTAGAGTCAGTATTCTTGTAGGCAGGGCTGGCTGGCTGCTCCGGCATACTGATAATACCAGCGTGGTGCTTAGGATGCTCTGATGGTGATTCTTGCCAGCTGATAGTCTCCCTCTCCCCTCCCATTTTCCAGCAGCCATTTACCTTCTCTTTGATGTGAGCAGTGCCACTTTGCCCAGCAGCTTGAGCCAGCAGACCCATGCCCAGCGAGGTGCAACACGGCAATATTCCACATGGGGAGCACTGATGGGAAGAGGAGATGCTTTCTGGAGTGAGGTTGACGCCAGCATTGTTTGGGGCAGGACCTGTTAGCTGGATACCTTAGAGGACCCAACACTGGAGTTGCTCTGGGTGAAGGAGCTCTGGCATCATGTGCTCATGCACGTTAGGGCTGAGACCTTCACTGCCCACACCTGCGCATACTGGCTCCTACCTGTCCCAGCACTTCCTTATCAGGCACTGCCTAATGGTGCTGAAAGGAGTGGCAGCCTTGCTGTGTCAGTCACATCGGCCTGTGTGCATAGAGGTTCTTGCTTCCCTTCAGCTCTCACCCACATTTGTAGCAGGCTCCTAGAGAATGGAATAGGTGATACTTTGGTCTAGGCTTAGGGTTTTGTTTGAGGTTCTGTGGGGCACTTTGTTTCTAACCTCTGTCCAAGCCTGTATGTACTATAAGTAATGAGATCTTTGCCATTTCAGTTTGAGATGTCTCCAGTTTTCAGGATAAAAACTCACAATTTGAGATTTCAGACTCAAAAGCACACAGAAAATGCCTGACACCCCATGCCCAGCTGTGGGCTGGCAGCACACCCAGCCTGATGGGCCGCAGCCGCCTGCCCCAGTGGGATGGCATTGCATTCTGTGCTTTGGGGTTGGAGCTTGCATTGCCAGTTCTGCCCACGGACTGGAATTAATGGGGTCAGTGCAGAGGGTGCAACACAAACCCCAGCATCCCTCTCCTCTGCACCCTTCCTTGAACGCTTCTGTGAATAAGTGCAGCCTTTGCTCAGGCAGTCTCAGCTGGGTATAAGCAGTTTGAATTGATAGAACACAAGGCCTGCTGAAGTGGTGAATCCAGAGCAGGGTGTGAGCTGAAGTGCCTGTGCTTTATCGCCTGCAGCTCAACCCCAGCACACTTTCTAGGGAGCGTGTGCTTGCAGGAGTTCTGCACAACAGACAGCAGATCTGATCGTAGATATCAGCTGAAATCAAAGGTTGTTTGCAGCTGGAGGACTTTTGTATCACCCCGGTAAAGAAAGGTAGTTAACATTCACTCTCAAAAATTAACTTAAAATAAACATAATTGAAGCAATCACTTATGGTTTGCTCAGCATTTTATTTCCTTTCCAGCTGAAACTATCTTGCATTCAAGTAAATTTTTAATCACAAGACAATTTAGCCCTCAACGTGCACCTAATCAGCCACTAAGCATTTGCATCATTAAAAGTCACCCTATCCATTTTGCAAGTGTTGTCAGCTTGTTCAGAGGAGAGGGGTGTGCTTTCTGTAATGTTGAAAGCCTGCAAACAACTGGAGTGTAACCAGCAATGCCATAAGCCAATTAAGATGAAAGCTGTGATGCTCAGTAGTTGGGGTTTCATCGCTAAATATTAAACCTTTTTTTTTTTTTGTACTTAGACATAGATCAAGAGGTGCTAATGCAGAAATCCTTAAAAGAAGTTGTGTTATCTTAAAATAACAGACTTGCTATTTGCACTTTTGCGCTCAATTAATGTCATAGCTCCAAACATCCTGGATTTTTCTTCAGAGAATCAGATGTTAAGACTGTTGTAAGGAGTACAGGTGGCATAGAGCACAGGTTACAAGCTGAGTGCGCTTCTGTAGGACAGAAACGTTTTTTCTTATCTATTTATACACAGCAATGCTGTAAGTTTTTAAAGGGGCATCAGTAATAATTTAATCACGCTTCTGTTGTTACAACCACAAATATTTTCCTGTGTTATTTGATAATTAGCTGAAGCAATTTGTCACCAAGCTCCACAATATGGATTTACCACATCATAGCAAATCTCTAGATTTAAATGTACATTAAATCTCTGTGTCAAGCAGTGCCTGCAGGATGTTACTGAAGTCAGCCTTCATTAACAGAAACATGTTTACAAAAGAACACATCCGAAAAAACAACTTGCAATTGCATCACTAGAAAATCTGTGTGTATATATGACCTGAAATGAGAGAATGATCCCCTACTGCTCACATACCTGCATCTATATACCCACATGGATTCATAAGGCTGTTGCTGCATTTTATGTGGAGAGCTGTCTGGTATGTAAACAAAAGATAATTTGACACAGTGAGACAGAGGGAGTAAAAATAGAGAGATGACAAAGAATTTTTTTCTGCCTTTGTGAAGAGTTCAAGCCTTGCAACCCTAGGCCGTGTTGGTCATATATTTTGGCTCAGATCGTACAAAATTGCTGTGTTTTCCTGTTCTAATGACCAGCACACTTTGCCCCGCGAGGCCCTCGAGTGGCAGCACTGCAGATGCTTTGGGCCCTGCCTGGCTGAGGGATGTGGCACATCCGTGGTGCCTGCGTGTGCGTTTTTAGTGGGCTCAGGGCTCTACAGAAGGCCTGCACAGTGGTTGTGTTTTGTGCTAAACGTTTCATCTCCCAAAAAGATGGACTCGTTTGACAAGTTCAGCAAGAGCCTGCCTGCCTTTCCTCACTGCTGCTGGTGAAGGCAGAGCACCTTACCAGCGAGCGTCTGCGCCTCCTCCCACCTGGCAGCAGGTCCCACCAGCAGTGAGCCACCTGCACAGCTTTGCTCCCGTACGCACAA
Organism: Centrocercus urophasianus; assembly: GCF_019232065.1. Taxonomy (NCBI): domain Eukaryota; kingdom Metazoa; phylum Chordata; class Aves; order Galliformes; family Phasianidae; genus Centrocercus; species Centrocercus urophasianus. The sequence continues at coordinate 10,009,823 of NW_024884789.1, read as the reverse complement.
ATCCCTGCCAGCGCATCTGAACCAGGCCCTTTGCAGCTTGTGATTCTCAGCACATGAGTGATCTGAACATCAAAAGATAAGCCCTGAGGCTTATTATTTTAACCTAACTAGTCCTTGGGATGCACAAATTTTAGGAGGGAGGTGATGAAGACTGGTAGGTTCCCATTTAGAGACTGGCATAACTTACTTGGTTACATGAGGAACTGTCTGTGACTTGTTCTCACCCAGCCAACAGAGCTCTTGTTTGTGATCAGAAAGCTTCAAGGCACTGATATGAGAAACTTCCTGAGCACCTGTGAGCAGGCATTAGTGAAGGACTTCTCTTTAACTTCTGCCTTATTGGCAGAGTGGTCTCATTCTCAAACTTGCAGAAGGTTCCGTGTCATTAAGGCTGAAGGAGTTGGGATGTTCAGCCTGGAGAAGAGGAGGCTCAGGGGAGACCTCATTGCTCTCTATAACTTCCTGAAGGGAGGTTGTAGTGAGCTGGGGGTCGGCCTCTTCTCTCGTGTCATCAGTGATAGGACCAGGGGGAATGGTTTCAAGCTACGGCAGGGGAGATTCAGGCTGGACATTAGGAAGTATTACTTTTCAGAAAGGGTGGTCAGGCACTGGAATGGACTGCCCAGGGAGGTGGTGGAGTCACCCACCCTGGGGGTGTTCAAGGAAAGGCTGGATGTTGTGTTGAGGGACATGGTTTAGAAGGAGCTATTGGGAATAGGTGAACGGTTGGACTGGGTGATCTTTTAGGTCTTTTCCAACCTTGGTGATTCTATGATTCTATGATTCTAAGGCTGGTTCATGCCTTCAGAGGTGCCGGTAGGGAGCTTCTCATGCAGGGTAAGGATCACAGAACAGTGGGGATTTCCTGCTTAGTCAGCACCCACAGCCCTGTGGGACTGAGGGAAGCTATGTCTCCAAACGTGACTGAGCTCACGGAGCCACTCTGTGTGGTGCTCAGTATCACTGTTAGCACATGGCTGCAGGTGCCAAGGAGGTGCTGCATCTCACCTGGGAGCCTGGTTGCAGCCTGTGGGAAGGGAGGCAGTGCAATCTTTGAAGCCTCTTTGTGTTATGTGTCTGTTTTTCAGCTTGTTTTTTATTGCAGCCTGTTCTCTTTTGCCTCATCAACCTCTCCCAAAGTAACTTTCAAGATATATTTTCCATTCTGACCTATCTCAAACTTCTGCCTGGATTTGCCATACCACGCTCCCATCTGTGCTTAGCATTTTGCGAAACGTTTATTGTGTTAAGGAGACTTATAATTTTGTTTTGAGCAAATAGAAGATATTGCATCAGTCTGGGTTGAAGCTATTTTGTGCAGCTTCTCTCCAGCTGGCTGAGTGCCCTTTCCCTTCCCCCTCCTCCTACGTGGCAGCGCACGCAGAGCTGACTGATGGAGTGTCACCCGCGCCTTGTCAGAGGCTGCAGAGATTAATGGGCAGGGAACAGCGGCCTCTTCCCCTTCATGTGTGATTGTTTGAAGGAACGGCTCATATTTTAACAGAAGCGATACCCTCCTCCTTTGGGTTCCCCCAGCCAGAGTTGAAGGATAGGACTCGTATCTGAGATTGAAGGGTGCCAGGCATAGGAACTGTAGGCATCTGGGCCCACTTATGCCTTCCTCTTGCCTAGCAGAGCTCAGCCTGAAGCTCGTTTTACTCAGGCTGCTCCCTCTGCACCGGTGTGGGCTTCTCCCAGCAGCTGACATCGCTACCTCTGTTCTTTTGTATTTGCAGACATGATAAGCAGTAGCACAGAGCAGATGCCGGAAGGTCTCTGATCTGTTCCTTGCCTTCCTCTCTCAGTGCCCGTGGCCAAGTCTCCCATGCTGCAGAAAGAGCAGTGCTTGCAACCCAGAGCAACTCAGGTGCTTTGAACACTTTGCTCGCTTGATCTTGTTGTTGGCCTTGGTCACAAATGTCAGCACTGGTCTGTGACTCGATTGCCCAACTGCAGAACAGGGATAGCAATGTGGTAATTTCCAAAACATTGCATTTGCCATGAATTATTTCCTAGCATTTCTAAAATTTATAAGAGAAATTAATTAGAAACTGGTCTGGATCCTGGCTGCGGAAAAACAGTCAGACCCAGAGTATGATTGTTTGCTACATTTTCTTGAGGGTCGGCATTGCCAGCGTTTCATAATCAACTGTTCTGGTCCAAAGAGATACTTGTTATTTGTAGTCCACAGTAGTGACTTCCATAATAGGTTTGACTGAAACAGGAATTATGTCTTTCACACCAGCATATCTGAGCGTACCAGAAGCACACACCTGGCTGTCATAAAGTCCTGTTCCAAGGGATTCTCTGATTATCTGCAGAACAGCTGCTCTTCAAGTTCATTATCTTTGCAGTGGTTCTGATCTCGAGTTTGTGTCCAGCCAGCTAAAAGGTGCATTTAAATGCCTCTTAAAGCAGGTGCCTTTGTGTCAGTGTGTTAAAATCAGGGTACTGTTCATTTTCTGGAGATAATTTAATGAGCAAAACATTAAGGAAACCTGAGCTGACCTGGCTGGGTATGGGCTGCTGACCCCATCCAGTTCTGTACGTAAGTGTTACCACCTCTTCTGCATTTTTACAGTTCATATCTGGTGTATGTTCAGAGTTTTCAGGGTTTTTTCTTGAGGAATCCATAAATGTGGGTTTGTTTCAGTTCCTGATGCAGTCTCTGGGGAAACACATCCCATGGTTTTACATTTACGGAGGTTTGCCTTGTTTCCTGAGGACTACAAGTTGGGATTACAGCGTGCTGAATTGTGACCCGATCTGAGAGAACAGTCTCGCTCTTGGTGTACCTGATGCTTTGGTTGTTTCCTTTCTGGTTTTGTGACAGTGGTATTTTTAGGCCATGGCTGTAGTGACTCGTATGCAGCTAACTGCCCTTTTGTTCTCAGCCGCCTTCTGAGACCAGCACACAGTATTTGCTTTTGTAAAGGAAATTTCATGCAAGTTTCAAATTTGTTGCCCCCACTGAATGCTTCCTCGATGAGATGCTGGGAGGAAAGAGGAAATAAAGAACCTCTTCCTAATATATGCCCATACTAGCAGAAGTTGTACAACTTCCAAGCTGTATACATTTTGCAGCCGGGATGAGGTGTCTGAGTCACAGTGTGCAGCCATGAACCACCTCATCTTCTATGCTAACTAAGTTTCCATGGCTGGGAGACCGTCTTGCTCTGTGCCTGCTTGTGTTCATTCTCTAACAAAGCAAGGCTTCAGGGAGGGCTTTTACTCAGCACTGGATAGATGTTCCTGCCCAGCATGTGCCAGTTAGGTGCCTTCCTGCCTCTCCTCTCCCTGGGACAGCAGTGGGGCAGATTTTTGGAGTCTGCTCCAAAAAAGGGACCATGTAACCACTAATGATTTGTTATTGTGTCTGGGAGTCGCTGTGCTGCAGGACTTTGCTGAAATGTGCTTTTGCAAGAAAGAACTAATTTGAGTAACTTTATTAATTCCAGTTTGTTTTAAGTTTGCTCATTAGTAATGTAATGCAAGATGCTTCAGCTGGAGAGGCCATGTCAGGACAAGGAGGAGCAGAGGGAAAGTGCCAGGAATCATTAGTGTTTATTAACCACTGCACTCATCAATCTTGAGTGAGAGCACAGCCCATCCGTTCTAGACGGGTGGACTGGGATACAGGAATATCATTAACAGGGGAAAATGCTCCTTTTCAGGTCAGTCTGTGATGGCCAGGCGTTCAGACAACCTCACAGGCACACTGCCCTCACCAAACAGCGCCTGCACTGCCACTGGTCTCGCAGCCTGACCTGAACTCAGAGAGCTCAGCAGCTCTGGATGGAAGGAGCCTTGCCCCTAGCCAGCTGTAGGATTAATTAACAAATACAGTTTTCTCAACCCAAGTAAACATTACTAAAAGGTTAAGTGTTGTTATGAAGGGGTTTTTTTTAATTGCTTTTCAAATTATTAAATGATTAATACTTAAGTGCTTTGCTGGATCAGGCCTGGCACTTTGTGCTGGCAATGGATACATCTCACAGCAATTTTAATGCTAAAATTGAAAGGCTTTTTTTAATTTTTTTTATTTTTTTTCTGTTTAGAGAATGCATTTAATAACTGATTCCAGCAACTGCATGGCATTGGAGTGGTGACTCAAAGCTCTGACCTGTGAATCGGGGCTGAATGGATGCTTCCAAAAGGTTGGAGGAGGGACTAGTACTCCCTTTGCCAGGTTTCTAATGAGAAATATAACCCCTGCCCAGACCACTTGTGGTTGTTACGGATCGTATTTCACTTTGAGATGTTTTCTTGCATCCTTACAAATTGCAGCTTGAGTTCTGCTCACTAAAATATCTCTGCAGTTTAATTGGAGAAGCAATGTTTCCATTTCCCTCTTAAAAACTTTGCTGTATAATGCTGTGCTGCTATCACAGTATGTGCTGTGTAATATATAGAGCATATACCAAACAAGCAAAAGCAAACAAAGCAAACCCTGAAAGCTGCTGGTGAGTTGCAAGCTTTTCTTGGTAGTGGTTGGAAGTGGGGGAAAGCAGGATCTTAGGCAGCCCATACGGCACCATGACTGGAGTTTCTTTGCCACACTTGCATATCATGCATCAAATCCTGTTGCACTACCAAGGCAGCATTTGTGCATTTACTGTGCACATGTGTGGACCACAACACCAGGCATCTGGTCCCGGATAGAAAGGCTTTTGCAATGAGCATGTTAAGCTTAGCTTTGTGATGGCACAGCCTAGAAACAAGCAATAATTTTAAAACATGGAATGGCTGTTCAGACAGATTGCGTGTGTCATGACTTTTTGTGGATAAGATTTAGGCATTTTATGGGGAAAGGATGTTATTGGATGACATTCGGTGATAGAGGGGATGGAAAGAGATTGCAGTTTAATTAAAATTCTAATCCGAAGTTTGACAATTTTTCTTGCCAGGTCAGCAGCCTGCATGTTCTGTTTATTATTCCCGTGAATTAAATGGGCTGGCAATCATCAGCTTCTTCAGAAATGCCTGTAAATCCACCTAAAAATTAGCAAACACCCAGATGTTTCAGAGCAGCTTTGAGCAGGGATATGACATGCAGGGTTTTCCACCAGTGTGCGCACAGGAGCCTCTCATAAGCACACTGCTGGTGCCAGTGCTCAAATGCAAAGGAGATGCACCATTTGCAGTAGGAAGTCACAGTGCTTGTCCTGCACTGCTGCGATCTCACGACCCTGTTCCTGTTTTCAGGTAGTTTAACAGTGTCTCCAGGAAGGCAGCACCCATCGTTCACCAGCCATGAGGCTTCCTCTGCTCTGCGCCTCTGTGATGCTAATGAGTCTGTCCCAGTGCCGAGCTGTCAGCTTTCCTGAAGATGAGGACCCTATTAACATTGTTGACTACCACTGTAAGTAATCTGCAAATGGTGCCAGCCACTGGGGAAGGGCTTGCTTTTTTTTTTTTTTTTTTTTTTTTAATCCTTGGGAAGTTAAGTTAAGAAAAAGATCTGTTTCCTTTCAAATTGAAATGTGTTTACTGGCTTTGTATCTTTAATAGAACACTTAATCATTTTCTTAAAAAAGCAATCAGAAATACAGCAATAACTTCAGGAAAAAGGACGTTTGCTGACATTAGCCATCTTTTTTTCATTTATATTCAAGACATTACTCAAGGAATTTAGTTTAAACCCTTCTACACCTAGTATATACAGCTAATCAATGCCATATATTGATTCTTTAGCTCTATAATCCTGAGTGATGGTGTAGCCCACTTTTACTTGCAGATTCAAAGCAATATCCAGTATTTAGAGGACGCCCTTCAGGCAATGAATCTCAGCACAGACTGGACTTCCAACTGATGCTGAAAATTCGAGACACACTTTATATCGCTGGCAGGTAATTTTCCTTCAGTCAGTTCATTAGATTAAAATTCTTTTCTCTTCTGGTTTTGCATTAATGTGTAAAATTCATTTAGAAAAATCTGCAGAATATGATAAAAATTAGAACTGGGGGAGGACTTCCCAGAGAAATACGCCATATCTTTGACCAGCGCATGGAAATTGGATTTGAAGGCTGCAGTTACTGTAGTCACGCTAAACCCAGTGATCAAATACTCTTTTCCCTCTTTTATATTCCTGCCCTGATAAAAACCTCTCCTGATTATGTTAAACTTGGACTGACACATCAGGGACGCAGGAAATGAGTATGAAACACTTCAATGTTTAGAGTCTGGATTAGTCTTCAGCATAATGGAAAGGCAGAGTAAGAACTGGACAGTGTCAGTGCTATCTAAGGACCACACCAACAAGAGTCACCAGCGCCCTGTGCCCGTGTCCAAACCTCTCACATTTGTTGCACACAGAAAATCCATAAGCATTTCGTAAAAACTTCTCGTCTAACAAAATAGATTTATCAAAACTAAGTCCAACTCATTAATGAATTGATTTGTGTCTTTTTACTGCTTGCAAACAGGGATCAAGTTTACACTGTAAACTTAAATGAAGTTCCAAAATCAGAAGTTACTCCAAGCAGGGTGAGTAGATAAAAGAACGGCAAAGGAGGCCTTTTTTTCCTTCCCTTTTTCCTTCCCTTTTTCCTTCCCTTTTTCCTTCCCTTTTTCCTTTCCTTTTTCCTTCCCTTTTTCCTTTCCTTTTTCCCTTTTGCAGGGCTTTTTTTGAAATGAAAATGAAATTTTCTTTTCTGATTTGAACAGAAATTGACATGGAGGTCAAGGCAGCAGGACAGAGAGAACTGTGCTATGAAAGGAAAACATAAAGTAAGTTTATCCATGCATTGTCATACAGAAATGTGAATTATATATTCAGAAATGCGATTAATACATTTTAAATCTCTTTTCAGGATGAATGCCATAACTTCATTAAAGTCTTTGTTCCAAGAAATGACGAGATGGTGTTTGTCTGTGGAACAAATGCATTTAATCCTATGTGCAGATACTATCGGGTAAGAATATTGAATATGTCATTAAGGTGTTGCTGGTTTTGCTTGCCCCAATTATGCTGTTGCAAATAGCCAGCCAGTGTGACTGGAGAGTGTTTCAAGATGAAATAAAACCAGACAGAAGCCAATTTGCCAAATTAAGTTAAGTGAAAAGACAATGTTATGTTTTTTGCCAGTATACGAAACAGAAATGACGGTGTCACCCATTTATTTTTCTTCTCTAGCTGAGTACCTTAGACTATGATGGGGAGGAAATTAGTGGTTTGGCAAGATGCCCATTTGATGCCAGACAAACCAATGTCGCCCTCTTTGCTGGTAAGAACTTTTGCTTGTAATGAGTCTAAATGATTAATGACACTAAAGGAGCCAGGGAGCTTTTAAAGCTAGCACAGGAAAGCTAAAGGTGTCAAGGTGCCTCTGCTCTTAAATTTTTTAAAGGGCCTCCAAAGGATTAGAAGCTGACCTGTTAATAAATAGGTTAGATCAATTTGGGGAAGAATGGCAGTAAAATAAAAAGGGCGGGGGGAATACAGACTAGTCAGAATTCTGTAGATTGCTAAAGACCTCTTAATACTACATTTTCAACTTCTGTTTTAGATGGAAAATTGTATTCAGCAACAGTAGCAGATTTCCTGGCAAGTGATGCTGTTATTTATCGCAGCATGGGAGATGGATCTGCCCTAAGAACAATAAAGTATGATTCCAAATGGATAAAAGGTAATCTGGGGGAGTATCTTCCCATATACATGGTGAATGTAATTTCAGCAGCACACAGGTCAGATAATTCACAGCCAGAGTGCTTTGCACACGTGCCACAGCATAGCAAACATGCAGCTTTCAGTGCAGCATGATCACAGTAAGAAAGGGCCTAATAACCAATAAAGCAGTTTTTTGTTGTTAAACGCATCAATGAGTGATACCTGAGCTGAAATGCAGTTCCTTTGAAGCTTCTTCTTATAGTCTATTAGCCAACACTAAAAGCCTTATGGTTCATATGAGTGCACTCATATTTGGACATCCTGAAGTGTCTGGAGGGATGGAGGCAATGTTAGCTGGTATGGACCTTTGGGAGAAGCCACTGAGTTGCACAGTGCAGCCAGTGTTGTATACTGACTGAACAGTTCTCTGAAGTAACTTTTTCCTTGCTCTTTATTACAGAGCCACACTTTCTCCATGCCATAGAATATGGGAACTACGTGTATTTCTTCTTTCGAGAAATTGCTGTAGAGCACAATAATTTAGGCAAGGTGGGTATCCTTCCAGCAAGCTCTCATGAGCCTTGGCAGAATTAGATCATCCAAAAAGTAGCAGTAACAAGTACAGCTTACAATGTGAAATAAGGCTGTAGAACCAAATTTATGCAGTTATTCCAAAATTACAGTTTACAGGCAGAGAAAAAAAACCACAACAGTGCATTCTTCTACCAAAAAGTTATTGGTATTCTTCATGCCTTGCAGTTAGGAGAGCTCTATGCAGGTATCTTTTGGTGTAGCTGTTGCCTTAACACATGTGACAGTTAATGGAATATCTGGGTGGTTTTTTTTTCCATGCTTATAAAAGAAACAAAAGAACACAAAAGAAGAGTTTCAAAGAAGTTTCTCTAATGTCTGTAGATATTGAATAATTCAGTCATACCACTGCAGAGTATAATGCTAATGCCTCACCGTGGAAGGATATTCTATAATGAATTATTAACTTCTTCACACGTGATTAATTAAAGTCTTTAAATCTCACTAACAATATGATTTTGAATGGAAAAAAGGTGGGGACAAGCTGGCGGAGTTGCATTTGCTTGGCGATGCATTAAGATGCCTATGCACTAGCAGCTAAACATTGTTTGCTTTCTTCCTTTCTGCACAGATAAGTGGCAACTGTATCCTGTTAAAATTACCTGCAGTGTTTTATTAAGGGCTCAGAAACAAGCACTTTTGTCCTTGAATCTCTCAGCCCTTCCTTCCTTTTCCATTTTTCCGCCCTTCGCAGGCCGTGTATTCCCGTGTGGCACGCATATGCAAAAATGACATGGGGGGTTCCCAGAGAGTCCTGGAAAAACATTGGACATCCTTTCTGAAAGCTCGGCTCAACTGCTCCGTTCCTGGGGATTCGTTCTTCTACTTTGATGTTCTGCAGTCTATCACAGACATAATAGAAATCAATGGAATCCCCACGGTCGTCGGTGTATTCACTACACAGCTCAACAGGTGAGAGATGAGCAACTTTACATCAAAGGTAGTTCTCTGGTTCTCTCTTGCACTGAGATTGGTGCTATTGTAGGCTGAGTTCTTGCGACTCTTTTTCTTATTTCACAGCATCCCTGGTTCAGCAGTGTGTGCTTTCAGCATGGATGACATTGAGAAGGTCTTCAAAGGGAGATTTAAAGAACAAAAAACTCCTGACTCTGTTTGGACAGCTGTACCTGAAGACAAGGTACCAAAGCCAAGGTAAAAAGTTTTTCCTCATGGTACTATGAAGTTGTCCTTATAAAGAGATACTTTAAATCAGCTGCACTCTTGAGTGTTGTATTGGTTAAAAAAAAAAATAATAAAGCAAGCAGAGCTTTACTCTTCAACCATAAGGATGCTCGTTAGCAGGCTGCCTTCTCTCATTAACTGAAATACCAAGAGGAGAAAAAACAATGTTGTTCTCCTTTCAGACCTGGCTGCTGTGCAAAACATGGCCTAGCAGAAGCTTACAAAACCTCCATTGATTTCCCAGACGAAACATTGTCCTTCATCAAATCTCATCCTTTGATGGATTCAGCTGTTCCCTCCATCATTGAGGAGCCTTGGTTTACCAAAACACGCGTCAGGTATGACATCATTCAAAAAATGAAGCATGTGAAAAGAAGAAAGCACGCTGTTTGTTAATGATTTGTCTTTTGGCCTTGATAGATACAGATTGACAGCAATTGCTGTAGACCACGCTGCTGGACCACATCAGAACTACACAGTCATATTTGTTGGCTCTGAAGCAGGAGTAGTACTTAAAATCTTGGCAAAGACCAGACCTTTCTCTTTGAATGACAGTGTGTTACTGGAAGAGATTGAAGCATATAACCACGCAAAGTAAGTATTATGAGAACACCTGAAATATGTAGCTTTTTATCTAGTTTAGTACCAAGGTAAACAAAAATGATAGTGAACCAAAACTAATTCATTAATGCCAACTTCATTGCTTGTTTGTCATTTCACAATGTCTCTCATGTTGAATAACCTGAAAATATTTGGTTATTTGCCATTTTGCTTGAGTGAACATCACAATTCCACTGTAGTGACGTCAGTGATACAGTCTAATTCTTTTACAAATACACTTCTTCCTGAATGTCAAACATCAGAACAATCTGCTGCTGTTCAAAAGAAATGATGAGAGCTTATCTTGAGTATTTCTCAACAGTAACCAATAATATATAAACTGTATCTAATCATTGTAAACTTGTTTATTCAGAAGTGAAGAATTTGGGAGTGGAAGCATTCCAGTTAGACTGGCACCCAGTTAGAACTCTTGTTCTGTGCTGTTGAAATATTTATGCCAACTGTGAGAACCAAAAAAAAAAAAAAAAAAAAGTGTTTTCCCCACATGTTCAAAACAGTTTACCTGGCTGTAAATGAGAGACAGAAGCCAGCATCTGATAACCCATAGGTCTGTTTGCAAATCACTCAGCAGAGAGTAGTAAGTTACATTCATATATGTAAGAAGTCTAATTTCAGTATCTACATGGACTGTAATAAATAGTTTTCAATGTAAACTCTGACCAAAGTACTGCAGTTGTAAAACAACAGCTTCCCATTATTTTTGCTGACCAGGTGTAATGCTGAGAACGAGGATGACAGAAGAGTCATTTCCCTTCAGTTGGATAGAGACCACCATGCTCTGTTTGTGGCGTTCTCCAGCTGTGTCATTAGAATTCCTCTGAGCCGGTGTGAGCGTCACGGGTCATGTAAAAAGTACGGCCCCGTTCCTGAACTCCCCTTAAAGGAGGGGTGCCAACACCCCCAAAGAAGGAAGTAAAATAAATGCATGATTTTTTTTTCTCTTGCAAGGGCATGTATTGCTTCTCGGGATCCATACTGTGGCTGGTTAGACCACGAGGTGTGTGGGAGAGTGACACCAGGCATGCCGTAAGTACTACTTTTCAAATTAGGCCAACATCTCTACTATGTATTTATAGACTACACAGGGCTGTATCCTGTGCCTGTTCTTGGCACTTCATTAATAAATCTCCATTTTTCCTAGAGCTGTTTTTCCTAGATACTATACATGTAAAGAGAACATGACCTAATTATGCAACCTCTAGGTGAAGACTTCAGTGGGAGTTTCACATGTGTGTGTGCGTGTGAGAGGACAAGCAGACTTGTATGTAGGATGAGATGTTGGAAGCAGGCAGTCAACAGATTGCTGCCTGTAAACCTGTGCAGTTCAGACAGGGCAGTACACACCATCTCCTCCCAGGCATGCTCACAGTCAATTGCAAATAGGAAAACACAGGTTTCACACTTGGAAAAAAAGTAAGATTTTGCCTCCACGCTGAGGTTAGGGTGATATATATACATGTCAAAGGCTTTTTGCACAAATCAAGTCAGTAATATAGAGTGCATTAGCAGCTGTGTCTTAAAATGAAGCCTTTGTAGCAGGGCCAGTATAATTGCATAGTTGTACCCAAAACCAAGAGGACGCCCAATGTAGAAGATCCAGTGAGTTTGCTATGAAGAAAATATGATCTTTTTGGTTTCCTAGCATGAGCACGTATATTCAGTGTTAAAGCCCAGGTATAATTAACTTGTATATTTTGTAAAACATGTTTTTTGGTCTTACGCTATTGCTCTTGCCTCTCCAAGGTGACAGAACAAGTATGATTCAATTTCTTGCTTCCAGAAAAAAAAAAAATCACCATTTGTTTCCCTATTAATACTGTTAATTGCAGGTTCTCTTTGTTTGTTTCATACAACCACAGCACTGGAGGATATGTGCAAGATGTGGAATATGGCAACACAGCACAGCTTGGGGACTGCCATGGTAAGACATAGCCATTGCTTTTCATTTGTAATGTCTCAGCAATAGTCTGTGGCCACACTTCACTGTAGCTGGTAAATTTATTATGAGCTTTTCAGTAACATGAACGCATCACCTGGTGTGACTGTGAATGTTCACAAAGCTGAGCTTTTTTGGTCCTGTGTGGCAGAGTTTTCTTTCTTCTCCTTCACCGATTTGCAACTATTTGGGGTCTACAGGAAAGTACTGAAGAATTTATTTTTTAAAAGTAGTAATATTTTAGTTTTTATTTCCCGTCACTCAGGTCTGAGATCTTTTGCTTTCTTTTTGTTACTTTTTACTGATTACTTGTTCCTTTAATTCTTTTAGAAATTTTGCCTACTACAGCTACACCAGATTACAAAATATTTGGGGACCCAACATCTGGTTAGTTTTTTTTAATTTTTTGAATTAATGACCTTTACTTTCCTTCAGTTCAGCATTTTCAGCCCTTTTTTCCTTCCTTTTGCACAGTTGGCAATCCTTCATTTTTGTGCTTTTACTCATGTTCCCACTGATGGTAAAGATAGTGAGACTCTTCTCACTCAGCACTTCACCCTGTGTAGTCGCATGTTAACAGCTCATTATTTATTGAGACATCTTTTATTAAAGAGCCTGATTAACATAGATGACATCTTCACTGCACGAAAGTCCACTAAGCTTTACTCCGTATCCCCAGCCATGCATTTGTGAATGCCCCTGTTGGTCATCTCTAGTAGATGAATGGCAGAATTTCATCATCTTCCTCCTTACCTCTCCTTTTCTCCTTCCTCCTTTCCCAGCAAGCTTTTGGCACAAATACACATTTTCTATAATGTGTATTTTCTATACTTTTAAAATGTTTTAAGTAGTTTGTGCTAATGGAAAAAAATATAACATCACAAACTGTCTAGCTTAATGAGAAGTTGTGTAGAAAAGGTGGCTTAGAAAATTTTAGGCATTGTTGTCAAATGGACTTTCATATCCTTTCTACTTTTCAGTGATTTTTTTCTAACAGTGTTTTTGCTGTCAGCCCTTGGTGTGTTCCAGGAGTCAGGACCCAGTGCTCCTCTGTTGAACTCAAAAGCAGAACCTTGTTGACTTCAACAGGAACAAGACTGAGCCCTGATTTTTCTAGTACTTGTTTATGCCTGGAACTTGGTCTATGTTTTCAAACTAAGGGCACATTCCAGACTGGCAAATCTGAAAAGCATCTCTTCATATGCTCAGTTTGTAGAAGTGTTGCAAATTATTTTTGTTTTAGTTTCTGATTATATTTCTGTAATCTGAAGCAATGTCTGAGACACGTATCTTCCATAGGTATATGTATATATATATATATATATGTATACACACCCATAATGTAATTTAGAGATTCAATTAGGAAAGCAAAACAAAACAGTGTCATTTGGAAATGCTTATCAAGCAAATTTTCAACCTGGTCTTTTACAATAGATACAATTTAACCTGTTTTTCAAGCCCTGATTGAGCATGCTTTTGGAGTACTGTCAGAATTCTAAGCTGCAGCCATTCATGCCTAGACCTCCTGGGACAGTAAACACAAAATACTTGAGTGTGCAAAGTGGTCTTTGGATTGTAAACCCAATTTGTTTCCTCCTCGTGCATTTTCACATAGGCAATAGTGATTCTGTTCAGTAAGTGTACTACAAAGAAGCCAAGATCTATACAGTACTGTTCCTTAGGAGCCATTACAAAATAGAGGTTAAAAACATTCCTTTCATCGTCCCTCAAGAAATGGCTTATTCAGCAGTTCCTGGTGTACTGTAGCAGCACTAATGGAGCCGATCTGGTTTCTGAGGAGTAACCTGTAGTAAGCATGTATATTTCTAAGTAATTTTTTTTTAAGATGTGTAGAAGGTAATGGAATATGTTGTCTCCAGTGAACAGTATAGCAATTAAATAGAGTCAGTTCTGCTTTTCATCTCCACCAGTTGCTTACGTTAACTTTTGCATTGCTTTCATGTTTGACTTCTCTGGCTTTTTGGCTAGCAGCTGTTGATGTTTTAATGTATTTTTGTCATACTTAAAAGTTTTGAACCAATTGATTTTAATCAGCCCTCTGTATTTCCGTGGGCTGCATTTTACTCTGTCAAGTAACCTCCCTTTAAAAGCTGTCTGCAGCTATAGCTTAGAAATACCGTGAAACAGTGAGGAAAGCCTGACTGTAATACACATTAATAAAATCTGTTTGCCACCACAGACATGAAGTTCTCCTCAGCTTCCATTACCACAATGGCAAGTATCCCAGTTATATCACCTAGAGTGATTGGTTCCTGGAAACCTAAAGTGACTGGCTCTCGGAAATTTGTAGTTCAAGATGACCCAAACACTTCTGATTATTCTGATCCATTATCAGGTGTCCCAAAGGGTAAGGCCTTACCAGGGAATACATTGCAGCTGAATGGAAACCTGATAGTCTCAGCATTTCTAAGGTTTAAACGTGACAGCCATGATTGTTGGGCTATACTTCATACCCATTTCCTGTGAATATGCAGACAGTGCAATCATGATTCTCATACCTCTTTAACCAGCATACAGAGTGCTGCTTAGAGCTTATAATAGGGACATGCAGATGCTCAGCATCTCAGTGTTGGGGTGCTCCAAAACTCCCATAAAATCAGTGGATGCACTAAAAAAAAAAAAAATCTATCTGCACCTCTGGTGGTGGTTTTCAAAGGAGTCCAGTTTGGAAAAGAATATTAGTCCTTGTGAGCAGTTGCTTACAAGAGCTGAATTTTCTTGTTGTTTTGCTTTTGTTTTTGATTTTTGGGGGGGCTGATGAGTAGGGGAGGAACCGAGGCAAAACTCAGCTCCATGACAGATTCATGTTTTAAGTGGAGCACATCCCAAACTACTCCTGCCTGCAGCACTTCTGTGAAAACGTGGTCAGATCTGAGTAAGGATGTACTGATTTCCCATTCTCTGGATATGAGGATCCAATTACAAATGATCTCCTCAGTACATGGAGACACAGACACAGTTTTTAATCTGAACACAGAAAGAAACATGTACCACATGTAATTCATCTTTCTGTAGCTGTTCTTTCAGCTAAGTGAAGCTTTGATTAGGCTCTTACGGCAACAAAGATTTCAATTCAGCAGGACTATTGCAGTCAATCAAAGACTCAAGAAGCTTCCAACCCCATAAAGAAAACTTAAAAGAAGTCTTCATCAGTGCACAGAATAGCAGGGTGACAGGCATGTTTGCACAATTCTGTATTCTGAAAAATCTCTCTAGCCAAAAAACATTTCTATTTTTATTACCATTCACCAAAACATATCAGGTTTCCTATCAGCCATTATAGCAGTGCATTTGTCATTTTAATTTGTTGCAGTTATTTTCCATTTTGCTTTAAGTTTTTTTTGTTATCATTTGCTCTTGGTTCTGAATCACATTTTGTGTCATAGCTATTAGTGAACTTTACTCATGTTCTTCTTCTGCACTGTACCATTAAAATCTATAGCCCTGAAAGTTAACAATGTTCAAAGGCCTTGCCTCTAACAAAAATGAATCTGTAGCTTCAGTCTTGCTCTTTTGTGTGAACGTCCTTTGGGACAGTTAACAGAATTACTTCCATTAAGAACTAACATTATCTTAGCTGCAAGATGTCTGTGGTTGCTATAAAAAAATCTCAAGAAACAAAGGGAGCTGGTTAATACGTGAATCACAAACTAATCCAGTACTCAACTTTTGTCTAAACAAAAAGTTTTCTAGATTTTAACACTGTATAGTAACTTAACCTTGCAAGGTGTGGTTTTTTCTATATTATGCAAGTATTCTTTTTTGTTATTGACTATAAGTAGAAAGGAAAACTTGTGCTTTAATAGAATGCTGTAATCTTTAGCTTAAAAAATTGTATGCTTACCTTATCAAACTGTGCCATTCCAAGGCTAGCGAGCTGCAGATGGATTAGTTTACAAGTTTTGCACCATATTATATTGATGTGGTTTTAACAATGCACTATGTAAGTTATACAGTTCTATGTAACATTTGCATAATCCTGTCTCTCTTTTGATACTGATTTATGAGTTGGGCAGAAAATTGAGAGAGAAATCCATCTATGAGTTATTAATTGCTGTCTGGCCCAGTAGCACCTTCTAACCTCAATTTTCCAGCACAAATCGTTAATGTTAATAGCATTCAGGCCCTGTATTTGCAAGCCTTAAAGGAAATTTAAGGACAGGCTAAACAGATAGCATAGAGTGTACAAACTGAACATAGTATAAGGAGTGAAGCTCTGACAAGCATCAGAACTTGTCCAAAGAAAGTAGACAGTCTAAATAGAGCTGATCAATGCTAACTCGGTCCTTTTTATTTATAAAATTATTAGCATGCAGCAGTGCTCTGGATTGCAGAGAACAGGGGGCACAGAGCGCTCAAAAACTTAAAGCCACTGCTGTCCTTGTGCAAGGCAGGCTAACTACTTCTGAAATAGATCAGTTTTAAGTATGTATGTGTAAATTTATGATACGCTGCATGTCTCTTGCAGGTGTAAGGTGGGAAGTGCAATCGGGAGAGTCCAACCAAATGGTACACATGAATGTCCTAATCACTTGTGTCTTTGCTGCTTTTGTCCTGGGAGCCTTTATTGCGGGAGTGGCCGTGTACTGTTATCGGGATGTGTTTGTACGGAAATCCAGGAAAATACACAAAGATGCAGAATCTGCTCAGTCCTGTACGGACTCCAGCGGGAGCTTTGCTAAACTGAACGGGCTTTTTGATAGTCCTGTCAAGGAGTACCAACAAAACATTGATTCGCCCAAACTCTACACCAACCTGCTGACGAGCAGAAAGGAATTGCCACCAAATGGTGATATGAAGTCCATGATGATGGACCACAGGGGCCAGCCTCCAGAATTAGCTGCGCTTCCCACTCCTGAATCCACACCAGTTCTTCAGCAAAAGACTCTGCAAGCCATGAAAAGTCAGTCGGACAAAGCACATAGTAATCTCAATGCTTCACGAAAGGAAACCCCACTAAAAAGCCCTCAGTTTTTTCCTTCCAGTCCTCCACCTCACTCTCCTCTGAGTCATGGACATATCCCTAGTGCTATCGTTCTTCCCAATGCTACTCATGATTACAACACGTCTTTCTCAAATTCTAATGCGCACAAGGCAGACAAGAAGATGCAACATATTGATCATCCACTTACAAAACCATCCAGCAAAAGAGACCACAGGAGGTCTGTTGATTCCAGGAACACCCTGAATGATTTTCTGAAGCACTTAAATGAAACTACTAGTAATCCAAAAGCAATTATGGGAGATATTCAAGTGGCCCACCAGACTTTAATGCTGGATCCAATGGGAAATATGTCTGAGATCCCACCTAAAGTTCCCAACAGGGAGGCATCTTTATACTCTCCACCATCAACTCTTCCGAGAAACAGCCCCACAAAACGAGTGGACGTTCCCACCACACCTGCAGTACCGATGACCTCTTTGGAAAGGCAGAGAGGTTATCACAAAAATTCTTCACAAAGGCATTCAATATCTGCCCTTCCTAAAAACTTAAACTCACCAAATGGTGTTTTGTTATCCAGACAGCCCAGTATTAATCGGGGGGGTTATGTGACTCCCACAGCAGGCACAAAGATGGACTACATGCAAGGAACGCCTGTCAGCGTTCACCTCCAGCCTTCCTTGTCCAGGCAAAGCAGTTACACAAGCAATGGCACTCTTCCTCGTACAGGAATAAAGAGGACACCCTCGTTAAAACCTGATGTGCCACCAAAACCCTCATTTGTTCCTCAAACAACATCAGTCAGACCACTGAACAAATACAGTTACTAGGACACGTCTGTCCTAAAAATGAGCGTGGCATTGACCTGTACAGGTTGTGAGATGATGTTGTGGTAGACACATAAGACAGAGACTTGCTTGTAATTAAAGAGAACAAAGTGGCCAAAGAAACTGTCTTTACTTCAGCAACATCTGTGTCTTGCCACAGGTAGCTACAGCAAGACTTTGTGTACTTGCTGAGAGCAAATGAAAAAAGAAAAACAAAACAAAGGAAAGTGCTGGTCATTACATTTCTTTTGTTTGGAGCTAAGGAGACATGTAGCACAATGGGGTGGGGGCTACTTTACTGTTCTGAATAGCTAAAAAAGCAAACAAACAACAACAAAAAGTTCTTGGGAAAAGAAATCTGTAAGCAAATACTTGAAAAATGGGTTCCATTTTAGACTGCCATTAAGCGTGGTCCTTCCCATTAAATGTGAACATTTTAATATGTATGCATTCACCTTGCCTCTTGCACAAATGTCAGAAAATGGTAATGTCTCAACGACTATCTGGGTTAATAATCAATTTGCTGGAATTCAGTCTCTGGCCCAACTGTAGCATTTATTTTTATTTCTTTTTTCTCCTTGTGTGTGGCATTTTGTTTGTGCCACAGATAAAGCTGTGCGTGTGTGTGGGTGTATGTGTGTACTGTACACACTAGGATGTGCTTAGATTCCCATTGCATCTTTTATGCTATGGAATTGTTTACATTGAGCATGACTGAACAAACAGATGACTCTGCCTTCTGCAGCCCATTGGGTTCAGTTTGGCAACAGCCAAGGAAGAACTGTGCGTTGCCGCCAGCCTTCTGCATGACAGCCTTGATGAAGTGTTCACCCAGCAAAAAGAGGGCAGATACCTTTAATTCTCCATAACTCTGTTATGCTGCTATCGATTCAGAGCTGTACATTTCAAACCTAGTCGTTTGGGCTGGGATGGGGGAGTTCAGCTGTGTTTCCACATTGCCTCCATCCAATACCTGGCCACTGTGAACCTGAGCCCCTGTACTTCTCATTGAGGGCAGCTAGTAATAATTCGTTTGGCAAAAGCCTGCTTAACTGGAGAAGGTTACACGTTTGTTGCATTTAAAGATGCCCTGTAGTCTGATATACTCTTGTCAGTGAAGAAAAAAAAAAAAAAAAAAGACAGACACATTAATTGGCCTGGCAGAAGCAGTCTGTGAAAAATCAACAGTAGTGCAATCAATTTGTTTTTGTTGTTTAATGTAAGGTTGTTGGTTTTTTTTTTTTTTTTTTCTCCAAAGTCATGCAGGTAATGACAATATTCTGTAAATATTATGTGTGAGTTTACCTGAATCTGTGCATTTTGTGCCTTATTCATGCAAATGATAAAAGTACTAAAAAAACAACAAAAAAAAAAAAAAAAACAAAAAAAACCTGTCAAGTGTTCTCACTATAGCACATATCTCCTGAGTGCCAGTTGTAAAACCTCTCAACAGCACCCCCCCCCCCCCCAAAAAAAAAATAAAGATAATAAGCAAGGATAATTAACAATAACTAAAGGCAGCCTACAATCCAAGAAGACAGCAGCATTAAATCACCTTGCCATGATAAACATTCCACTCCAGCTCTCCGAAGGATCAAACAGTTATAATGTGAAATCAAATGAGGTTTCTAGGGTAATGGAACACCTGCTAAAGTTGTGTAAGCTATTTAGTAGGTTTTACAGTATCCACTTGCAGCTGATGTTCAACACAGATGGCTATTTTAGCTTGCAAACTACACACTACCACATTGTTTACTGAACATAAGTATAGAAATAACCATGGCAGAGGAATGAATTAGCGGGACAAATAACTGCAACGGGTTTCAGAGATGGTGGAGATTTATGTTATGTGTTTGAAGGGGAGAAAAGGTTAGTCACTGAAAACTGGATCTCTTTTACAGAACAAAGAATAAAGGACAGCAGTAGTCATTTTTTCTTGCAAGGCTGTAAGGGACATTTATTTCCTGAGACCTCTGGATCCAAAAATCAATGATCTCTCTTCCTAAACACTTATGTCTTGCAACTAAAACACTACAGATTAATAACATAAAAATGTACTTGGTTGTCAAGAGACAAAAACTGATCTGAATTCACTCTACAAATATTAATTAATAAAGACTTGTGTGAAAATCGAAAGATAAATGTATGTGAACCCTGATAACCTCCTGTAACATTGTGCTGCCTTGTAGATGGTAATGTGAGTTCTCTCAGTATTTATGTTGAAATTTCTAACATTCAACCTAGTCTTCATTCTGTTAATTTAATAATAAAAGATGCTTTATCCATTTGTGCAAAGGTAAACGCAGATTGTATCTTTTTTAATGGTACGGCATAAAAAAGTAACCCTTAAATGAAGCTGCTCTATACTATAGAGTACTTTAACATGTATAGATATCTTGTAAACTTGTATTGTGGATGTGTAAATAATACGTTCTTTGGGTTTTTAACACCGCATGTAAAGTGAAAATAAAATATTCCAATGTACCGAATGTGTAAATTCATTGCTGTTAAGGTGGGTTTTAGGTACACTTGTTGGAATTTTAATAGAAATCTGCTTACCTTTGGTAGCTCAGTGAGGAAGGCAGAAAGACATCCCCTCATCAGCATTACAGGGCATCAGACAGCTTGCAGCAGGTGATGATGACACACACAGGTGTACTGCCATTTTCAGTGCAGCTGCATGTCCACACACAGGTTCTTGAAGTTATGCAGACAACTGTCAGCATCCTGAGTGAAACACAAAACATCACAGTAACTAGCATGTATTGCGAGAGTGTAGTGCAGTCAGCGCAGCCACACCAACCAGATGCATTCAGTCTGAAAACTACATAACATTCCTCCACACGAAGCTCCTCCATTGGAGCTTAATCCAAGTTGAGCTCTGTTACCTATCAGCTCCAACTGCAGTGAAGCTCTTGGGGCAGCTCCAGAGGAGGGCCACCAAGATGATCAGAGGACTGGAGCACCTCTCATACAAGGAAAGGTTGATGGAACTGGGATTGTTTAGCACGAGGGAAGAGAAGGTTCCAGGGAGACCTCATTGCAGCCTTGCAAAACTTGAAGGGAGCCTATAAACAGCAAGGGGAATGACTGTTTACAAGGGTGGACAGTGATAGGAAAGGGGGAATGGTTTTAAATTGAGACAGGGGAGGTTTAGATTAAATATTAGGAGGAATTTTTTCACACAGAGGGTAGTGATGCACTTGAACAGGTTGCCCAAGGAGGCTGTGGATGCCCCATCCCTGCAGGCATTCAAGGCCAGGCTGGATGTGGCTCTGGGCAGCCTGGGCTGCTGGTTGGCGACCCTGCACATAGCAGGGGGTTGGAACTGGATGAGCTCTGAGGTCCTTTTCAACCCAGGCCATTCTATGATTCAATTATGGAAAAGTTTTGAAACAGGATGGTTTTTTCCCTCATGAAATATAGGCTACAAGAAGATAGAGATCATTCTTGGCAAATTAATTACAAACCTACACATAGAAGGACATTCCTACTTACTTAGTAATGCTTGGTACTTGAAATTCACCTTTCAGGCAGACAATAAAGCCCAACAGAAAGATGCATGCTCTACACTTAGGATGTGCCAACAGCACAGATAATTTTAAAATAATCAGGGTCATTTAGTATCACAGTATAAATATGAAATATTCTTTTAATTAAAAGCTGATTTTAGATAATGGATAAAAATTATTTCTTATGAGATTATGGTGTCACAGTATTAATCATCCGAAGTTACTGTGCATGTTAGAACAATACAGTGACACCTGGTTCCATCTTACTGGGAAACAAAAATTAAAGGGAAAGGAAACAGTGCTAAAAAAAAAAATAAAAATCCCAAAATATGAAGCACAATGTGTATTTTTCTAGTACAGGAACAAATATTTCTTTTTATTAACTTGTAAGCCTGTGCAGCTTTTCTACTACGGCTGTGGTAAGAAGGTGTCAGCCAGAACAACCAGAGGTGTTCCCTATGGAGGGGCACTGCCTTTTGAAGTCCATCCACCTGAGTGATTATCAGCCTTTGAGAATTGGGGTATGAGACATTACAGATAGCGCACATGAAGAGTCCATCTAGCACAGAGAGATGGAAATACAACCATTCATTTTGATGCCCACTGAAGCAGCCTTCATAACCCACATGATGCGGTGCCAGGCACCCAGCAACCCAGTACACCCTCCTGGGTGCATTCACACATGTGGAAAAGCATTGCTGAGAGAGGGAGGAAACATACGAGAAGGCTGACAGTGCAGCAGCACAGCCTGCTGCAGGAGCACCAGGACGGGGTGAGGCCCCTCTCCTCTCAGACTTCCTTCATCGTTTTGCAGCCAATCACAACATAATTGTCAGTAGCAGTGAAAAAGACAAAACATAACAAAAACACACTGCCAGCACACAGTAGCAAGATGATGATTGCAGGAAAACCAATTTGTAAGGCTGTAAGTAGCTATCTGTATGACTGTGCTGCCAGCACGGACCTATGGCCTTTCAAATTGGGGTCTTAAAGTAATCAGTGCAGTTACAAAATTCAGGATGCCTCTGTCTTAGTGCTGTCTTGCTAATGGCTCACTCTGCGACCCCTGGAAGATTATGCAGGGCTTAGTCAGTGTAATGGAGCCTGGAAAGGCAGAGCCTAGCTGCAGTAGGCACAGTTGTTCTGTTGGTAACGCTTTCCACGTACTGAGGTTTTATTATTTTTCCTCTCCTTTTGTGATTCTGAGCACTAGTGAGGATATCTTGCAGGTAAATAAAGGGAAGGAGAAGTCTCTTCCCGTCTGGGGAAGGTTAGTATCGGCAGGAACGGGGAGGAGCTGCTATTTCTCCAGGCACCCATTAATTTCATAGATAGGAAAATGTTTTTTAAAAATTGATCAGGACAAAATACCGTCATAAATGCAGCAGCTGGACTTCAGCTGGGAAGTGCAAGCTTCTCATATAAAAAGCAGTACCAGGAGACCCACCTACCAAGGCTGCATTTGTTGTTCAAATGTCATCGTAGCGCAGTACGAAAGAGCAAGAAACCAAAGGATTTGGGAGGAAAAAAACATTAAATATTTAATTAGGTTCAGCTCAGAGAGCTATAGATACTCATATTTTTATTCAGTCATACTAAAATGCAGCTGCTGTGAGGGCCTGACTCCATACCAGCCGCTGCTGTTTGCCTGCAAACACTTTGTAGACATACTGCACTGGCGAGACACACATCTGAAATTATCATCTATCCTGAACTCTCAACCAAGAAAATGTTTCTGCTCTGCCTGAAATGAAATTTATTGGAAGCTCTGATTTTATTAGTGCATTCTGAATTCGTCCGATGACCTGATTTATGGTCTGCTTTCTTGGGATTTTTTTCCTACAGTCACAAACAACTTTTCCAAGCTCTGCTTTTTAAAACTGTAACTAAATCCAAGCAGTGAAAGCCACTGACCAGAGCAGGGATGCCATAGGGTGCCCACATAGGGTAACATCTGCAAATTCCTTGGACCCCAGCAGGGGTGGCGAGACCTCTCTGCCAGACTGGTGCCTCTGTCCTCAACATCAGCCAGAGAGTGATAGCTCCTGTGAGGCTCCAGCTGCTGAAATACTGCAGGGGAATGAAAGCAGAAGAAAATCTACCACGTGGATAGCCTGTCCTGACCATTGGTATGAATGGTCCCATCTATCAACAGAAAAAGAAGCTTACGTCAGGGAAACCTGAATGGTAAATAAGTAAATAAATACTCCAACCCCCACAGATCTCGCTGTCCTTGTTTTGTGAGTCACAGGCTGTTTTTCCAAGGAAGAGTCCCTCCAACTTGAAAGAAAATGAGCAAAGAATGCCAGTTCTTTATGAAAGCTCTTCTGTAGGATCATACCTGGCTGTAAAAGCTGTTCTGTAACTTTTTCCAGTAGCTGACCTTGCCATTGGCAAAGGCAGACCATGAGCTAACTGGTTTGCTTCTGTAGCTGTCTGACAGCCATCAGCATGTGTCTATTCCTGCACAAAAATGGACGGCTGCCTAGTAAGAGAAAAAGTGGCAATTGGCTTTTAATGTGGGTCACTTTAAGCACAGCCTTATTTCTCAACTCTTTGATTTACAATGCTGGTCCCACATGAGGAAAAAAAAAAATAATCAGAAGTAGACCAGAGCAGATGAATCATAAAAGCAATGCACATGCTAGCTGTGCTTCCCTTTCTGTGCAATGAATATCCATGTGATTACTCCCATTTCCTCTGGAATACATATTGGTCAATTAACAGCTTGAGATTTTTTTGTTACGGACTAATGACAAATTTTTATAATCAGGCCATGCTGTATAACCATGAACGGCTATTAGTCACAGGTTATTGTGCCTGGCCAACGATTAGGTGAGCGAGAAGCACTTCCAATATTAATGCTGTGTGTGAGAATTGATTTCTGTGAAGGCTGGTGCGTGCAGCTCTCACATTCAGTCTCTGCCACTGCTAGCACAGGTGAAATACTGACTCCATCGAATGCAATGGCAGAGCTGCATGGGGCCAGGCCCTCACCTTTAATCACTTAGATGTTCCCAGGAAGCAAATGTGAGCAAGGCCACAGCAGGATGGGTGCACACCTGCAGGAAGTCATTTCCTGTAAAAGGACAGGACTTTCCTTAGCAGGGAACCTCCAGAGGTCCCTTCTGACAACTACAATGCTGTGATTCTTTGACAGAATCCCATCACCAGCTCTATTCATGAGTGATGGATAAGGAGACAAGGGCTTCAGAGTAAGAAAAATGCCCATGTGCGAGTGGCCTGTTTTTCCTGCTTTTCATAGGGAACTCCAGCAAGTTCTGCAATAGCAGCTGGGCAAACTTGCTTAGGCCAGCCAACTTTTTGCACGTACAGGGATGGCAACATCTCTGAACCACAGGTGTGGTTGTATGTTTTCCTGGTGCTAAATTTGCTGGGAAAGTTCACCATGTATTACACTGAACCATGGCGTTAGACTCCAGACACTGAGCTCTCAGGCACTGTGCTCCCTGAGCATATTGATACCAGCCTGTGGGCAGCAGATCACAGTAATGGAGGCAAAAGCAGACATTTTACAGAGTTTTTCACTTCCATTTATAACAGCCCAGGTAAAGAGCATCAAGATATCAAAATCTACTGAAGGAAATCTTTTCAGTGATTCAGGAAATCACTGAGCAGAACTGAGAACCGGAGCTGAAAGACAGTAAAAATGATTACTCATCCTTAAAATCCCTCCTAAAAGAGCTTTCAGATTAAGCAGATCTCGCATAAAGGTGAAGGCTTCCTTCTCCCCAGACTAAGATGAGTTTGCATAGCCAACTACCATTTTTATTGCAGCACTTCTCTCTGACATGCGTGGAGTGCACATCTCAAACAGCCCTTTGCCATTCAGATCCTGGAGGACACGGGCAGATCCTAACACACAACACACCCCTCTCCATACAAGTCTTTCATCTGAAGTGACAGGGAGATGAAAGGTGAGGTTACACGGCGTGCAGCATGCTGAGAGAAAGTCACATGGTATTTCAGAGCAGCTGCACCGCTGGATGGGCAGCTCAGAAAGCACTTGCAAATGAAATTTTACTACATTGATCTATTCCATATTACAAGTGTTCCTTGCTGGTTCCTGCTACTTCAGTTTAACTGCAGTGCTTGGGAAGAGGCTGCATTTCCACCTCCATGGGGACTACACCTCCAGCCAGAATTTATCCCCATCATCTGAGGGAGGGGATGGCCCACAGCAGGCTCTAAATGCATCAGGTATTCCAAACCAGGAGACACAGAGTATCATGTAGGACACAAACTAAGATCAGTTGCCAAAAATACACTTTTTGCCACATTTCAGACTACAACCACTTAGAAACCTGTCATCTCAGTTTGACGAGGGAGGAGTAAATATCTGCCCTGAAACTGGTTGACAGAACGGACAGTTTTATGATGTTGGCTTCTAACATTAACTTGCACAAGTGCCACACAGTTAACAGTGTCAGCAGTTTCTATCTAAATCCAATACTGCATTTTTTTTTTTATAGTCCTCCCTGTGCTTTCTAAAACCGTTTCACTTGTCCTGCCCAGGATCAAAACTAACCTGCCTTGAAGCCTCATTTTGATATTTTACTGCTCATTTGTTTTTCATAAACTCCTGCCAATGAAGCCTTCTCCCCCCTCTCTGCTGCTTCCTTGGATGTTTTAGCCCCACTCTTTTCTGCTTCACATCCAAGGTCAAACCAGGGGCAGAGGAGCCCCACTCCAAACAGTTTGGACCAACGAAACTGGTGAGGGGTCTGGAGCACAAAACCTTATGATGAGTGGCTGAGGGAGCTGGATTGTTTAGTCTGGAGAAGAGGAGGCTCAGGGGAGACCTCATTGCACTGTACAACTTCCTGAAGGTGGTGCAAAAGGGTCTGGCCTCTTCTCCCAGGCTAATAGTAGGACCCAAGGAAACGGCCAGAAGTTGTACCAGAGGAGGTTTAGGTTGGACATTAGGAGAAACTTTTTCCCTCGGAGGGTGGTCAGGCACTGGAATGGCTGCCCAGGGGGGTGGTGGAGTCACCGTCCCTGGCAGTGTTCAAGAGGCGTCCGGATGAGGAGCTACGAGATGTAGTTTAGAGGCTTGTGGTACTAATAGGAATGGGAGGGTGGTTGGACTAGATGATCTTGCAGGTCGTTTCCAACCTTGTGATTCTGTGATTCAGTTTGCTTTCCTTGTGTCACCTGATCTCACCTCCAAGCCCATCAGCAGGAATCACAAGACAGACTTCCCTGGGGATGGTTTGATTAGCTCTTTCCAATCTAGCACAGGCTCCTCCATCCTATGGATGTCACTTGGATGTTCACATTTGCAACTCTGAACATTTCTCCCAGACACCCATCAAATACTCATAAATAGCTTGGCCACTGTAGGGCCAGGCAGAGCAGTGGGAAGAAAGTCCCACACTGAACCAGGAACATGGAAGCAAGTCTGGAAAACCAGTAGCAACTGATGTGAGATATATGTCTGAATGCCACTCATGCCTCTGAAAATCCTCTCAGCTGTTAGGTGCCTTTAATCCTCACTCTGTTCAGATATTAACAAAGACACCAGCTGTGATGTGTAGGCACAGGGAAGAACCATGGCACCTCTGAACGGCATGCCCCTAATTCCAACCTGAAGACGCCACAAATGCCAGCCAGCTAAAACCATGGGATGAAAACAGGGTTCCAACCAATTACCTCAGACCTTTAAATCCACAATACCTGACACAAGTATTTCTGAACCGCCGAAGTTGCAGAATGTGTTTTCATTTGGGGGTTTTATTTTCCTAGTTGGATTGCGTTGCTGTTTTAGCTAGTGCTCTCCAATAAAGCAATTCTGGAATACTCATCACAGAACTGCAGGGGTTGGAAGGGACCTCTGGAGATCGCCAAGTCCAAACTCCTGCTAAGGAGGTTCCCTACAATAGGTCAGGTCACACAGAAACATGTCCAAATGGGTATTGAGTATCTCCAGAGAAGGAGGCTCCACCACCTCTCTGAGCAACCAGTGCTCTCTTACTGTAATGCTATAATGTGATAGAAAGTACAGTGACAGTAGCAGAGCAGCACAATCCTAGACTGTAGCAAATGAGAACAAGCCCAAATGCAGCAGCTGTGGACAAGAAACAAAGGAAGAAAAAACAGCTTACCTTCAGAAGGCCTCAGGTACACAGGGACCTCCATGAGATACCCCTACCTCCACTGCCAACCCTTAAATGAGGTCTGGGAGGGGGTGGATCCTGACTGCATCCCTTCCAGTCACTCAGATGCATTGCATTGCATTGCATGCACCTGAGCTCCTCTGAGTTGGCCCTGCCTTCCTACCAGGTGCTCAATCACTGGTTCAAGCTGTAACTTAGCATTTCTGCTGCACTCACTCTCACAGCAAAGTTCTTACCTGTGTTTGTATGGAACTTAATAAGTCAATGTGGATTTTTTCCCCAAGAATATTACAAAAGTTGATATGAAATGCACCAGTCTGCACTCTGTCTCTGCCAAATTTAATAAATTTATGTGAGCCAATTGGCAATATATATATATATATATTTAATTACCTTTGGAGTTTAAATGGAAGTTTACTAAAATCAGAACATGTTAAATGAATAATTTCTCTTGGCCTCTTTCAGGAAGTCTCTATCTTAACCCAATAATCAGCTCAGCTGCTAAGGGATCAATAAGGTCTTTCAATTCTATGAGTAGAAGGCATACATTAAAAAGTTGGTAACAAACGTGATAGACTGCAGAAGCTATTACATGGGGTTTTTTGACACTAAATCTATCTGCTAAAAATTCCTGAGAAAAGGTTACTGCCCATACACTAATGTTGCCAAATGGTATAATTAGTGTTGCTTGAGAAGATTTCCTGGCACTTGGCCCTAAATACAAGTCCTGTGTGTTAAATTGTCATTACAGAAAAAACCATAGTTTTAATCACAAAACCAAAAATAGCCTCAGACACCAAACACTGCTGGGTCTTCCCATCCCATAAACAGACAAAGCACATTATAGTTCCCTAGTCTGTAAAACCCCCAGTCTAGCAGCCCACCAGCTACAGCACACGCAGCCCACAGCCTTGGGCCACTCTCACCAGAAACATCTCCACAGAGCCACCATCACATTTCCCCCAATCTCTTAAGCCAAACGTGCACAGTCCTAGCAAAGAGGAGTGAGTTTTTAATGACAAAGCACCTGCAGCAGCACACCGGAGCTGAGCTGCACCGCTCCCAGTGGAGCAGCAAGCAGCTGTACAGCCATCGCAGGAGGCACAGCTAATGTGCAAGGAGAGCTTCAAATCACAGAATTCTCCCCATGGATTTAAATCCTCAGAGAGAAGAGTTTCGGCTGATTCCCATGACATTTCTGCAGAACAGAAATCACCTGGTAAATGACATCTGGTCATGTAAGGGATTTACCACCACTTGGGTTCTCATCACCGTCTCAGAGCTTCCTTGGTGGCCCCATTTTGCTCCTGTTAGGTAAACAAGACTGGCATGCAGAAAAGCTCTCCGACTGAAGCATTTTATATTAGGTGCCCAACTGAAATAAGCATTTCAATTACATTCATTAAGGAAGTTATTACTTGTTAATTGAATAGCAACAGACTGCTAAGGATCACTTATTGAGGTCTAATAAGTATGTAAGAGCAAATTCTACTCTTCATGTAATTCCATCAGCAATAAACTAGAGTAATTAGCTTCTTACTAACAAACTTCAATTGTGGGGAATGTTGAGGCAGATAATTGGCACTTAGGAAGATACCTATAGTAAGTTAGTGCCGTATCAATTAGCATACTTACTAAACGTCAGCTTAAACTCTGAACAAATAGTTGATACCAATGTGTGGAGGGTTACTATTTAAACGCTTAACCTGTCATATTCAGAGAAAATAAAACAAGTCCTCTGACAGTGCTATTCCAAAATTCCTATAGGTGCTTCATTACCAGGTGTAAAACCTGCGGGCTACAGACAACCACCAGTAAGGACCCTGGGGTGCTGGATGCACACAGACATGTGAGTGACTGAAGGTGTTCTGTCGCCTGCTCAGGAGCCTGCCCCAACACTCCACTGCCTCACACTGTGTGCAGGTGGCTCAGCATTAAATTTCAAGGAAGGCTGTGAGCCATCCCAGGACCACCAAGTCCCCGCTCCTTGCCATTCAGTAGAACCACCCAAAGACCTCAGTCCTGTTTCAGTTCAATCAAATTGAAGTTCGTGCCTCGTGACGGGGAAGTTTCATTTTATAGATAAAGACTCTGAGGCACAAAAACACTCCCTGCCTTACCCAAAGGTGACTCAGAAAGCTCACAGCAGCTCTAGGATTAACACCTTCTGCGGGAAGCAGCACATATGAGATATCTTCCTATGGTGCTTGGGCTCCATAACCAGTCTGAGTTGATGGAAGGAGGTGAACATCAGTGACTGGTGAAAACAAGTAGCAGCAGAATTGACCCTTCATGTCTGTAATTTTATCACAGCTCTGCGTCCTTTGCCAAATATTTTCCAGATGTTCTGGAAAGGCTCTGCCTCCCCATTTGAAATGGAAATGCCTCTGCTTTCTGACTTGATGTGCAGTTTCACTGCCAGAAATAAAGTATTTTGCAATGGCACAGAGCATATGGAGGACTTCTGTTTGTAGGCAGACCTCGAGCCCTTGCTCCCAGCAGTGACCATGTAAGCAGCAGTTGAAGGGGAAGGAAAGAAACCCACACTTCAGGGAGAACATTGGCCCTCGGTGGCAGAGGGAACGGGTGGGAGCTGCAGTGCAGGTGTCTGGACAAGGAAAGAAGCACATATGAGGTGGGATGCTGCCAGGGTAGAACTGAGGCAGGAGAAGGGAAGGCAAGTGAAAATTCTGGGCAGGACGTGCTGGCATGTGGGGCAGATGGGAGGGAAGCAAGGAGCACACAGAGCTGGGGTCTGGGAGCCTGCAAGAGGAGAGCAGGGAGGCAGGAAGCTGCTGGCAGGGCAATGCTTGTCATTTTAAGGGGATCTCTGCAAATCAATTTTAGAAACTTCTATTTTAAAACAGATTCTCCCCTCCCCCGTCTCCACACAAACAAATACACACGGCTCCGTCATGTGGAAATACTTCAGACTCATCTATTTAAAAAAATTGACAGCATATTCCTGTCAGCTAGGAGCGTGATTTTTTTTCAGCTATGCCAGCAAAAGCCCTAATGTAGATACAGCTGTAATATGAGCAAAAGGGGGGGAAAAAAAGTTTATTTTTGCCAATACAGCTTCTTTCGCTCAGGCAAGTGATACAAGCTATATTTTTTGCAAGCTTTTTCCTTGTGTAAGCTTCTGCAGAGTGACTGCACTGTCATAGCAGCCTTGCCTGAATAACTAGGGTGGAAAAAAGTGTCCACAAGGCCTTAAATTGTGCTAGAGAAAGGACAGCGCCTAGCACTGTGAAATCCTGTTAGTGCCTGCAGTAGCAGGTATGGGGGCAATACAGCTACCTAATAATAATGAATTCTCAACTTTTTCCCAGCCCAGGAAGAATGACAGCCAAATCCTTCTCACCCCCAGCCTTTCAAACAAGCAGCTCCAACCCACTGCAGCATTACGGGTAATCAATGTCTGCTTAGAGTAAATCATATCTCAAAATTTAGAGCTGGCTCCTCATCCACAGAAGCCTCAGGAAGTTGAGAAGTGTGGGAAGGACTTTTCAGTTCTGAATGAATGGAAAAAAAATCAAATATTTGGAGGAAAGGCAGTCTCAAATAATAAATAATGCAGAAACTCCAATATGCCTTTTAAAGCTTCAGTGCCCTTATAATTTAATGTTTAAATGCTATGCTGTTCCTTTGGAAGCCTTTTCTATCTCACTGCTGATGATGGTCTGTCTTCTCAGACACTTGAATAATGTCTCTCTTCCTCTTCTAACATCTTCCTTGACTACCCCTCATGCATAGTAATGCTAATAATCGTGCTGCTTTCGGTGACATTTTTCTTCCTTTAAATGAATGCCTGGCTTTATGCAGGGCTGCTCTGCTCAGCGCCTCGCCTCCTGCACACCTCCTTCCCTGCACAGCATACCTGTGTACATACAAATGTCTATTTACTGCTGCCCATTATGAGCTGTTCATGTTCCATTTAGCAGTATGCAGAAGAATTGAGCTAATTGATTACTTATATTGAATACATTGTGGCGAAACACTAATGATGCAGTCGCTGTTATGATGAATACTGTACAAATATATATGTAAGCATAATCACTCCGGAAAGAACTTAATCATTTTCATCATTAAATAGGGACCTTTTGCATCTGAAATGGACTCAATACTCAGCAATGGCACAGCAGATAACGCTACGTGTAGTCATGCAGAAGGACACATTTCGTACAACCCAATCAGCACCAAGTTTCACAGTTCTTTTCTCAGAGATGAATTCAGATTCATTCAATCACCTCCTAAATGTAATAATGTAAATATGGACAATAGATAAGTACTAAGCTCATTTGTCAAGGAGAACTAGGAAATTGATCTCAGGTCCTGAATGAAGGAAGGACCAAACATGCAAATAGAACCCAAGATGTAATTGTTAGTCCGGTCCTTTCACCAGCAGGGATCACACAAATGTGCTTTGTGCTTCTAAGTTATTTTTAAGCACCTTCACGGCCATCATTAAATGTTAAAAGGATCTTGTATCTTTGGGAGAGGGCACAGTTGAAGATCCTGGCTGTTTCCAGAGCTTCCTGAAATAGACATCCTCACGTGTAAATGGCCAATATAGAATTTCAAATGCTTTTTATATAAATAATTCTGGTAGGAACCCTGGACTAAAATCATTCTGATGGCTCTGATACAAATGCACGGTTGGTCTATGAACGTGCAGCCATTGCAAAGAGCAATCACACACATCTGAGCACTATTCCAGCAGTAGTTGACAAAGAAACCATCATCATCACACCAGCCTGCTCTATCCCTGCCCTCCTATCCACCTGTCTATCCACCCAGTTCTGCTGCTGCACTCTGTATTGTCACTGTAAAATCCAGAGAATTTTTCTGCTTAAACACAATCTCAAAATAAAGTCATATCCCACACTCTCAGGAACAGTCACACGCTATTAAGCATAAGCAGCAAATTATAAGCAAGCACTTAAAATAAAGGTGAAACACGCAGACATCTTCAGAACTTTGAACGTGATTATAGCAAGTGCCATCGTTTGCTCTTCCTCTGAATTGATGTTAACAAGTAAAGCATTTTACTTGTCTTTGTTTTCTGGGGAAACATAAATACTGCATAAAATACATCTCCTTGCCAGCTAAGCTTTGTCTACAGGATGGCAGCTTATTCTAACTATGTGTATACTTTCCAAGAGTTGAAAGCTCGATGGCTGAGCAGGAACAGTTTGGGATGCTATATACATGTGAAATGTGTTTTTCATTAAATACTTGATAAAACATTAAACGCCTCAGGTTGCTTGAAGATCTGCAGCACAGCTCAGCAGAATGCAGCTCCAACAAGGATTGCACAAAACACCTTTGGAGCTAACATGCCAGTATAAGTGGCAGCTTCCGATGGGACTTAGAGCCACCTTTTCCTTGGTATGGAATGATTGTGGCAGACACCTCTCAAGAGGTTCTTAAAAGCACCATGTCTATCCAAGGTGCTGATGCACCACTAAGGCAATCCAGCAACGTCCTACTTAGGGCTTCCAGTTGTTCCAGCTCCCCTAATTGTGCCTACAGAAGCACCTGTTGCTCAGGGGCCAAGCAGCTGCTCACAGCCCTGCAGACCCCTTCAAAGGTGCCCCAGACCTTGGTGCTGCAACACCATTCTTCCCAGCGCTGGGCTCTCAGTGGCACCTTCCTGATGCAGGTTCACTGTACACTGGAAAATACAGCAGAGACTGATATTGCTGTGGCCTCACAAATAGTCTGGGGAAGATTTTATGCAAAATTTCAAGACGTGTCTGTGTGCCAGCACAGCTGTGGTGCTGGGTGTGCTTCGTGCGGGGCAAACACTGCATGACGTTGCAGGAGAACACAGTCTCCTAGCATTGTGTGCAGGTTAGTGAGGATAGAAAAAAGCCTTGTCCTTACTCTCCCACCAGGAAAACTTAGGGACTTCTGCCAATTCAACATGACTTGAAGTTAACTGTTTCAATCTGTCCGTGATGGGCTTGCTCTACCTCCAAAGCTGCAAGCTGGCTGGAGACCCATTGCGAGGACATACGGATTGAATGGAAACTGGAATGGTTTCCACTGTTTTTGTGTAAGCCTGCCTTATGAAAGCAATGAGGGCACAAGATCAGAACAAATCTCACAGTCAGCACAAGGAAGAAATGCCCTGGGTGCTTCTGTTTCGCTTGAATGTCCCAACTCTGATTTCTCATTTCTTATAGACGCAAAACAAGAAAATGATATGTCTAAGAGTGCTTGTACAGTCTGGCTAGTACAAACTGGGCTGTGCGTTATAGATTAGCAAATGAAATATTAGCATCAAGTAACTCCGCACGGTGTGCAACATCTGGGAAAAAGTCATAGAGCAATTTTCATTATTTTTATAGGAGAAAACTGCAAATGGTAGAAGGTAGAAGGGGGAATTCTAACAGATTGTACATTGTCAGGGACTCTCTTTCCAGCCGTAGCAAACCTGATAATAAAACCCACAATCACCTCAGAGCTCAAACATCAGCAGAAACAAGGCAGCCCCCGCAGAGAGCTTCCATGCACAACAGGCTTTAAAAACTGCAGCTCCCTACAGGTAAGGAGTAGTCTGGGTGCTTTGGAGAAAGCCTGGAAACATCTGAAGGATCAAGGCGTAGCCTTAAGTGAGAGGTTTCTTTTTTGGTTTCCTTGGGGGAGGTTTTCCCAGTATGGCACATTATCTAAAATAGAGAGCAAACACTTTACTTATGAGAAAAGAAAGAGGATAGCCTCGATAAGCATATATTCTGAGGATAATAAAGTAGAGATGATTAGAAAGCAAAAACAAAGGAGACAGGAGGAATTCTAGGGACAAAACGTTCTTGACTGGCTATGGAGGAAAAAAAAAGGAGAGCTGCAAAACAGCAGCCCCTGTTATTTGCAAACACGTACCAAGGAGGCTGAGAATAGATCCAATGACAGCTGCAGCCTAATTGATAGGAGACTCGCCTAACAGGTTGTCAGACTGCTGCGTGGCTTCAGTCCAGGCCACGTTGCTGGAGGCACAATGTTAGAAACACTGACAAACATTTACTAAAAATAAATAAAAAATATTTCAGGGCAGAGGGAAATATGGCTCCAAGTGACTACTTGCAAAATTGCGTTAGATCTCTAGGAAAGAGGAAAGTGAGCGGCAGAACGTGTGAGAGTCCCCCCAGGGCCCACAGGACAGACGCAGGCAGGCTGCCAAGGCACTCCAGGATTGTGCTGCCTGTCAGGAGCATTGGCTCTGGGTGTACTGAGAGCAGACCTCCGCAGAAGCAACAAAAATAACCACCAGATCAGCAAAGAGCACAACCAAGAGAGCCGGCTAGCTGCGGAAGAAGATTAGATTTGATCTATAGAGATGAATTTGTTTAATGGTAGGAAGGAAACCACAGAGGCGAGTCTCTGAACTCTTCCGTTCCCCACCAGGAAAAGGATGTCGGGCTTCCTTGGCCAGTAGGGACAGGAAGCACTGCAAGAGACTTGAAAGTGTCTTAGGTACAGCCCTCCGCCCATCCCATGCAACGCACACAGCTAGAGTGTCACATTCAGCATGACAGACAGAAGGCTTGAAAGAATCTTTGTTCTTGAGCTCTCCAGTCAGCAATGCATCCAAGCAAGCTGCAGAGCAAACGGGAGAACAAGAGAATGTGAAAGCAGAGGGTGGGGGGTGGAAAAAAAGAGAAACCATATGGATGAAAGTCTGTTAGGAATATGATGGCTGCTCTCTTTGAAGGAGATCCAACCATGGTAAAGCTGGGACTTTATGTGGGAGGGAAACAATCTTCTGAGGGAAACACCTGGCATTTTAAGCAGCACCCAGGGCAAGCTGTGCATGTGTGCACAGTCAGACCTTGAGCCGCTGGTACACAGTTCCTCTGGACTTACCAGCATTGTTACAGACAAGCCAGGAGAGCGGAGCAGAAGAAAACAGTGCTGGCTAACCAGTGTGGTTTCAGCTGCTCCAGAGCTCGCCTAATTGACTTGGGATTACTGTGCTTGCTATCTCTTGGTCAATCCCTGGTTACCAGTGAAAATGATCAGCAAATTAACACTTTTGGAATTAATTCCCAAGAATACTTCATTAATTCCTATGGCAGGGAACTTCAGAACAAACACTTTCTTTACTTGGTTACATCAGCATATTCATTTCTGTCTCGGAGAATGCCTGAAGAAATTGTGAAATGCCTACAAGCAATGTTTTGCAGAAATAAGCAAGTGACTCAACATTACATCCCGTAAACCTCGCTGTCTTTGCACACTGTAAAATAAACTCTAAATGAACCAAAGAATCATTTATTCCTCTCTCCTTTATGAAGAAGTGACACCAGGTCTTTATGACCCCTGATTTAAAACTCAGAGGGAGCTTTTTTTTCCACATCACCATATAAAGGTACACTGGGCTACCATGAAAATTAATGGAGCAGCCACATGACTAACAACCCTCCAGAGTACTTTCAGTATATGCTTCTCAGCACTTAGCAAACCCATGGGCAGACACGGCTGCAGGAGAAGAGACAGTTATTCACCAGCCAGGAGCGTCCGGATGAGAGGAGCTCACTGCAGCCGATGGTGCTGCTCTATGAGGGCAAGATGCTGTGAGAAATGGGCTTCAGAAGCAGTGCTCCCTGAAATCCCAGCCTGCTCATCACAATCCACCACTGAAGAGCAACTATTAGCAGTCACTTCTCCTTCATTAGGTTGGTTCTGCAACACAATTTTCAGCATGGGTAATAGGGAATACAAATAAGAAATTCAGAGCAAGGATCATGAAACACAAAGTTTCCAGCAATGTGAGCCAAAATTCTCAAGAGGCTTTTGCTGAGTGGATGCATGTGTACTCTTACAGACATCCAGCTTCTGCATGCATGCGTATCGTAAGTCTTTCAGATAATTACAGTAGGAGGTGAGTCTATTTCCAAGCTTTACCACCAAGCATCTCTGGATTATGCACATTCTGAGAGCACCAGATCAGGAAAATTAAATCACTCAGAACTCTGTTACACATTCACAGCTCACAACCTGGCTTAAAATATTAGTTACATTGCCTCCTGTAATGTAAACTCAAGTCCTGGACTATGAAAAGTGTAAAGTCCTGCTCAAGGTTTGCCTTCTGCTTCATAAGGCCTGGAACTCAATGTTAGCTCAAGGTGCTCTTTGAGAGAATGGGCTATAGACAGAAACACTGCTTTTGTATCACGTGCAAAAATAAACATTCTGAAGGGCATACAGCAACAGTCTGCGTTCGCAAGGGAAACCAAGAGTCTCAATTTTTCATATAAAAAATTTTACCCTCTATAAAAGACCCCATGCTACATTGGGTGAAATTTAGAAGCACCATTCCCTATTGTCCTTAATAGAAAAAGAATTGAGCTCTATAACCAGTTTTCATATAAGGCAGACATGCTCATTTGTAATGTGTTTTTGTAACTTCACTAGACCTTAAAAAGCATTAATCTGTTTTGAATTCACAACACTGCTTCTTAAACAGTGGACTCTCACCCCAGAATCTAAGGACTCTGGAACACTGACCTCCTGCATCCAGCAATTTTGATCACGAGTTTGCATCCCAGAAGTGCAGGTAAGGTTTAGATCTAAGCTCAGTATATGCGCACATAGTGGGAGTGAGGAGTTATTTTCTAGGGCACATGAGTCAAATGTTCCATGCTGATAGAGAAAATTGTATGGTTACAGAATGTAAAGGAGTAGCTGCTTCTTTACAGCCAGCCCACTTCAGCAGAAACCTCTGCAGGAAATAATGTAGAATCGCTTTCTTACTGAGCAAACCACTGAATGATCTTGCTTAGTGACAGGGAGAAGGAGATGGGAGGTAGCAGAGCACAAGAATATTCAACTGTAGTTGGGGGCTTTGCAGTAAAAACAACTTTCTGCTTTTAAATGGAACAAACTATGGTTAGCTTGTTTCCCCAAACAAGAAAACAGGAATTTTTGAAGCATCATAAATTATTTATAAATTGCATGTCTCACCCCATGAAGCCCATATAGCCACTGTGTTCAAAATTCAGAGAAGGGCTGAGAATATTGGAATGAGACCCAAAGATCCCCACACCAAACTACCATAGCGAACATCAGCAAAAAGTCCATCTGAAACTTCATGCCCTGTTGGTGCGTGAATCCTGGGTAAAGACTGCAGGCACCTTCAGCGGGGCTTCTGCATCCAAATTGCACAGTCATGTTCACCATGGGTACCTGAACTTTTAAGCACTCATCTGGGGTCCAGTTGTGCAGCAGTCAAACAGCATTCGCTTTGCTTTTCAAGTAAAAATAAATTGTTCCTACTTTGGTTGCAGCATTACAGTTTATAATTCATTTCTAACTCAAATTCTAGTATTCTGAGTGTCAGTTATTATTATTCAAGGTTGATATACAGCAGGCATTGGGACTACAGGTCAAGGCCATTTGTTGACCATTCCTGATGCTATTCAACATAGCAACAGAATTACTCAAGAACATCTTTGCAATGTGAGAACTGCAATCACCAGTTATGTTCCTTTTGCAGAGTCACTCTTTCCTTCTGCCACAACGCTAAAATTCATCTTTGCAGGATACTATCCAGGGCAAAACTGAAAAGGCCTCCCTAGAACCAGTCTGTCATCTTCACCAAGCATATTTCCAACAATGAAAACAAATCTCAGCACAGATGACAACAGCAACAACCTTGCTATGAAAACCCTACACAACCTTTAAGTCAAGTGATTGCTGTTGGGAGGTAATACTTTTTGCACCAAATGTTGGTGACAAGTAACAGTTTCAAGCATGGAGCTTAATGGCATAAGGGTCAGAAAGTGGCAGAGCAGAGCACCGCTACCACATCACCAGCACGATGCCCTACCTCTGTCCTTTAACATCAATCTCTCTTGGTTCTTACCAAAGCAAATTAGCTGCAAAAAAAAGTTCCCACTCACCATTGTAACATTTCCAAGTACACACATTTTGTTCCACCAAAGAGGAGGAAGCTCTGTACAATCAAGGACACCAAAGGGAGAGCCCCAGGATGCATTCCCTACTGCCAGGCAGCCCAACCAGCAAGTCATAAAAGGCAGCTCTGCTCACACTGCTCTCTACACCATGGTGATGGCCTCACAGGAGATACTGGGCAGTTCTGCACATCTACAGTCCTGTATGAAATGAATAGAAGCTGTAGATTATCTGTCAATATTTTGGCACCAATTGAAGGGTTGGAGTCAAAGAGCTTTTGTTTGGCTGTCATTCACCAGTCCCCAATTGGTGTTTTTCCTAATCATGTAAATAACAGTTGTTTTGTCAAGAAGCCTTTTTAACTCCCTGTCAATTTAAATAAATACCTTGTTAATTCTCAAAGCCATGGGAAATAGGCAGGTCGCACGTTCAAGGGGAACTTTTATACTTTAATGCTAGTAGGAAGTGATGTTTTACCTGAATTAGCCAATACTGGGACTCCCACTGTTCAAAATGGTCAGCTAGGAACTGTCCCACTCACAGCTG
Organism: Centrocercus urophasianus; assembly: GCF_019232065.1. Lineage (NCBI taxonomy): Eukaryota > Metazoa > Chordata > Aves > Galliformes > Phasianidae > Centrocercus > Centrocercus urophasianus. The sequence continues at coordinate 9,970,979 of NW_024884789.1, read as the reverse complement.
CTGCAAGAACATGGATTATGGCTGCAAAATTTCAAGCACCCTATAGAAAAGATGTGTATTGAGCCTATGTGCTAAATACCATTTTGTACAGGTTATATCTTAAAAGACACAACTAACTGTCTGTTAATGAACAAGTTGTTACTGAAAACAAACACTGTAGTACAAAACGGAGAGAGAAAAAAAGATGTATGCCTTTCCCCAGTGAGAACCTGAGCAAAGATTTAATCATTTGGCCTTGCTGAAGAGCTTGAAGGGACTAACGAAAAGGCAACTGGATTTTTGTGGGGATCATGCAAGGAAAAATTCAGTGGCAAAATGTGCCTTTAGAGGTTGAAAGACAGAAGAAGGAGAAATGATATCTCTTCTGTAACCTTCAATACATAGCAATCATAGCCAGTTGCATCTAACCTGATAAGAAACATGAGGTATTCCTAAAACAACAGACCTAAAACGTTATGAGTAGACAGGTGAGCTCCTTCTGACCACCCTGGTACAGCTTACACCCACACTTGTAAGCCCTTGTGAAGTTCCAGGCTGGCTGACTTGAAAAAGAGCACTCAAGACAAAGCTTTAAGAGAAGAGCAGCAACATCCTCAAAACCCACTTCCCAACAGGGTAATCACAAAGAGGAATAGCCAAAGAATCAGTATAAAAAAAAAGTCAAGCAAGAAACCAATGATCCTTCTTCATGGCTTCAGCAAAGTGCTTTGCCTTTGTGTTGGCCATTGGTAAACAAGGGCCAACAAAGAGAAAACACTGTGTGATAGCCCAGTGAGCAAACAAGTCATTTTACAGGTGTCCTACAGACAGAAGCATACTGCAACACACCCACTTCAACACATACATTTTAATTTTGTTTCCTTTTTTTTCTTTTTTTGCTGTCTACAATACAATTATGGATCAACACTGACACATGAACGCATTCCATCATTCTAGATTACAGTGGTACCTTGCTATGCGTGGAATGACAGCTCAGTCATTTCTCTCTGAGAATAATGACTATATTTGCAAAAAAGACTCCCCAAAAATAAAATGAAAAATTATTATTGAAGTGATTTTCTCTGTATGTGTCAATTCACTTAATCCTGTGTAAAATTCTGCAAGCCTTAATCCTTCTGCTTATTTCCAATTCAGCAATATCACCCTTTTAGTTATTGCATTTGCTCTTAATAGAAATTTTCCCCTGTGGATCATTTATATTCAAGAGACTATTCAGGTCAACCAGTGCAAATATTTTTGGATCACTGGCGATGTCATCGTCCAGAATCACATTTAGTCTATTTCCCCCACTTGCAGTGTGAATTTACTGGGTACGGGGCGCTGAAAAAAGCTCTTGTTCTCATTCATCTCATATTTAACTGAAGAAGCAAAGCAGAACATAATAAATTAAGTCTGATTTGCATGAAATTGTGCATTCTGTATCCCAGCATTGAACAAAAGCACAGACATTCTTTGAGTTCTGACGTGTCTTGCTTCTGTATTTAATTTTTCTCCTTGATTCCTTCTGTTGAATTAAAGTAATAAGTTTTCCATCACTTCATATCTGGCACTCTACCTGGCCACTCACCCTATCCTAACAATAGCACTTGCCTTCTATCCGCAGGTGCTGCATTTTGTCTATCTGTACTTACAACCCTTAACAACCGAATCCAATTTAACCTGTTGAAAAACCCCCAGGAAGAGGGAAAGCAGGGAAATACAGCCTCGTTGCTGCTCCCCAGCTGAGAGCAGCACTGTGTTTATATTTTGCAGCTCCTGCTTAAGCAGAGGACGCTGCGCCGCTTTGCTCGCAGCCGCTCTTTGATCCCCCAGGCCGAGCAGCGCTTTGCTCAGCTGCTTCCAAACTCTGCTGCAGAGATAGCCCCAGACAAGCCTCTCTCCAGGAATCAGCCAAGTGAAAGATCAAAGCCAGAAAATTGCCCTTGTTTCCAACGCTCCTCCCGTGTTTAACACTTTGCGTGCTTCCCTGCAGGCACCGCAAGGCCTCCCTGGCTGCTGCAGCACAACGCAGAGCCCCAAGTGCTGCTGCTGGGAGAGGCAGCACCGAGCAGGCCCCAGGACACGGCCATGCGCCAAGTTATAGGAAATTAGGCCCCTTGTTTCTCTTACAAGAGACAAAGGAAATGAAAGACGAGCTCGAAGCAAGGCCTGCGTACCCCCTATTCTTTATCCATCCCCTTCCAGCCATTATTTACAGCCGCGCTGGAAGTGCTGGAGCCTGCCTTTAGTGCTCACTGAAGAAGGCAGTGGGAACCCTTCCAACGACTCTGTGGCCTTGCTGAAAACTGCTGAGGTTTGGTTTGTGCTCCTTTAAGGTTGCAGTGAGAGTATGAGTGGTGGGACACCAGCTAAACTGAAACTGCTGTTAGAAGCAGCAGGGGGAAGCTAACCATTCTCAAAGCTGAGAAAATAATAATAATAATAAACCTTTCCAACGAGGTCTTTTTCTCTTTTTTCTTTTTTTTTCAACTTTAAAGAGCAGCTGCAGCTGGAGTGGTGCCAACAATGCAGACTCACTCCGCAGACACAAGCTGAACATCACAATAGCTTCTCGTATTGAGGGGTTTAAGGCCTGAGGAGTTGGAGGGCAGTCAATGCTCCAGTTCTTTAACCCTCAAGATTCTGTTTCATTTCCAGAATCCTGGTTTAGGGATTCATGGTTCCAAGCGTGGGCCAAGAATCTCAGGTTTAATCCCAGCACAGCAAGCTCAGCTCTTCGTCTCATACGGACAGATAACTTGAGCACCATGCAAATTCATTGAGCACGGGTTGTTCAGACAGAGCATAAAAAATGGAGTAAATGGCTTTACAGCATTTCTCTAAGTATAGCAATTCACTGTTGCAGTCCTGGGTTAGAAACTCCCTTTCTCCCTGTCCGGTTGTAACATGCCGGACGAGACGGCTGCTGTTACTGCCAAGTGAAAAATCTCACTGACCTGTCAGGATGGGAGCAGCTATATAAAGGTAAAATGACAGATAATCACAAATGTCTGCACAAAAATCTTCCGATAAAGGCAACACACAGAAGAATATAACTTGCTTAAATAACATGACTGTGATTAAAAACACACCTTCTTTTTACCTGACACTGATATTCAGATGGACAAACTGTATTCAAAGGCAACCTGAACTCTATGCGCGTCCACACTTTTATTTAAAGAAAACCTTCCCAAGCTTAAGTGTCCTGATTCCAGAGCTCTTGGTTGTTGGTTTCACTGCCACCTTGGTGTGAGCAAGAATTGTCAAAAATAGCCCTCCAGGAAGAGCAGCATCATGAGCCCTGCGCCAGGCAAGGGATGTAGCAGTAGACAGGGTTCAGGGGCACATTGATTTTGTCATTCCAAACAAGGGTAGAGAGTCAAGGTGCTATGCTGTCACCCAAAGCCTCCTGTGTCCAAGCAGACCAGGTATGGCTAGCACAAGTGCTGCTGGTCTAATGTGGGCTTCACTAAAGGGCTTGATACATGCTTTCCTGCTGCAGCCAGACAAGCAGGAACAGTATTTCCTTTATAATTTCCTCTGCTTGGAAGATGGTACAGACATTTCAGATGCTCTTTCCTGTTATGTGGGGGGAAAAGAGACAAGGAAAAGGGTATCTAGTGAACTGATAGATGTACTGTAAGAGCAAACATAAGCAAGAATAGAGAACAAAAGCAGATATCCAGTCGACAGAAGATTAAGTGGCACAAACCTGAAAAAACAATGGTTTTTCAGTTCAGTAAACTGAATCAGTTACTGTAAGAGTCACTGAAAGGGGAGTAGAAATGTGATTTAAAACTGTTGTGTGGTTAACACACGCAATGTAAGGTCCTAAAGGAAGAGTATCTTCTATAGGAGATATCCAAGGAACTGGCAGAGCACTCCTGGGTAGGGTGGCACAGAAGCAAAGAGATTAGGAAAGACTGCATGAAGCAAAAAGGTGGGAGGGAGGATTGGAAGAGAAGGAGATGGATGAGGAAGAGAATATTGTTCTGTAGCACAACACAGCCAGCCTCTGAATGCATCTTAAACTCTTATTTCCCATTTGCTCCCAGCTGGATGGGTAATTGCCTGACTATAGAATTATATTCATCACTTTCATGCCTACAGTCTCCAATACCAGCACAAGGAGCGCTTTTAGACAAAGCTATGTCTCACCATAGGCTACAAGAACAGAACAGGACCCCCTTCCCCTCATGAATATGAGATCAGTCTCTAAGAAAAGCACAGGAAACATCAGAAATTCCCAGGGATCGATGGGGTAAGCTATTCCTATGGTTTCAGGCATATATATTGTATTCTTTCCCAGAGCCTTCCTTATGCATCCTGATTTATTAGCCTTAGTCAGCACTCTGTCTTAGAGAGCTGCCAGAAAAGTGCAGTGGGATGAAACATCTGGTAAATTTGCTCAAATTCTATTATGAAATAACTTCAAGATTCAAGGAAAAGCAAACAAGTCATTGTCTTTAAAAAGTGATTCACTTTGCTGTCAGAAAACACTGGCAATCAGCACTATGCATTAGTTCTCTTTTCAGGTCTGTCAAGGGAGAATAGCTCCAATAGTGAAGCATTCTGGACCAGGTGGAAGATCACATGAATCACCGCTAGTTTAGTGAAGCTCTACTTGTTCACTGATGTTCATAGTCCACCTGCCATGCAACAACATTTGTTTCTATTTTATACCACCCAGGGGAAGCACAAAGAGTGTGGGACACAGCAGGCTTGCATCTCTCCCACAAGACAGGGTGCTGCAGAGACTCTGAGCTCATTGAGCAAACTGTCCCCAGTTCTGCATGAGGTTTAGCACTGTATAGGTGCAAGCCTCCTCAAAGTCAGCCTGAGGTGTGGTGGTAAACAGATCCAGCCCATCCAGCTACAGCCAAGAAGAGGAGGAACTACAGCATCATATTTCTCTGTGTTGTCTCCACACTTACACAAACCCACTGGCCTCAAACTCCCACGTCACCCATCCATGTAGGGTAGGGGACAGAGGCCATTATTTCTGTCTCTAAATTGGAACAACACCTACAGAGAAATTGCTCTTCATTTCTGCATGTGAATTCCAGCCCTCCCCAATCACTTGGGCTGTTTGGGGTGAGCAGTGAACGCTCCGCACAAAAGGACTCTTCAGCAGCAGTTTAATTTCTACAGAAAGCCATTCCTCTCTTACCATCAGAAGCTTTAATAAGTGAATGTGCTGTAGGAAAAGAATCTATTGGTAGATCAAACTACAGCTCTTGACTGTATTCATCCACAGGGGATATTTTTTAATTGGTGAGGAGCCCTTACAGAGCCACCTGACTTTCATATATACCTGTGGTGTGTGGCATATTTGAGACAGATCAAAAGACAGTGAACACATTATAGATCATTACAGGAAACAACTGCACTAAGAACTAGACCATCTATCTGTAAAGGAGTAGATACATGCATTTAGGGCAGGTAATGCACTGAATGATGGTATAGGAAGGAATATGCTTATCTGTGCAATCCACGCAACACTCTGTCTGCAGTCAGCACATTCCTATGTTTACTGGCACGAGCCATTTGAAACTGATTTTCCATTTGTGCCAGTTCTCATGTTACACCATGCCAGGCTGCTGGAGCTTGGACACTGAATGAGGCAAATCCCTGCCACCCTGTTTGGCTCAGGGTGATTTCAGGACAAGATAAAGCACTGGGAGTAAAACCAGATAAGACATAAAGTGAAAAAACACAGCAATTAGAAATGCCGTCAGAGCTGGAATTCTCTGGGAATGCATGATAGAACAGAGGAAGGTTTAAAAGCGCTGCAGACAGTAACATGTCTGCCAAAAGGAGAACAACTGTCAGAGCAGGGAATAGTTCAGGCCAGGGCTAGTCCTGAAGAAGTTGACGCTTTTTGCAGTTCTCAGTTAATCTGTGCAAAGAAGTCTGTGCAGAAAGAAATACAGAGACAGGAGCAGAGCCACAAACACAAAAGATTTAAACACCTCAGAGATTTTTTGAAGCAGAATCTGCAGACGAGACTTCTGGCAACAGAGAGAGCTTTTGGACCATCTCATAGTAAGGCACTAGTCTCAGTGCAGTGGGTGCTTCTGAGAATGCCATCTGAACCTGCCAAGAAGGGGAAGTCAGTCAGTTCAGAACCGCTGGAGAATTGTAGGCAGGTGAGAGAGTATATAAACAATGTGAAAGACAGAGAAAGGTGAACAAAGCTGCTAGAAACTCATCGTTGGATCTGACTGAAAAACAACACATCAAGCTACGAACAATGTCTATCCCATGGAGAAGAGGCACAAGAATGTCAAGGAGCTTTTTTGAATGAGACCACAGCATGGAAGTCGCAGCAGTGCCAGAAATAGTGACTTCACCAATGAAAGAACCACCACAGATAAAAAGTGGGTAAAAAAGCCTTCCCATTTACCAAGCTAGACCCTCTACTAATTCCCACTGTGGGAGGATGTGAACTGCATGCCTGAATAAATAATGAACTGGAAAAGAAAGAAAATGCAATAAATAGTACCATGGGGAAAAGACTACACACTGGGGTAGGACCCACACCAAGAACTCAACCTCAGTGGGGTGAGCTGGGCACGGGGGTAGCAAGGCAGAGCAGTGGGGGAGCTGGGCAGCAGGCTGATCACTGGCTATCAGAGTGTCCAGGGCCTGCAAAAAACAGAGACAAAAGTGGGGATCCAGGGGTGAGACAGATAACAAAGCTATTACAGACTGTGTCTGTAGGGAAGGGTCAGAAAGGAGCACACTGGTCTGTCAGACTGCATGGAAAACCTCAATGAAGCATGGACCTAAAGTTCCCACAGAGTTAACAGAAAATGGGACTAAACTATTACCCATTATGCAGAAGTACTGAATTCTGTTTCAAATGACCTTAAAACACATTTTCTCATTTTCTATCAGAAAACATGCAGCAGCTGCTACATTTGCCATCACACTGCACTCAAAAAAATGTATCCTGACCATCACATTTGGAGAGACAGAGCTCTGCAAGAGCAGACACTAGCTCTGCATACACGTCGCATAGATAAAGTCCACTTTTGAAATGTTAAAATTAAACAAATAGTTATTCCCTGGTTCAAGCTAACATAATTCCCCTCTGCCAAGCAGCACTAACAGAGCACATTGGGCCTGTCACTTACTTGCCCATTCCAACACAGCAAAGGACAGCTGCACCTCACTGCCCTGAGCAGTCTGCAGGAGCCTCTCTCTCTCTCTCTCCCTGTTCTTCACCTTTCTGCCCTGTTAGGAAGAAAAGGCCATGAGGAAAAACAACAGCTGTCAGAGACATTTCTTAGGACTCCTGCAGTTCACCCAGATCCAGCAGATCAGCAGCAATCCAACCTCAACTCCAGCCTCAGAGACTCCTAAATGCAGCAAGGAGAAAGGGATAGACAGGGTGGGGAATGAGTAACTGTGAAAAAGTGGGAGTAGTGTAGAACAGCTTTTTCAGCAGCTCCTGTCAATGTGGTGCTACCTCCTTGCTCCAGTTGACAGACTGACTTTTTAGTTCTGAGGGCTCTTGCAAGCTTCCTTTTTTTAAAACATTTATTTCTCTAGTTGTCATCTCAACAGAACATTGTTTTCATGATTTTCACTATAATGGCTCTTTATTCTAGCCATTAAATCTAACAATGAATGATCCTGAAAATACAGTGAAGAAAAGAAAGCGCTTCCCTACACTTCTGTAGGTTTTGGTGAGACAAGGGGTAGAAGAGGAGCTCTGCAACCAGCAAACTGGTTGCTCCAGATGCTCAGACTCTCTCCATTCAGTTTCTGCAACTTGATTCTAACCCCAATAGGCCAGACCCACCTTCTGCTCACATGACTTCTCCTGCGAATACAGTGCTGCTGACAGAGCTGATAACTGTACTTCATGGTCACTCAGTTCCAGTGTATCCAGCTGCTACTGCAAATAGGTGGCAGGGAGAAAACTTGGAAGATACAAAATGCACACCTTTCTGGAGGCTGCTTGGTGAGGGGGCTGCCAAAAACCTTGCAGGAATTTCAATGCTGGGACCCCATGCTGCAGTGCCCTTGCCAGCCCTATCCAACCACAGGCATTAGCTCAGCAGTTGCTGCAACTGCCTTTTGGCGTTGCTTGAGGCACGTAGGGGTCTCAAGAATCAGGTGGGAATAAGGGCCATCGCTGCCCCACTGTTTCTGAGCCCAGCCCCAGACATGAGAAAGCAGCCCCTCAGCTGCCCACACATTTTCTTCCCCTCTCCCAGTTCCCCTTTGGTGCTCAGCTCACACGAGCTTTGGGTATCGGAGTGCCACGAGCAGTGACAAGATAAGTGTGAGGCGGATGGAGAACAGAAGGGGCTGCAAGCTGTATTTTCTCTCCTCTGTTCCTTGTAAAGCTACCATTGCCTTGCTCTTTGTTGCCTTCCCCGCTTTTTGCTATGACTCAGAAGCAGCAAGATTTGAACAAGAGAGAACAAAAATCTTTTAAAACACTTTAGGGATATAATCAATATAAATTAATGGATTTTTTTTTTTCTCCAGGGAAGCACAGGCTCCACACTTCCTTCTGTCTTTTTTTGCTACCCCAGGCCTTTTGTTCTCTGGCAAAAGCTCCCCATTGAAGTGCATGGCATTTTCTGGGCACTATATCTTCAGTATATTCTTTGCAGCAGTGTAATTTTTTTGATAGTCACTTGAATAATCAGCAGTCAGTGTTAAAATACAGCATTGTACATTGACACCCTTAACCCTCAGGAAGCAGCAGAAGATGAAGAGGGAAGCCTGCAGTTCTTACTGGCCTCATTTTCTTTCCTTGAAAACTAACTCTTTCTTTCCTACAGACAAGTATCCCACACAGTTAAAGCCAGCCCTAGTTATCTATAGTCAGCTCTTGTTCCTATTCCTAATGGCACACAACTGCAGTACCGGAGCTGCTTAAGCCAGTAAAAGACCAACAAGGCTTCTAAGGTTGTTGCAAAATGAGTTGTTTGCAAAACAGCTCTGTGCTCTTAACCTGAACACATCCTCAGATGTGGTGATACTTAAAACTTGCTCATTTACAGATCTAAGTTAATTTGTTAAACATTGAGCACAAGGCTAGTCTAGAAGCCGGCTGCTACGGGTCCTGCTCTTTCAATACCAGGATGTACTTTATAAATATATTAACAAGACATAAGAAATTAAGGAAGGAGACACAGGGCTAAGTCTGAAGGAAGGAAAGCCTGTTCTATTATCACATCTGAAACCATTTACTTTTGTTACATGTAGTTATATTATGTTTTAAGTACTCAGCTTTTTTAATGCTAATTCAAGCTGACTGTTTCTTGCTGACAGCTAGCCATATGTGACCCCTGTTCTTTATAAACATTACACACCGTGCAAGATTACGTAGTTGCAGACAATGGGACTTTTCCTTCCTGTAAAAGAAAAATTCTGTCGGTCTGTACCAATAGCTTACTGTCACTTTGCTCTTGCTTTGAACTTACAGTGTGAGAGATTTAGATATAAAGGATTTTACAGTCAGGAGTGTGTCCTGCTGGAGGCTCCTCCTGCTTCCCTGTAATTTGAGACTGCTGCTTCAACCTATATTGCTCTTGTCCTCTTCCAAGAGTACTGCCATTGCCACCAAAAGTTAAACTGAAAACTAGAAGTGGTAGTCATCTCCCTTGAGACCATGTAATTGCTTTCAAAGGGCTTGTAGAACTGTCAGCCTCCTTCATTCTTGCCCACCTCATGAGCACAAGCACTTCTGAAGTTCTTGAATCATCCTTAATCAGTTGCATTGATGGAAATGGTGTTTGCAGCCTACTATGACAACTGTCAAGACAGTGAAATCACAAGAAGCAGCCATAGAGGCATTTTAACTCAGGAATTTTGAGCCTCCTCGTTGGTCAAGGTGGTGCAGGAAAATGATGCACATACCCATGGAGAGTCTTTGTCCAGGGAGAAGCGAAGTATCTACCAGCACAGTGGAATGGGATGTTCAGCACTTCAGGCAAGACACTGCACAACAAGCAGAACCAGACTGAGAAATCACAGAGATAAGGCTTAGGCTGAAACTAGGTAAAGAAATGAGGCCAAATGGGAGCCCTGGCTTACCACAGTCAAGAGTCTGTTGCTTGCTGAAATGCTGCCCCATCCTTCTGAAGGTGTTCTCTTTAGATACACAGCAAACACTAATACAGTATTTTGTGATTCAGCACATAGAGAATCATAAAATACTTTAGATTGGAAGGGACTTTTAACAATAATCCGGTTCTAAACCCCTGTTGTGGGCAGGGTCGCCACCCCCACATCTGTCTGCCCAGGGCCGCATGCATCCTGACTTTGAACACCTCCAGGGACGGGGCACCCACAGCTCTGGGCAGCCTGTTCCAGTGCCTCACTACCTTCTGAATAAAACATTCCTTCCTAACATCTAACCTAAATCTCCTCTCTTTTAGTTTAAAGCCATTCTCCTTTGTCCAGTCACTATCCGCCCATGTAAAAAGTCAATCCTCTCCTGCTTATAAGCTTCCTTCAGGTACTAAAAGGCTGCAATGAGGTTTCCCAAGAGTTCTCCAAGCTAAACAAGCCCCAACTCCCTCAACCTTTCTTCCTAAAAGAGGTGCTCCAGCTCTTTGATCATCTTCATGGCCCTCCTCTGGACCAGCTCCAAAAACTCCACACCTTTCTCATGTTAGGTGCCCCAGGCCTGCATGCAAGATGGGGCCTTACAAGGGCACAGCAGAGATTAATAATCCCCTCTTTCTCCCTACTGGCCGCACCTCTGTTGATGCAGCCCAAGACAACATTGGCCTTCCAGGCTGCAAGTTCATACTGCTGGATCACATCCAGCTTTTCATCCACCAGGATCCCCAAGTCCTTCTCCACATGGCTGCTCTTTCTGAATTCTTCTTCCAGCATGTACACATATCTGGGATTGCCTCTACAATCAGAATACCTTTTTCTTGGCCTTTTTGAACCATGTTCAGTTCACATGGGCCTACTTTTCAAGCCTGTCCAGATCCCAGTGAAGGGCATTCCTTCCTTTTATGGTGTTAACTGCAGCACTCAGCATAGTGTCATCAGCAAACTTGCTGAGGGTGCACTTGAGCCCAACATCAATGCCACTGGTAACAATTTTATAGATAACTGGTCCCAAAACAGACTTCTGGGGGATGTTGATCATCACAGGCCTCCATCTGGACGCAGAGCCACTGAGTGCAACTCACTGGTTGCAACCATTCAACCAGTTCTTTACCCACCAAATAGCTCAGCTTTCAAGTCCATCTCTCTCCAATGTAAAGATAAGAATGCCATGGGGGACCATGTCAAAGGCCTTACACAAGTCCAGGTAAATGATATCAGTTGCCTTTCTTATGTCCACCTATGCCATCACTCCATCACAGAAGGCGGCCAGATTGGTCAGTCACGATCTGCCCTTTGAGAAGCAATGCTAGTAGTCTCAGATCACCTCCTTATCTCACATGTGCCTTAACATGTCTTCCAGTAGGATCTGTTCCAAGATCTTTCCAGACACAGCGATGAGGCTCATCACTCTGTAGATCACCAGGTCTTTCATTTTTCCAGTCAGCAGGGACTTCTCCTGACAGCTACGACTTTTCAAATATGATGGAGAGTGGCCCAGCAACTGCCATCAGCCAATTACTTCAAACCCTGGAAAGCATGTTATCCGATCCCATAAACTTGAACATATTCAGCCTCATGAGACAGTCTTGAACTTGCTCTGCTCCTACAGTTGGAGAGGATTTCTCTCCCTTGACCCCCACCTAAAGGTTCAGGGATACAATAGGTGTGGGAAACCTAAGTGGTAATGGAGACTGAGGCAAATAACTCATTGACTACATCAGCCTTCTCCATGCCTGTTGAAGCCATTCTCCCTTCTCATTTATCAGATGAGGTACATCCTCCTTTGCCTACCTCTTCTGCCCACTGTATCTAAAGAATCTCTTCTTTATATTTTTCACATTCCTTGGCAAGTTCAACTCAATCTGCATCTTGGCTTTCCTGATCCCATTTCTGCATGTCTGGATGGCATCCCTATATTCTTCCCAGGACACCCATCTCTGCTTCCATTGCCTATACTTTTCCTTTTTATCTCAGTTTGAACAGCAGGTCCTCGCTCAGCCATGTCAGTTTCCTACCTCCTCTGTTTGATTTCTTGTATAGAGGGATGGAGCACTCTTGTGCTCTCAGAAAGTTATCCTTAAAGAACTGCCAGGTTTGTTCCATTCCTGTGTCCTTAAGGACAGTTTCCCAGGGGATGTCATGCAATAATTCCTTAAATAGCCTACAGTTAGAAGAATGAGGGCAATCTAGTGGGGTAAATCACTGGGAGAAAGGACACAAAAAGAGAAATGAATGACTACGTAACTGAAAGATATGAAAGAGGTATTTGAGATAAGAAGTGGGCAAGGAAGTATAGCAACAAAGCTGAAAGAATAAAACTTGGCTAGGAAAGGCTGGAAGGATGAGTGGGAAAAGGTTTTTAAGGAATAAAGACAAATAAGAATTTTTCAAGTGTATAAGACGCAAAATGTCAGCAGGGTATCTAAGAGAGTGCCAGGGTTACTTCATAACAGAGGAAAAAGATTGCAGAAAACTGAAATGAAATCTTTACCAAGTGTTTATTAGAAAGGATGTAGGACTAAGGTTGGAGAAAGAATTACTGTTTTTCCACAAGAGGGAAAAAGTACTCAAAGAACTCCAGGTCAGAAATAGAAAGGATAAAGAAATTACAGCTCTACGTAGTACAATCTCCCACACAGAGTCATATATGAGGTGGTGAGGTCTCCTAACAGAGAATTTTAAACATATTCTATGAGAACCAAAAAGTAGAAGAAAAACTGGGACTCATTTGTTCTACACGAGGCAGAAACATGCATAACCTCCCAACCTTAGATACTGTGAGAGCATAGATCATCCTCAAGAAATCATTCCTAAACTATTTTAATCTCTCTTCTGTTGCAGGGGTCTTACAGGGAAAGACAGATTGTGTGAGCATGCACACTACAGCTCTCAGCACCGGGCACTGGCCGCACTTCATAACTCAGTCCTGCTACAGGAATAACAACCAACAGCAGGATCTCTTCTCAGCATGCATAATTCAGGCAGGGATTTCTGGAAATTACAAGATGGACCAAGCTCACCTATGGAGACAGTCAGTGATTTGCACTGCAAGCATTCACCAGAGGAATAATGAGCAAACACAGAACTATGAGGACAGAGTTAGAAAGGGAGTGGCCTCATTGAGATGGGAAAGACTTCGGGCAAAAACCATTGAAACTTCACAATCAAACTCCACCCACTGTTCTCATTCCTTTAAAAAAAAAATAAAATTATTCCTATTTTATTATTCCTATTCACATACATATATATTTTACTTTTTTTTTTTTCAGTGAAGGACAGATATAAATACATGACCAGAAAAGGAACTCTTGACACGTCCCTTTAAGTGGGAAGTTATGCAGTGTCATGGCTGATGTGTTTTGAATAAACCTCATCGGGATGCTTGTCCCAGAGGACAGTCAGTGCCAAACAGCTGGCAACAGCGTGCACTCTGAGCTGCCTAGCCCTCACCTTGCATTCAGTCTCATACTTTATTCAGTTTTTAAAAACAAAATATATGAGCATAGTGTTGGAATCAATATATTGTAGCAGCTAGGGGAACACTGAAGAAGTAATAAATACTGTCAAATGCTGATGCTTTCTACTTAGATTGTTTTTGCTCAACTTAGCTTTCCTCTCTGCAATCTCTTCATGCTTGCTATTAGAACACAAGGTGACCTTTCCATGCTTAATTACCCGAACAAAATACACAGAACGTTAATGCTTAAAATGCCCCTTGTGCATTCTACTGCACTTGCAGATGTTTGAAATAATCTAACCTAATCTCTTCCTTTTCAAGTTAGAATGAATGTGGTGTGAAATAACTGAAGAAAATAAACAAGAGAAAGAAGGAAGAATAATCATATGTTGACATATAGAAGCTAAGCGATAGAGTCAGTGTTTCTGTGTCTGTACATATAGGATAGCATTCTCCAGTACTTTGGCTTTTCTGAAACAGCTGTCTGACGACAGTGCTCTGCCTTTATGTAGCCACATTCATGCAAGAATCAGAAGGCATCCCTCAAAAAGTAACACAGAGCTCAGTGTAGCAACCAGAAACTGGCAGTATCATCATTTTACACAAGAGTATATTGGGTCATATGACCTGGATAACTTATCTCTGTTCATCACAAAAAAATCAGTGAAAGAGCTTGGAGTACAACACAACACTACTCATCAGGCTGTAATCATCATCTGCTCTGCAGTCTTCACCCCTGCCAACTGTTAACACTGTGCAGTGGGAAGTCCCCCTCAACCACGAGCATGCGGGGAAGCAGCAGTTCCTCAGGTAGGAGTGGAGCTCCACCTGAGCACTGCTCAGAGCACGTGTTCACTGATACTCCTCTGCCAGTAGGACTGAAACGCTGCCTGCTGACTTCGCTGCCTGTCCCTTGCAGCACATTCATTCAAGCTGTGCATCTAAGCATTTCACCTGCAGCTCGTGTGATGGGGTTATGTCACCGTGTTGGTGCAGGGGCTGTGTTGGTGCAGGGGCAAATGAGGTTCTAAATCAATTATTCAAGGAAGAGATTGTAGGTACACCCTGAAATCCAGATGGATCCAACCTGCCTTCACCACTGGGAAGCCAACACCACATCTCTTCTGTGAACAACTCCCAGAGCCCTCAGCTGGATGAAGAGTCAGATCACAGCTCAATGTGTCACACAGATCCTCAGGCACAGGCCTAAGAAAACCTTGTAATAGGCCAGAAGTACGGAAATGTTAGGCACACTTCAAAGAAGCTAAGCTGTGGTGAATAAAATGTTAAAACCTGCTTCTATATGATGAGCACTGAAATAGTTCAGCCAATTAGACTACTTGATTGGTTGACATTCCTAACACTATCATTTTGCGTGCAGGGTGCCTCATGCATGAATGAAGACGGTGTCTGAAGGTTTTGCTTTTTGTCAGTGCTTTTATGTTTCTTTCTGGAATATAAACAAGTTAAAATTAATTTCACTAGTATTTCAACTATAAATGCTCTGTGTACCTAATGAATTATTATTTATTTAGTCACTGTTTGGTCATTTAAAAACTTAATAGCAAATAGATGTAGTGACCTGAACCACTTTCCCTTCGAATTACTGAATTTCTCATTTGCAGTTTAGATAGCAAGATAGAATAGCTCGGCTTCACTTCACAGCCCTCTGGCCTGGCACCCAAATGGACACAGGGACAATTGAGATCATTCAAATGGAGATACCCCCAGGGTGCAGTGTGCATTTAAAGAGAACAACTGAGAAATGAGAGAAACATTTAATACAGGCGAAAAATGTCCCTTAGGCAAAGATTTCAGTAGTCACTAGAGAGACTTGTGGGATCATCCTTTTCCTGCACAGACAGGCTGCACAAATGACATGATTCCGTTCTCTACTCCCCGTGGTGCAAGCAGTCCTAGAAGCATTACCAAACATGCCCTCTGTCCCACATGCAAGAATCAAGGTGCTGTAATTATACAAATAATTCCTCTGGTCTTTCACTAAAATACTACTAAGCATTTGCACTCTATTCTTCACTGAAGACATCCATGACTCTTCTAGAAGAAGACAATCATCATCTCTCTTTCACAGATGACAGGAGGTATGGAATGGAAAGAGCTAAAATCAGGAGTTACCTTTAGTATTTTTACACTGAATTCAAAATAATTGTCTTTCCTTTCCTAACGCAAAGTCTGCCTTTATTTAAATCTCAGTGATTCCACAAAAGAATGTAATTTGGTGCAAGTGATGTACCTAGTTTCCCAGAAGAGTTCTTGGGTATACTTGTACAGACACAGGAGCACATGGACCTCCGCTATTTCTGCTCTCAGTGGCTGGTGAGAGGCAAACACAGTTCAGAAACCAGTCCACAGCAGTTTGAGCCAGCCAGTGTGAGCTGCCCTTCAGCAGCACTCACTCTGTGAACCTGTGAAAGCGGGATGTGCCATATACTACCTCATGACTTAGCAACCCACATGAGCTACAGCTTTCACCACTGAATAGAATAAAGAGTCTTAAAAAAAACCTGGTTGTTTCACAAGGATGTAATCACAGGCCTTGACATATTCTGTAGAGTGACACAGGTCCTGAGGGTGATGATAAACCTATCCTGACCAATCAATATCAGATTATCCACACAGGTTTAAGCATTATTAGCCTGACTCACCTTTGTGTTAGTCCATCTCTATGCTGGTAGAAAGGAAGGGGCTTCAGTGCCACCATCAGCTAAGAGCTGCAGGAGGGAGACAGACCCCAGACCTCCTATCTGAAATGCAGCTGGAACAACAAGGCATTTGGGAAGGAAATGCATTCATTCAGTGGGGCCAGAATTTCAGTTGTCCTTGCTTGGGTACCATGCTGTTTGAAGGTCAGGACCGCATAGAATTGCAGAGGCAGAGAGGACCTCCAGAAATCACCTACTGCCCTCTCTCTCCCTCCAGGACCAATACACTTCTGACACCAATGACAGATGTTTGTCCAAGCTGTTCAGCAGCGCTATAAGCCAAGCAGAGCTCTTGGTCCTTGACTTTATCTCAGTGCCCAAGATAAGTGAGAAATCAGGCGTGTTTTCTGTATACACTGACATGTCAAAGAAATTAAAAATGTGATGGATTTTCATATCAGAATGTTGAAGACTAATTACAACAGTGCTTTCCAGCAAACCAGTGATTGCAGGCTAATTTTCTGTTATGAAACAGAAACCAGGGTTAATGAGGCTAATTGTGTTTACCAGTGTTTCGAACAAAGAGGAAGCCAACTCAATTTTGAAGCGAGTTCTTTGTCAGGAACAAATTGAGGAAAATTGCTACAGTTGTATCAGCATTTCCTAAAATTGCTTAGTATCATGCTTGGGAAACTAACACTATAGAACACAAGCTACTGGTACAGAAACTCAACTATGTTGAGTTTCGGATGCACAACTGTGTGATGAGCAGTGATAGGCTCCATCAGAAGAGGGGTGGCCAGCAGGTACAGGGAGGTGATTGTCCCCCTCTACTCTGCTCTTGTGAGGCCCCATCTGCAACACTGTGTCCAAGTGCGGATCCCCCAGTACAAAGAAGACAGGCAGCTGTTTGAGAGCGTCCAGAGGAGAGCCACAAAGATGATCAGGGGACTGGAGCACCTCCCCTATGAAGACAGGCTGAGGGAGCTGGGCTTGTTCAGCCTGGAGAAAAGAAGGCTGTGGGGTGACCTCGTTGCAGCCTTTCAATACCTAAAGGGAGCCTACAAGGAAGAGGGGAATCAACTCTTTGAAAGGGTTGATAACTGCAGGACAAGGGGAAATGGTTTTAAGTTGAGGGAGGGGAGACTTAGGTTGGATGTCAGGGGGAAATTCTTTACAGAGAGAGTGGTGAGCTGCTGGAACAGGCTGCCCAGAGAGGTTGTGGATGCCTCGTCCATGGAGGTGTTCAAGGCCAGACTGGATGGGGCTCTGGGGAGCCTGGTCTAGTATTAAATGGGGAGGCTGGTGGCCCTGCATGTGGCAGGGGGGTTGGAGATTCATGATCCTTGAGGTCCCTTCCAACTCTGGCCATTCTGTGATTCTGTGATGACTGAGTTGTGGAAAGCAATGCAACAGAGAGTCATTAATAAAGTGAGTGACCCTCGCTCCAGCTCTACTGAGCTATTAGAAAGAGAAAAAATTAAGAAATCAAGGTATGCAGCAATATCTATCCAGAAAAAAAAAAAGAAATCTTCAAGTTCTATGTCTCATCCATGACTGATTAATTAATTATACAAGCTGGACTAATAAAAAAATGAGCTCATTACTGCAAAGCCAAATTCATAAGCAGCTATAAGTCCTTTAGGAAAAAAATAAAAAGAAGAAACCTCAGTTTAGGCTCTCTTCCTACAAGCTGATAATTCTAATTACTCAGAAGAGTTGAGTGACTTCAGCTAACAAAAGACGTATCTGCAGCACAGCACAGGCAGCTGCTGCTGGGGAAGCCACATCCCTGTCAAACGCACCTCAGCATTAGCACTACTGCTACCCCACTGAATCTCCACTGAACTCCCAGGCCGAACAGCAATGCACTGGGTTTTGCGATGTAACCAACTGGAACTAAAATGCAGCCACATTCATTTGCACTTCAGATTGGTGCACAAATCAAGCTGGCATCTGCTAGAAAGAATACCAAGGCTTTCAGCTGCAAAATACACTACACAACACCTGTGGTTTGAGCCTACTGCAGCATCCAGGCTGTCCTGTCCCTCTAGGCAACTGTGGCAGAAGTGTCCTGGGGTTTCAGGAGTGCACTGGGAGAGATCTGAAGAAAACCCTCATTCATATGGTGGTCTGTCCAAAGACAGCTCCTCAGGAGGACAGTGAGTATGAGAAAGGAAATAATAGTATGCCAGACAGCAGAGATAGCAAGGAAGAAAACAGGCAAGTGGGAGAGGTCCTGTGGGAAAATCTGTGGAGCTAAGGAAGGAAAGGAATTAATGTAATCATACATCAACACAAGAGAGGGTATAAAATAGATGGAAGACAGGGAGAATCTGAAGACTAGGCTCAAGCAGGATGACATACTGGTCAAAAAAGACAATAAAAATGTGCATTAGTGTTAAGGTCAGTAAAGATCACCAAGCCCTTGTCCTACATTTCCTATCAGAAAATCAGTTCTGGGAGAAAGTGGGTGAGAGGAAGAAAAGGGAGTCTCAAGACAGGAATGGAGAGCACATCAGCACCTGGCTGGGATCTCAATTTTAACAGCAAAAAACCCATTTGATGTCTTTCAGTTTAAAGTTACAGCCAGCGGCTATCCAGCTCCGGCACTCTGCTGATCTGGGGCCTTTTGCAGACTGTAATGTGCTCACTGGAACTGAAGCTTCCCTTTAGAAAAAATTATGTCTGCAGCCCTTCTGGTTTGCCAAGATATAGCCTTCGCTATGTAAATCAATGCTCTGCTGTCTTGTTGAATCTACAGCCTGAGGTATGAACATCTCCCATTCATCTTAATGGGATGTTAACCTCAAAGCCTCATTGTGACTATCTGAATGCTAATACTATATTAAACAAGTTGTTTAACATACAAATGGTGGGCTTAAGTCACTCACATTTGTATAGGAGAACTGGACTGACTTTGATTTTGCAGCAGCTGAGGATCTACAGAAAAATAGTCTGAAGAAAATGACCCCCTGACTTTCCATTCGCTGTAGTCATTTTTTAAAAATTATTTTTATTTTGGTTTAGAGTTGCAGGGAGGAATTTCTAGCTTTTCCTATTGATCTTCTTGAGGTAGGCAAGTGATTGCTGTTTTTGCTTTCAGAGTTTCTCTCCCCTCTCCCAGTGCTGGTGTCAGTACCACCTGGGTTTACAAAGCTTTCGATTCACGTTTATGGGCCGGCCTCTGCCTTCTCTGCTCACATTCTCTGCTCTGTAAGAAGACCTCAGTAAGGACATGGTAGAAAAAGTTCAATAATGAGGCCCAGCAGGACCATCAGAAGGTACGCAGTGCCCTTGGCTCTCGCATGCAGACTAACCCTGCCGCAGCACAGGCAGAGTTGCGATGCCGTGAGGTGTATGCTGGAGCAAGGCAGCGCTCACCTGAAGGGTGGAAGCTCTGGGTTTTCAGAAATAGCTGGCAGCTAGCTACCTAAGCTACCACTGTTCAGCTCTCCACAGGAATCAACCGAAAGTTTAGAAACTACTAATATCCTTCTTGCAAAAGTTTTGCAAGCCTCACAGTAAGGCAACCAACATCTCTGGTCCCCAGGCTCCCCAGTAGCTCTAGCAAATCTTAGGTATGGGTCTTACCTAGAAGTCACAGCCGGGTCCCCACACTTCAGCTTTGAATTTGGATTTCAGTATGGGCTGGCTACCAGAAGTGAATACATATCCATCAAAAAATAGATCAAAAGACAAATGAAACTGCCTGCTCAGATAAAGCTCTTTTCAAAAAGGTACAAGGGGGAGGGGAAGAACAGGCGAGAGGATTTGAAGAAATATCCGTTGAAAGATAAAATAGGCAAGATACTGTGATGAAGAAAGTGAACAATGAAACAGAATCTACTTCAGACAGATCAAGTGAAAGGAAATCACATTACTATTTACAGTAAAGATCACTCGTCTAACATGTATAATTAGAAATTCGCACACACAAAGATAAAAGTGATCAGTGAATGCTGCTGTAATCAAAAATAATACAGCATTGTATATATTTGAAAAAAAAATCTAGCACTCTCCAAAAATAGGAATAATAGGGCTCATTAATAGAGACTTCATCTGAACTAAACAAGTTCCCTTTATTCACATCATCATTTTTCTGAGACTGCCAAAAGAAACCCTCCATATAAGTCATCACAGAGCAGCCCCCCTGCCCCACACATCTGTGCCTCGCTGAAGTTTAGTGGCAGGAAGGACAATGATACTCAAAGAAACCCATTCACATTTCAAAGACTTTCATTTTCTCCTTTGCTTTTGTTATTACATCTGCAAATACAGCACAGCACCTGGGTTTGTGCAAAACCATAGCTGACGACACTTCTACACTCAGTGCACACATATCTTTGGCTACAACAAAAACGTTTGGCGATGATGTGGGCCAATGCACTGTGCAATACAGTGGAGCAGTGAGAAGATGTATTAACACTGCAGTAAAAATTTTAAGGCCAAAATTACATGCTTAGCAAATTCTCTTTCTCAACAAAAGACACGCAAGCACAAACAAAAACAGCTTTCAGCAGCAGAACTAAGTGTTTTTCTCTTGATTTCACAGCAGTTTAGTTATAATCTATTATTATCATTTGCAGTTAATATCCTAAGCAGAGACACTGTCAGGAATAGTTGCTAGTTTGAAATTGTATTTTGTTAAAGAATCGGATTTTTACATGGACAGTAGGTTCCTACCTACCCAAAGCCCCAGAAGAGTCACTAAAATTTTGTACGTGAATGTAAGCAAATCTACACTAGGGGATACGATCAGGGTGCAAACATATTATCACAACACAAGAAAATTCCAAGTTAGTATGTTATTTACTACTATTTCCAATTCAGACTGTATTGTACCCTGTCCCTACTAAGGCACTGTCAAGGATATTCATGACTGCTAATATTGCCCCATACAATCTCTATAGGATAAAAGTATTCTGGAAAGCCCATAACCTACTGAGCTGGACCGTTTGTGGTCTCTCTGGACTGTAAACCTATCAAAAATAGCATGATCTGGAAACCTGCCTCTGAGCAGTTGCAGACTTCCTGTTGTGTTATAAAGGACAATAAATATTGCTACATCACACTAGATTTATCCTTATTTTGTCTCTTAGGTGATTTTTTATGCCACATGGAAACACATCAAGAGAAAGCAGGAAAAGACGAGTTCAACGCCGAGTCCGTAGTTCTCAGCTTGACTTTACTCCCTGTGCTGCTTTGTTTAGATTGGGTTTTAAACAAGCAGACAAGTGTTCTGCAGATTCAGATATGGGGCAAGGAGACAGATCCCAGCACCTCTAAGAAGTCAAGTTAAGAACTTAATTCAAGTCCTACCGGTTTGACTTGTTGGACTCATTACAAAAATAAAGTGCCATTAAGTTTCTTCTTCAAAAGGCAGTACTTCCTAAACATAAACTTTTTTCTATCCCCCAAAGTGGTTATTACTAATTGTAAAACAGAGACTAACGTAAGACGGGAACTGAAGTCCCAAACCCTCCAAATATTTTAATTATGCATTATTTATTACTTATATATTATTTATCACTTATTAAATATACATTTCAGGTACTTTATCTCATTATTATTATTCACAGCAGCCAGACTAACAAATAATCACCAAATTCACACCTTAAAAAACAGAAAGAAAAAAAGAGAAGAGAGACAAACATCTGAGGGAGGTACAGAACTAGCTGCCTTCTTTAACCAGGGTAGGGAAAGCACCCACAATTTCCTGATGTTCACAGCATACCATTAATTGTCAGCAATCTTCCTCCACAATAAGACTTCATATGTATTTTCTTTACCTCTGAAATTTATGCTCAAGAAGCAATAAGGACAGAGAAAAATAGGCAGTATATGAAGACAAGCATGGCAGTTTTATGTAAGCTTTACAAAACTGAGTAAAAAATACTAGAAAATACTCTCCAAGAAATACCATACAATCTAAATAGCAACACATGAAGATAATGGGACTTCCCATTCTCTTCCTGAAGTCAACAATAGTTTTACCACTGACATTAATATGAGCAGGACTGGGGCCAACAATTTACAATAGACATCCCTAAGAGAAGCATTCCCAGCAATTACCTGTAGTGAATGGGCAAAATAGCTCTAAATAAAGATCTTAATCTTCCAAGTTACTTGCCCTAAAAAAATCAAGAAGAGCATTTTGCTGGGACAGAAAAAAAGTTCTAAGTCATTAAAATACCTACCTCCAAACAACAGTCAGACTTTCTTTACATTTTTCAGGTTAGAAAAGAAAAAAGTATATTTAACAGAAACAAATTCAATTGTTATTTCTTTTTCACCATCTTACTGAAACATCTCCCCATGTTGGTCTGAATTTATGCATACAATATGGGTTTTAAATTAGCATATGATCAGTCACCAAAGATGTCAAGTGCATTATTAAGATTAGTCAAGTATGAAATACTATGGAGGGGAAAGATATTTCAAAGAAGATGTAAACTGACCTAGTTTCACAGCCCACTGTTCTGAATTTTGAGGATTTCACTAACGACTGTATTTGTTTCATCTTGTCAGAATGACTTGCAGCTTATGAAGTGCATTGATCTACTGGTGAGAATTAATTGTAGAACCCGGTGACTCCTGTCAAAGTAATACACTTACTTAAAACCTTTCTGTTGTATATCTTTGTTGGTGTCTCTAAAATTAAAATTCAAAACTTAACAAAAGTAGATTTCCCTAGGAATCTCAAAGTGTCAGCTGGAACTTTTCTTTCTTCTGGAACAATTCTATCTCATTTTGTATTCTACGCTAAACTCAAGGTCAGTTAACAAAATATATTCTGTGAATAAAAGTATAATTATTGGTGTAATTTGCAGTGCAAATGAAAGAAAATCATTACTGCCCAATTAACAGTACATATGTCAAGAATCCTGTAAGAAAAATAGAAATAAAATAATCATAACTTTCAGATCTGGAAGCTTTTTTATCTCCTGCTCTGAACAGAAACCATGCACGCTGTATGTTGCCTAATTTCTTCCATAAATAATTCACTTCTAATTTTTAACGATGATTTCTTGCTGAGGAGAACATATTTTTTACTTTAAAGTTTTGTATGATAATTTTTTTTTAAAAACATCTTCTCTGCAATGTCTGAAACTTTTTTTTTTTTAATCCATAATTTTTACCACAATAATTCCAAAAAATCTTTAAAATATAATGGAATGCAATTCTTGTAAGGTCAGAGTGTTCCCATGGAAGCCTCAACACAGAGGGTTCACTTCTTGAGTCACTGCTCTACCAGGACTCCCAGATACATCAGTAGGATTGCAGGAACAAGTTTCTGGTTCAGTTCAGGATAACCAAAAGAAAACATCCATTTACTAATTGGTGTTTTGGAGTTGAATAGAATACTGAACAGTTTATTTTGCAGATGCAGGATCAGACACCCAAGCTCACCTGTCTTTCTGCAAAGTGATGTATCCTCAGCATTGAGGCTCTACTCACCGACATCTTGATGCCTCACGCAGAGCTTCAGACCACAGTAGCATTGCACCCAGCTATCAGGAGACCACACATGCATCAAGGGAGCATCTTTCCAAGTTAAGGCAGCCAAAATCAGTGGCTATTTCAAAACAAAAGCAACAAAAAAATATCACAGCTGTAAAATAGCGACACAAAGGGCTAGTATAAGCTCTGGTAAAGAAATACGTTCTGGCAATAATACCAAGGAGAGTGTATTCGGGGTAAAACATACAAGTCTCATCAGTTCACAGGTTCTGTCCCCAAACTGACATACTTAAAAAAGAAACAAAAATTTTTAAAAATGTATTGTTGTCAAGTACAGAAAAATAATTATACAGCTGGTATGACAAATTCACACAGAGGCTGGTGATGCACTGGAACAGGTTGCCCAAGGAGGCTGTGGATGCCCCATCCCTGCAGGCATTCAAGGCCAGGCTGGATGTGGCTCTGGGCAGCCTGGTCTGGTGGTTGGCAACCCTGCACATAGCAGGGGGTTGGAACTGGATGGTCTTTGAGGTCCTTTTCAACCCAGGCCATTCTATGATTCTATGAAATTATCAGAAATATAATTTATTAAAAATATATATTTTTTTATTTCAACTATTAAGAGATGTTTGTATGTATACACATACCACCCTAACAAACAACACAGAGTCGCAGACTAAGTTAGTCTAGTAAAGCTCAGTGAAAGATATCACTGAGACCTTATTGCTCTCTTCAACTTCCTGACAGGAGGCTGTAGAAAGGTAGAGATCATCCTCTTTTCCCAGGTAACAGTGGTAAGACAAAAGGTAATGGCCTTAAGTTGCAACAAGGGAGGTTCAGGTTGGATATTAGGAACAATTTCTTCTCAGAGAGAGTGGTGATGCACTGGCACAGGCTGCCCGGGGGTGGTGGAGTCACCATCCCTGGAGGTGTTCAAGGAAAGGGTAAACGTGGCACAGGGGGACATGGTTAGTGGGCATGGTGAGGATGGGCTGATGGTTGAACTAGATGATCTTAGCGGTCTTTTCCAATCTTAATGACTCTTTGATTACTAAGTTAAAGTGGAAGCATATCAAGCAGGTAACACCCAAGATAATTTATTCCCACAAGTTTATGTGTTAGTTAAGGTTCGCTTTGCTACCATGTGTTGCAGGGACTCCACAGATCCCAAGTACCATGAGGACCTGGAACATTACTTTCAATTTTCCTGCAGATCAATGCTCAGAGATTTTTTAGGTTCCCAACTCAACAAAAGTCAAAACCTTTATTATTCAGAGAGACTATGAAGAAACCAGGAACAACAGAAAGCACAACAAAACCACCAAGTCTGAAACAAAAGGGCATTTTAACACCCCCAGCCAACACTACCACTCCAGATGTAATAGGCCACGAAGCAGGGGAGAGAGCAGACTAAGGGAACCAACAGGCCTGAAGAGGCAACACTCCCTGGGTGAAGTCACAGGGTGGCTCTGGATCATTAAAGCCTTGTCTAGAGATATTGAACTCTTCAGAGGACAGACACAGCACTGGGAATAATTAACTGCATTAACATTCACTACACTGCCAAGCATTGTTCATCTCCTGGTAAAATGAACTTTGTTTTTTGCCTTGATTAGCAGCCACAATCAAGGAAAACAAGTCTGAAATTTGCAGACAATTTTCATGCTTGAGGAGAGAGCACTGTCTTATTCTGCAGCACAAGTGCTGTATTATCCTTCACTTCTAGAGAAGAAGATGTCAGTATGAGACACACTATATGTGACAATTTAAATGCATGCCCTAAGGCTTAAAAGCAGCACAGTGCCAAAGTCGAGTGATCCTCGCAATCACAGACAGGCTGACCTCAGCTGCAAGGCTCAGAAAATAGATGACATTTCCTAAATTCTGAGTGGGACAAGGCCTCTTTAGAAAAGATCCTGGGAAAAAGGGGGGGTTGGACTCGATGATCTCTGGAGGTCCCTTCCAACCCCTACAATTCTGTGATTCTGTGAAAAAACTCACTTTCATTTTTTCAAGAAAAAATTGCATGCGTATTACTAAAGTTCTCAAAAGCCTGAAAGGAAACAAAATTTTGTTGCCTAAAATCAGTTGTTTTTCTTTGAATCAAAATAACATTTTTTTTAACAGTTTTTTGAATTGTTTCTGTTTGAACAAGGTATAACGTATGAGAATTCTCAGTAGCATGCTCAGACAACACAGGGCAGAGCAAGCACAGAAGTCAGCTGCTAAGCACCATTCAGCCTTCTCCAAGGGGATCTGGGAGCAGGGACATCACCTGAGTGATGTAGAAGTGATCATTACTGATGTTCCTGATGAACTCCCTGTGATTCCAGTGGAAGTTGGGTTGCAATCACACTTGAGAACAGAGGGCTGAAGCCCCTCAACAGCACCATCCCAGCAGATGGTGCTCAACACTGTGGTACTGGTGGAAAAGGCCATGCCTTTTCCGTGCAAAGCCCTCCAAGCTCTGCCAGCCAACCATATCATGCTGTCAGACATCTGTAGTCAAATACTGCTCATTTTGCTTTGCAGTTTGAATGGAACTTGGATTAACTTTTCCTGTATTTTCCTCACATTTATAATTGCATGCACCTCAAAAAAAGGAGTCAGTATCTATGCACGTTACTTCTGTTAAAAGCCATCACATTGCTACCAAGGGGCCAGTGAGTGTGCTGATACCTGAATACTCCGACAGTTCCCACCACATGCTGGCTTTTTGCAGGCTTTAGATCAGGGATTTGCAAGTGCTTGTTAAGGCATATGAGCTGGGGTAAGCAAAAAGAAACTTTACTATCATAGATTTGCTGCTGTTGGCTCCTCATCTTTGAAATGTGTACAACATGGGGAAGGGCTCTTTGCCTTGAAAACAACAGCTTTGGATACAAAACATACGAATACGTACAGGTCTCTATACATAATTCAACTCAGAGAAGAAACAATTTAGAGTCCACAAGACCTTTGATAGGTCTTAGAACAGGGTTTGGAAATCAGAGCAGCTGGAGCTTTCTGATTGCATTCTGTTTTGTCTACCCCCAGAGCATTTTTCACACACATGCCTATCTCACTGCCGGCACTAATGTGCGATTCTGCATTCTGCAGGTTCTGCCCACGCAGGCTTCTGCCCTGGACTACGCTTGTCCTTGGCTGCACAGCTATGCGAAATGCATATTAGTGGGAGCTCAGTCCTACAGAGTGCAGCAGTGCAGCAAAGCCAAAGTGCTCAGCACCTTCCAGAAGACAGGCATTACTATTCCATTATTTTAAGCCACTGCTGCCAACAGGCTTGGCCATTTCCACGGGCATGCGTGTCAGCTACTCGAGACAAATGGGCTGCCTGCTCCGCATTCCTTCTATTCTCGCTAGCCTCTGTTTATCATCTGTTTTCCATTTCATTCCTTTACCTCCCATTCTTTAAAAGTATCTGTGGGGCTGAAAAGTATCCACTAGCTCTTGGTCTCTGCTGCTGGAATTGGAGTGTTTCTCTTACTTGTTCCAGGGAGCTGGCCAGAAACAGCCAGCCAAAGAGATCATCAAGCCAAGAGGTGGGGTTTTACAGGGTTCCTAGGTTGTTTTTTTTTTCTAATGATCTCTTCCTCCTGCCTCAAGATTTTCCAGGCAAACCCAAAGCTGTGGGGCTGGCTGTGACGTGCGCTCCTGGTCAGGTCTCAGTGGTCACGGATGCTGTGAATCACTGAGCTGGGAATGACTCCTTCCTTCCTGCACGCGCCGTTGCTCTGAATTCTGATAAGAAATTCAATTGATTTTAATTAAAATAGTGTGAACTCCTGCATGACACTCTCAATTTAGTCTAAGAATAGCTTATTTAGATTTACTTTACACTTGTGCCTAATTGATTAAACCCAAATAAGCCATTTTCATTGCTAGAGTCGGTGCACAGGTTTAACTAACCCAGAACCAGTTTGTCCTTCCCAACGTGTGCAATAACAAAGAGCACACGAAGGCACGCAGTGAGCATTCGCTTGACTGTGAAACACAACATTAATCTGTCACCCCCTGACCCTGTGCTGTATTGCCAATACGTCAAACATCTTCACTCTGCTTAGCCCAAGCACATTCCATGCACTGTGCTCTTTGTCAATAACCGTTCAAATATTTCTCTGCTGGTAAAAGTCACCGCATTTTCCTGCCTCCTCCAGCATCAGCAGAGTTTCTTAGCTCTTCATGAAAATTCAAATGAAAAATATCGACAAGTTTTCCTTGTTTTTAAGCACACACAACAAGCGACTCCTTCTGCTTTTCCCCCAGCTTTGCAAAGGCAATGCAGTGCCTGTAAATTTTTAATTCCACCTTCATGTTTGAGTCAGACTTGAAAAACTGAGAACCTGTTTTTATGGGGGCTTTAGGAGAATGATTTTGGAGCATCTTAGCTTAGCTGAATTTCTGCAGACATATGTGTTAACTGTTTTATGGAGACCTTGGGATCCTTCAGGACTGAAGATGCTCTCACATGGGCAATAATTTATAATCACTGGCAAAACACACACACAAACACAAAACTGACGGAAAGAATTTGTTATCTGTAAGACAGGACACTACCCACTTCTGAAGCTCAGCCCCTCACCAGTGCTCCTCAGTACACCGTGCCACCTCCTCAACAAAGCTAAAAAGCTAACCCAGGCCAGGAGGAAGAGGTCATTAGAAACAGGCATCATGTGCTGCCTTTGCAATGTGAGCACTGCAGAAAGCCCTGGCAGGACCAAGCCTGGAGCCTGGCAGAATAGGTGCCCC
The DNA here is from genome assembly GCF_019232065.1 of Centrocercus urophasianus. Classification (NCBI taxonomy): domain Eukaryota; kingdom Metazoa; phylum Chordata; class Aves; order Galliformes; family Phasianidae; genus Centrocercus; species Centrocercus urophasianus. The sequence goes on along the minus strand of NW_024884789.1, from coordinate 9,942,572 downwards.
AACAACAACCAGGCTGCAATGGCAGGTGCCCCTTGGCAGCTTAGTTACCACCTGCAAACATTAGAAATTAAATTTGTTAAAAAGGAAGAAGAGTAAAGTATTTGGGAAGGTTTTTACTGGGTCTTCTGATATTTTTGTTGTTTGGAGAAGGCAGAGAGAACATGCAGGAAAGGAGAAGAGTGCAATGAAACTCACTAACTGTAGGTTCTTCCAAATGCAGTCAGTTATTTCTGTAACATTCTTTCAGAGACATTTGGGTTTACTGCTGTCTTAGACCCAGTCCCACAACAGATGTCTGCAAAGTCTTGCTGACTTCAGCAAGACATAGCTGCTGTTAGACTATGCTCTGGGACAAAGGCTCTACTGAATTATTTGCTCTACTGTCATACATATAGAATGATTTCTAAATCAAGATTTTTGGTTTCACAAAGAATTTGCAATCGTAGAGACATTAATTTCCTCAAACCTTTAACAATCCCCTTGTAAAGGGACAGCTATTGAACTTTCTCCATACTTTCTAATCCTGCTCTTACAGACTACTCATGAAGAGAACAAACTGGTGAGAGAATAGGCACAAGCTACATCTCCCCTGAACTTTTATATGAGCTTCCTTAACTCCAGCATCCTATTTCTCTTAGGATGCTCCTTTTTGTCCTTTTGTACACATTCGCCAAATAGAAAACACATCACAGCAGCTCCAATGGGTCTGCCTCACATGCTGCCCTGGAATACCTTCTGACTGGCCATGATTTATCTGGCTGGTCAGAGGTTACAGTACACAGAAATGCAATTTCTTCCTTGCACCCGCTCTATCCTTCTTTGGCAACTTCAGGTGTCATCAACAATCTGCTACATGCCATTTCATGGCCTTTCTTCCAGTATTTTATCCAACTGATATTCCTTCTGCTGGGCAGCACTGCCTAGGAAATGCTAAAGCTCTTTTCTCTATATATATTTAATTAACTGATTTATGTACTAAAGCGTTAAAGATCCATCCACAATAGCTATGTCCTTGCAATGCTGTCAGCATGTCGCCTCAGTTCACACTGAAAGAAAATGTCTATTCATTCCTGACTGCATACAGATCTGGGACAGTGATCCTGTCTGGAAATTATTGTTCAGAATGGTTTCTCCATTCTTTCTCAATTTCAAGTTACATTAAATACATTAATACAAAGGCTTTGAATTAAGATTTCGAGCTCAGTGCTTTGATGACCCCTCCTTGTGCCTGGCAACTGATGATCTCAAAGTCCTCTTAATTCTGCCAAAATAAATGAATTTGCCCATCTCCTGACTTTGTTCTAAATAGAATGCAGGAAATCTGTATGACTAGAAGAGTCTCTACTTTCTTTGCATATGTGTTGCTACACTGCTTAATCACCTCAGGTTTGTTTGTTTTTTAATCAGTGTCCCACGCTACCTTAGTGAAGTGCTCAGATGGCACATTAGCCACCTCTGACTGCCTGCCTGCTGGTTAAACCTGGCTGGGGGAAAGTTTGTAGCTTTCCAGAGTCCAGTCCAGAGTAAGAGACAACACATATAATTTGCTTTCTTTTTAATTACTTGTTTAGTATATTGGCAGTGGCAAGGACAAATTACCAACTTGTACTTCATCTTATTAGTCAATGGCTGTACTACTTTTTCTACTATGAACTTCCACAAATATTTCTATCAGCAGCCTGCAGTTTAAATGATTAGAAGAAATAGTGAAAGCTAAGTGGACATAAGACATACAGTAGCTCTCATTAAACAATGTTAATTAAGAATGACTTGAGAATGTGCAGATTATATAAAGGAAAGTTTCTCCACAAACACTGCTACTTCATTAGCTATGATCTCAACCTGTGCTCTTTGAGGTAATGGGAATTTTTAGTTATCTCCAATGTGAACACAATGGGTCTCAGTGCAGCCAGGAATGCAGTACAGACCTAGGAAGAACAGGGCAGTTCAGAGTAAGAAAAGTCTTTACTAGATGAAGCTTCCATCCATTTCTGCTAATAGGTGCCCTAAGATCTCCAAAGCCTGATGTTTCCTATTCAAGACTTACAGAACGCAAAAACTTTATCTGCTCAGGTGCAGGGTTGTTTGGTTTTTTTGTTTGTTTGTTTTTTTGAGTCCTTTATTCTCATATTTGAAATTAAATCAAAGTTTGATTATCATTTGCAGCACATTTTTATGCCAACATCCATCAAATTAGGCCACTAGGTACACTGTTTGCTCGCTTTCAAAATGTTTCCAGCTTGAGTTGCCTGGTATTTTTATCAAAGCAGATTCACAATTAAATCTTCAGAAAGCTAATTTCTGATCATCAAGAGATGAAAATATTGGCCTAACAGAAGTCAAGAATAGTATTCCCTGTCCGTTAGAGCTAGCTGACTAATAATGAGGGTGGAGTAAAGAAGTGATCCAGCCCATGATCCCATTTAAGAACGTGATCCTGTTATAGGAGCACATGATGGGAGAAATAAAAACACTGAGCACTGCAAACCCACTAAAGAAATAATGACAGACAATTTTAGCAGCAAATATTACTTTTAAAAAGATTTATATTCAAGCAATTTTAGAACTTTGCAGACATGCTTTACTTTGACACGCATTTTATATAATAACTTCTAAGACCACAAACGGAATTTTCTCTAAGTCTCTCTAGGAAAAATAAGGAGAGATTAACCAACATGGCACTGGGCACTGTTTTACAGTGAGATGAAGTAGGAAAATGAACACAGGAGATCTTACATAAAATGATTAACTTCACAAGGCCCAACATTTACGTTAATTGCTTTACCTAGACAAATACCAATAAATATGTTCAGCAATATCTTCAATGACAGATCTTCACAGACATACCAAAAACTCCGAAGACTGCAATGAATTGACACCTAGTGCTCCCACTGCATGCTCACACTTCTATCCCAGTTATTGAGGTGTCAGTAGGGATGGTCTCTTCTAGCAGATCAGCTGCAGACCCATATTAAGCTGACTAGCATCTTTTACTAACTCACAGAAACACTTGTCTAGCATTTGCCCCACTTCTGGCTCTCTGTTGGTTTTGGTTGTTAGCTCGGACACACGCTGCTCAGACTGCCTGAGGAACAGGGGGCAGATTCATACAATACGCTCTTCAAAACCTTTGCTACGTTCACAGATAATAACTTGAGATTAACATTAAGCACATGATACATTGGCTCACGTTACATTACTTCAACTGTAGCATGTCACGTTACGTCAGCCAAGGTCAGCATTCAGTGTGACATGATATGATCTAACACGATGCAGGGTTATTGCCTCCTGTGTTAGGAATCTCAGGCTAAGAAACAGAAATAGAACAAGCAGATGCACATAACAGATCACTTCATAATACTCCTGGGAAAAAGAATCGTTATTGAATGCTCTGCAAATTTTGCCCTGTATGCTTCTTCCTGGATTCACTTGGGCCTCCAAAGTACCATGATCTGTCTCTCTCTTTTTCCATTTTTTTTTTTTTTTTTTCTGGTGCTTGGATCTCACCACATGAAGAATTTCAGCTAATTCTGTGGACTGCATGAGCTGTGATCACTAGGAGTACTTTCTGCTCTCCTGGACTTCACTGACCTCTGTTTCATGAATAACATGAGTGACAGCACTGGCGGTCCCAGAGGAGCACTGAGCGATGTGTAGTTTCTGGCCTGCAGAGTGACAAGCCATAGGAAAGAAATATTTAGCTGCTGTACCAGGCTCAATGTGTATCAGAAGAGAATAAAACTTTAAAAGGACTGATAAGTCTTTCAGAGGTTTTAGCTTGCTTTCACACACTGCATAGCTTCCAAGTTGCAAACTCTGTTCTCTGCTCAGTTACACCCACAGAACTGCATCTGTGCTTTGAGGACACAGTGACACAAAGTTAAATTCAGCCATATGAGTCAAAGTGACTGGTTTTACTCCTGCAGTTCTGTTGTAGGGCTGTAACCTCCCGATTTCACTCTTTGTGCATAGCCAATATGTGAAGTGTGAGGATGATGCTTGCACAGCTTTACTCATACAAACACCAGCCAGATCCACAAGGAAGACAGACAGGAAATTCTCATATTAGGTTAAACCTTTGGTTTTAAATTAGAAGTAATAAACTCTCATAAACTACAGCAGAGTTATCTCAGTGGCTACTGAGATAATGTAATATCTGGCAAAACAAAAAAGTGCAGCTTCCAGAGCCCATCCTGTTTCTGATACAACATGAGGATGTATCGTTTTGAGAACAAAAGCTGAGCTAATCACAGCCAACGTCATATTTCTCTATTTTCTGTTTGCCTTTGTAAACATGAAGACAATGTTTTCCTCTTAGTATTCTGTGACAACAGAAAACACAAGCATTATTTTATTAACCTTTAAATGTGATTTGGTTGTTCTCTTTCCATTTCAGCTCTGGAGCTTTGATGTCTGAGTGACATTGGATATACCTTAAGGGCTCCAAAAAAAAAAAAAAGTTCAATAGGCTTCATAGCCTCAGCATAAAATACAGAACAGGGAGAGAAAAATAAATAAATAAGTACATGCACACATATTTTCCTCTTTTATGACTTTGAAAAGCCACAGCTGTCATTTGGTTCCTCGCTCTTTCCTCAGGCTAAAGATCATCTGATGAGATAGGAATAAGCGTGGTAGAATCCTTAGATTGGATGTGGAGAAGCCAATATTTTCACCTAGTCAGCTAGCATAGCTTAAAAAAAAAAAAGAGGAAAAAAAAGCCACCTCTTAAGCCATTTGCTATATCTCACATACACCCAAAAAACTGTTCCCCAAACTCAGGGAATGCTGACATTAGCACTAACACTCAGCAGCTGCCTTCTATCCCTGTGTGCTCCCCAGAATCCAGCAATAAACTGGAATCCTGGGTCAATTTTCCAAAATCTAAAACCAAAACAAACACTAATTCAAGACAATAAATAAATAAATAAATAAAAATCCTTGGAGCAAAATGTAGGGGATTTCATATCTCTGAGACACCTTCAGCACTGCAGTCCCAAACCTTAATCCTAAATCTAACCCCATAATTGCATTAAGACAGCCTGACACTACAGAAGACAGAACATGGGTTTAAGACCTCCATCGGCAGCAGCCTCTTGTAACTCTGCAAGAAATAAGCTGGATTCCTTCACACCTTCAGTATCTAATCCCTAACAGAAATGCTAAAAAAATCCCAGAAGTTTTGAGTCAGAAGTACCATTTAAATCTTTTTACTCTGTCATCCTGAGTCCAACCCTAATACAAATCTTCACAGCAGCAAACACGCTCAGAGAAACAAGAAAATACCAGTGTATGAGAAATACTTTGGGTTGAGTCCGTAAAGGAGAAAAGAATAGGGCAATGCCTTATACCAGCACCAGATCACCTCCAGCTCTGCGCATTTGCAGGGTCCAGCACTACACTGAGTTACATAAATGCACCGTCCCTCCTTTCCTTACTCAATTATCTGCTTGCATTATTTTTTCACTTAGATCCTGCCCTGATCAAAACAAACAGATCCAAGTTACATATTGTACTGTTCTGTCACTTGTCAGCTAGTAAAGGCAGAAAGTAAAGCAACAGGGTGATGTAGTGACTATAACTAATGTTGCTAAACATCACAACTTTTTTAGCAAGTCTGGCTTCTCCCTTCAGTAAGCAAGAGACATAACTGAGCTTGGTGACAATGAAGAAAAATCTGCTTGTTTAGGGACATGGGTGTATTTCACTGTCAGAATTAAGGGAGATCCAGTAGCAGCGAGGTGTTCTGATTTAAGCTAAAGGCAATTCTCTCCAGAGAACTGGTAAATTCCCAAATAATCTATGCCCAGGCAAAAGCTAATGTAAAGCACAGTTCAATTTCTTGCAAGGGATTAAAGAAAGGAAATGGACATTTACATTTCAATTCCACAATAATATTCACTGCAAGTCTTTGCTCTCTTGAAAATAAACCTGACAAAAAAGCATTTTTTTTTTTTTTTTTCCAAGGCTTCTGCCAGATCTAAGCAGTGTATGATTTTGAAAGAGCATGCTGAACCTCCAGAATCGCTTTGTAAAAATCTGGACTACAAAATACTGTTCAGAAAAACCACAGAGCTGCAACAAGAAGTCAGATTAAAGTGCAAATGGAGAAAGATCTGGTATAGAAAAGCTGTAACAAAAGGCAAAAAGGGCCAAAAGCACCAGCCATCCTATAGGGAAAAAACCCTGTGATCAATCCACCTGCATTGCTAATTGGGTAGGGTAGTGCCAGTGCAGAATTGAATAGGAGCATCACTGTTAAGTGCCTGCCTGAGCAATTTAGCATACTTCAAATATTCCAAATCCATTACACTTTGAATTAAAAACATTTTTTAACCTACAGAAAGTTTCAAGAAGGAATGAATAATCATGGTATACTTTGTCTGCACATAGAATTTTTTGGCTCGAACACCACATACCCTAAATCTCTTTATTTTCTCATCTGTCAATCTTTATAATAAAAATTCCCACTCAAGCTGAACAGTTGCCTTCTGAGACCTCATCTGCTCATGGCACTGATTCCCCAGCTGAAGCCAGGCCTTTGCTGAAGATGTCATTATCATCTGTTCGCCAAACAGCTTTGTCATATGCAAAAGATTGCAACTTCACGTAGGAGACTTGAAGACAGTATAGATGGTGCTTTTAAAGAACAGAAAATTTCCTTCCATGTAAATGCCCCAAGCAAATGAACAACAGCATAGAAAGGTGCAGAGCACAGAAGTTAGTATATGTAAAAGGATTAAAAATAGACTTGTTTTTTAAAAATGCCACAGAAAAATGTGCGATCTTTTAATAAAGTTCTTGGAAAATCATACTTTACTGAAGGAAAAACTGTAAATCAGGTTTTTAGGTTAGAGGAAGAGAAAAAAAGGAAGAAAAATGAGATTATGCGTGGTTCAGATGAAGCTATTCTTGATGTCAATTAGGATGATGTTATTGGAAAATACATAACAATGTTCTGATCGTGTGGAAGTTGGGGCCCTGTGCTGTCTTTCCAGTCATTAATTGGGCTAAGAAATTTTGATATTGGTTTGACTGATATTTGATATAATGACCTTCAAAGCATGAAAAAACTGCCTTAACTGCCGCTTAAGTAAAGGCAGCGTAGTCAGAAGATAAGCTGCAATACAGCAACAACCTCCGGGTTATTTCACTTAATGAGGACTGTCCCACGGCAGCAACAAGGGATTGTGGCATTCTGATACGCCGAGAGAACCATCTTGCTGGCCTTGAAGCAGAAAAACTGATGCAGTGCCGTGAACAAGGCTGAGATTGGCAAAGGGAGGGAGAGATGGGGGATTCCAAGAATCGGATTAGCTTTAACTGGAATCCTTTCATATTGCCAGGATAGATGAACAAGCAGAAAAACAGAAATTGGGTAAACTCTGCCAAAAAGCATCCTGTCCCGGTAGCAATCTGCACAGTAAACTTGACACTCCTGCTTCATCATACAGTTTCCAATTCCAGTATCATTAAACAGTAATTGTTCTGCTCCACTTCTTGTTTTGAAAAATGCCACATTTTGCTCTGCCTTCATAACAGTCTCTTAAGTCACTGCTCTTCATACTCTCACAGCGAATGGCAATGAGAGCGAACCTCGCTGAACTGTATACGTTTATTTCCGGACTTTGAAGATGCCACCATTTATGTTAGTTCATAATTATTGGAGCTGTCATTTCCAAATGCCTCATAATACCTCCATGAAAAAGGGAAGTATGAAAAGGAAAATTTTCAAAAGGATTCAAAGCTCCTATTGTGGTTACTGGATACAGCCAGATACCACAGTTAAGTGGCTGAAGAGAAAGCAGAAAGCTCTTTTAAGAATATGACCACGAATGACTTTTTCTCATTGACATCCATGTCAGAACTGAGAGCAGACCATGCACCCACACCACTGAAAGGACCACCTTTAAACTCAACTCACAGCTCCTACAAGCTGGAGAATGGCAATGACACTTCGTAACATCCCAGCATTTTGCCTCTGCAGGATATAAGAGAACTAAAGGAGATAGGTTTATCATCCAGGTTCAAAAATATCAAGTGAGGGCATGTGAATTCAGGTGAGAGCAATGCTTTAGTTTATAGAAAACAGAATGTGTGATACATTCAGAGGTGGGAAAGAGTGAGGTAGGACATGGTGAGAAAACAATACAATAAAAGTAAGACTGAGCAATCCAAACACAGTTCCAATAAGATAGATTGGAAAGAGAAACAGCAAATATCCATCTGAGTAAGCAATCTTCCACGGTTACCTTGATACTCAAATTTTGCTGCATGCTGCTTGCTGTGCCTGGTACATTCTGGTGCTATAAGGCAGACCTGCTGAGCTATGCCCCTTCCTACTGAACTATGCTGTGTACATGAAGGACTGCATTTTTTTGCTGCACCTGGTGAAAAAAGTTTTCAACAAACCCAGCAGAGCAAAATCAAAGAATCAGCCACAGCAACTGTATGAAGCACTAGTGCAGGTTGCCCAGAAAGGTGGTGGCTCCCCCCACTCCTGGAGACATACAAGGTCAGGTGGGAGGGGTGTGAGCTCCTGATGGAGCCGTATGTGTCTCTGTTCATTGCAGAGAAGTTGGACTGATGACCTTTAAGAGTTCCTTCCAACTCAAATGATTCTGTGCTTCTGGGAACTGGAGGGAAGGTGCACTGTGGCTGCGCTACACAGTGAGTGTTTCAGCAGGGTAACCAGAATAGAAAGCACTACACCAATATTATTGTTGTCACTATATTCAGGAAACTTATAACCACCTTGCAGCAATACACAGTTGATAACTGCACTGCTTTTTAGCCATCCTGTCTCAGTAATGCTGGGCAGTGAGAACACATCATCACAGCTCATCTCCAATGACCACTGGTTCACCCAGCCCAAGCTTCACGCCCAGTGGCACATCTCCTGCTGACCTTGCCAGCAGTCAGAGTCCTGACTCCCAAGTTCAGCAAAGTTCCTGCTGCCAAGAGGGCTGTTACACCCGCTTCAGTGGTGATATCTAATTGCTAGACTAACCACACTTTTGACAGATGTGCTGCCTGCTGCTCTCTCCCACCCTCTCAGCTGCAGACTGGAAACTGCAGCACCGATGCCCTCACACACAAGTGCAGAGAACCCCCAAACCCTTTTTGCTGTGATTCCTGCAGGGCCCCAGCTTGTCACCAGGGAGGCCAGTAAGCAGGAAGGGGGTTCACAAACTGCAGTGGAAGGGAGAAGATTTCCTATTGCAGTCAACAGAAAGGCTGAAACCTACAAGAGGACACAGAAGCAGAACCTAAGGCTGCTCAATGTAGAATAAGTTGTGGGTATTTATTGGAAAGAAGCTATGGACTGAAAGAAATAAGTTCAGACCATTCCAGGCATTGCCTCAAATCCCAAGTGAATTAACAACAGTGCATGTACAGAAATGCCACAACAGCACAGAACAAGCCTCTCAGGAGCTTCCAGAACAGAGCAATTACCTCAAAACTGGGAAATCCTGTCTTGAGCACGAAGGTCACTAACACTGAGCCACCTTATTTTCTGCAGAGTGTTTTTAAGAGCCTTTAGTAAGAGTAAAAAGCTGGATTGCACACAACACATCAGCATGTTCACACTTCCCAAGACAAAGAGCTGCAAAAAGCCTATGTGGTGAAACCATCTCTGCAAAAAAGAACATTCCCAGGAGGCTGGGGGTCTGTGCAGGTGACCCGCTATCCTTCAGTCATTACTTCTTGCCCATAGCTCCCCTGTATTTAGCTAGTTACACAGAGGTGTTCTATGTGTTCTCATCTCAGACCAAAGTGAAATAGAGACCAAATATAATAGGAACAGGTTGCCCAGAGAAGCTCTGAGTGCTCCATCCCTGGAATCATTCAAGGTAAGGTTGGATGGTTCCTTGGGCAGCCTGATCTTGTGGGTGACAGCCCTACACTCAGCAGGGGGTTGGAATTAGCTGATTTTTAAGGTCCCCTCCAACCTACCATTCTGTGATTCCCCATTCCTGAGTCACTTGGAGCATGAGCAGGTGGAGGGAACAGGAGCAAAGGAGTAAAACTTAGCCTGAGAAAAAGGGTAGAGGAAGATTATTCAGTCTTTGTTTCTCACCATCCAACTCTACTTTAATTGACAATAAATTATTTTTTTGCAGACTGAGGCTGTTCTGATCCTGAAGGCAATTGGTAAGTGATCTTCCTGCCTTCATCCTCACCCGTGAGCTTTTTTATCTCATTTTCTCCTGGTCTTGTTGAGAAGGACAGTGAGAGCATCTGGCAGCTGATCAAGGTCAGCCAGCACCCCCAACTTAGTAATTCCAGGGGAAATGGTAGGAAAACAAAAAAACACAGAGGTATTATTATTTCCTCTCATAAATAAAATTAATTCTAATCAGATATTCCTGGAAAACCCAGTTCTGTCAGTGTTACAGCAAATGTGAACTCTGCATCTCTATACTTGTTGATAAAAGGAAAATATCAAGCTAAAAGAAAAGAAAACCTTAGGCAGAGCATTCAACTAAAAACAATGACAGGATAAATAGCAAAAGGAATCCCTTTGCTGAGAAGTTAACAGACCTACAGTGAATTCTATATTCATTTTAATAGTGAGAATTACAAGGAACAATTATTTGTTCTTCCTGTTAAATTAAAACAGATATGTAAATTCAATTGCCATATCTTGAGTAGTTGTGCAAAAGGGTGGAAGTCATGCAATCTTTTCTCACAATTACTCACTTCTCAACAGATAAATACAGGACTACTAAGGAAGGCCAAGGATCCCTTAAGATCTCTGCTAAGCTAAATATTTGTTCTACCAGAGTTGCAAATAACTTCTAAGTAGCATTTCCCATTTCAAATAGTGTATTTTTTTTTTAATTCTAGTGTGTCTCTAGTTGTTTCAGATGTAACCTCAGCCCTGGTTTTATGAAGATTGCCCCAGTAAGCAGTTTGATTTTCCATCACTTGGACAAAGGTCATTTACTTGCAAGTTCAAGTCAAATTCAACTGCCAGGTAGAAAACACCTTCTAAAGAACTAGCAGAACTGTGAAAGACATATTTTCACTCAGAAAACACGCTGTCTAGATAAGATTTCTCAGATGGACAAGACTTCCCTAATTTTGGACCAGCCACAGCATGGAGGTCCTCAAGAGGCAAAGTGGGATTGACTGGCTTTTGGCCAGCAGGGCTCTGGGAGAGCAGTGGCTGAGTGTTGCAGGTTACAAAGGACTGCCTCAAGTAACCTGAAAGGGGCATCGAGATGGTAGGCCAACTGAGGGGCTGTGAACAGGAGAAACAGCACTTTGGAAAAGCCCTGAAAAAGAGGGATGCCATCGGGATGCAACAAGGTATGGAGGAAGCAGCAAGAAAACTCCAAGTCCTGCTGGCAAGAGCGGGGTTACTGGAAGGACAGCCTGTCTCCTGACACTTTCCAAAGCTTTTTCTCTCCCACAGACCACCTGCAAGTCCCCTCCTCTCTATCCACCTCCTTGGGCCAATGGGAATGAGAGAAAGCAATAAAGCATCTGACCTTACAGGATAGAAAAAGAGGAAAAGGAAGGGCTGTAGAACATCCATAAGGAAAAGGGCATTCTCTTTTATTGCTGATTAATAAGGACATGGAAGCTGCTTCAGAGAAGAGCTGCTCTTGATACAGTAAAACTGCTCCCTACCTTGCAACTGCTTCCATCCCTTCCTTGTGCAGGCAGGAGGGAGAAGCACAGCACAAGCCAAAACAGCCAGTTTTCATCTCCTCAGCCCCAGGCATGCCCAGCAGGCAACTGCAAGCTGATGAAGTAGGCAATGACCTGTTCTTCCAAAGCCCAGAACCGGCTCTGCTATTTTCCTCTTGGAAAGTGAGCACAAACACCCAAGTGTTAGCAATTAAAATGATGCAATACGTGACACAGTCAGAAATAACCTAGTAATTGGATGCTTATATGCCGTACTGCAGATAAGCCTGTGCTGATATTACTTGAACCTTTATGTCTTTCACTGAGATATTTGCCACAGTGCCCATTTTGCTCTCAGCTCTCAAATCAGCATGATGAGTTAGTCTTATCACTGGTCATGGGAATCCTGTGTGGACAGAGGGGATTTACCAAAGCCAGAAAATAATGTAACTTGTGCTTGAAGATACGTTGAGCTGTGTTCTTTTTTTTTTTTTTTTTTCATTAATCTTCAAAGCTATGCAATAATATTAAAAACTGAGCCACCTCAAACAGCATGGTAAAGTGGACTAGAGGAACACACACAAGCTATTTTAAGAACTGCAGAGTATTAACAACATTTAAATAAGGCAAGAAGCCTGATGGAGCATCGACCACAAGCTAATGATAAGTTTCAATGTGAGGCACTGAAGATCAAACATGGTTTGGCATCCAGAACAAGAGACTCAGTTGCTTTTGCAGGCAGAGCTGCATATTGCAGGGCATGGGGCAGCACTTCCTTGCAATACCAGGTGTGTCTGCCCATGACAAGGTGGAGCCAAGCAGAGAAACATGACGCAATCTCTGCCCAGCCCCTTCACAGCTATTTCAGATCCCAACAACAACAGTCATGTAAACGTGACGCTCCTGCCTGGGCATGGCTCATCAGCCTTTCTGAGTATTTTGCAACGTAGCTATTCTACTGCCTGCTTCACAAGAACTGGTCATACAGACATAGCTCCTTGTCTCCTTTTTCTGCCTTACTGTTTTAGTTCTGATGCACTGTCAGGCAGGGAACATGGGACTGTTTCAGCATGCCAGGTGCCAGGCTCATCACTGCAAGCTGGACAAGGCAAACAGAAGCAGGCAGCCAGCACTGCAGCAGCACTCAGAACAGAAGACAATGAATGTGGGTTTCTCAGCCTGACTAAAGTTAGATGACTCCAAAGTTACTAAGAAATTGAGAATGATGCAATTGTAAAAAGCATAAAAATCCTCAGATCTGCACATGAATGGAAAATACACATCAGAGAAGCTGGTGGCTGAGTAGGTGTCTATATGCTATGTAACAAGTGCTTGATTTCTGTTAGAGTAGCCCATGTAAAAATAGATGTTTTCTCAGGTCATATTTACTAGTGTTCCCACTTCAAATAAAACACCCACAACAGCTATTTTGGGGAACAATTTATCTGTGTGTATATGGTATCCTACTACTACCCCACACTTCGAAAACTTGGCAACATCTCCCAGTCAAAACACTTAGAGGTCTTGCCCAGAGCTTTTTTCTCATGCAGATAAGGCTTACTCATGCTCAGTGCTCACAGAGATTTGAATGACATTTATATGAGTTAAGGTCCACAAGAAAAGATCTTAAGTGTGGTCGTGGAGAAGTCAGCATTTCCATATCTAATTAAATAAATTTGGATAGGTATATTTATGAATAGGATTAAACCATTATTAATACAGCAGTTTAGCAATGGAAGCATATCTTTTAATTATCAAAGAGTTTTTGGATAGGATTTAGTCACCATAGAAATTCTGTACTTTGATATATTGCATGCTGTCAGGGTGGTTTTTGCTTTTTCCTTGCCTAAGTCAACCAACTACATACCATGCCTCCAGCAAAAAGTAGCCATTGAACTGATCACTCCTTAAATTTCATTTCCCAGTCACACTTAATAACTGTCGAACCCCAGTCCCTGCAAGGGACAGAAGAGCATCACAGCGATACAGAGCTCACATCCATTTCCGTGACACCGACTTGGGTACTGCTGGCACTAGAAACACCCTACTTTGGCATGGGGTGCCTACAGGCCCAGAGTAGAGGTTAGGGACTGTAAGATTAAATAAGGAAAATGTAGGGAAGTGGGATTCTGCTGGCTTGTTGTTGTTAAATCTGACTTCAAACACAAGTGTCTGATGTTTTTAAAGATAAAGCTAACAAGAAACCAAGAAAGATGCTTTATTCCTATCAATGCACACAAAACTTATCCTTCAGGTGCTTCCTTGAATGCTACAAAACTGATTTTGATTAATGCAGTCACAAGTACGCAACTTAGATACAGTTCTTTTCAGTCTGTCAATACATTTTACCAAGTCTGCTTGTTAGGAAAAGCAAGCGATCCCCTATAGTCATCAGCATCAGACAACACAATGTGGACCTTGATAACTTCTTATGAACCTTTTAATTCCTTAAAAAAATTCTATCAATGAAAGTAGAAACTACTGAATATATTGTTTGAACATCATAGTAGCAACCTTGTTACAGAAAGAAATGGTGAATTGTGTCCAGCGAGCCCTGGACTGCCTTCAAACAAGCCTGTTGGCTCCTGAACATTATAATATTAATACAGCTGCATTAGCTTGTTCACATTAACAAACGTGTGTGGGAAGGTTTAGCTGTCTGCCTGGCAAAGTAGTTCTGCCTATTTGGTTTCCAATGGGGCATTGTTTTATGTTCAGTCCTGAAAGAAGATCAAAGTTTGTCAGAGCCTCAGCGTAGGCGTTCAGTGCCTGCTGGTGGGCTGTTCCTCCAGCTCCCATTGCAGAGAAAAGGCGTCTTGTGAAGAATCGACACTGTATTTCATCGATGTCATTTGTAATCCTTTTTAACAGATTAAAATTATGGGCTGCCTGGTTTTCAAACACAGCATCATCCAATTTGCATGGTCCAGGTCCTCTTCTGCAATGAATGATGGGCTCAGTAAGTGATATTTACTGGTCCGTCATGCCACCGCACTGCAGCTAATATGCACTGAACCTTCACCAAGGCAGTGTGGAATTAATTCTCAGAAGCAATCAACATTCATTTGACTTTTTTCCTAATTTACCTCTGCATCTGACTCCAGTGATTTCACATCAGGAGAAATAGGCAAACCCTTGAGCGCTCTCAAAAATATCAAAATGGAAACTGCTAAAAATCTATAAGCACCAAGGATTTAATTTTCACTGATGATCCATGATCTGGAAGTCAGCAAGCATGGGATAACTTCACTAGCATTTTAATCTTTGAAAATCTCTCCCTGTTGCCAGTTATATGTATTTACACTTTCACATTGCAAGACCAAGGGCCACTCTAAACCATCCGCTCCTATAAAGTCACACACTTGCACAGGTTACACAGACTCATATCAACAAAATGACTATTTTTGTCCTCCAGAGGTCTCAGGGGCTTTCAACTACTGAAATTAACCCTCAGCCTTCAGCTCAACCCTGTAGTTTTACAGAGCTCCACAGCATCTAAGATATCACTATCTACGTTTCCTAAAATAGAAGTGACTTAAAATACAATACTGAGGTTTTAAAACGACCACTTCAGAATCCACATCATAGCCATACCTGCTGACAGCATGAGCACGACACATAACAAAGCATCACAACTCTGCTGATGTTGACATCTGCCTGAAAGATCTGTGGATCCTATATCATGCCAAAAGTGACATTTAGATAGATGAATGTATGTCTTTAAGTTTCACTTGTTTGTATACACACAGGTAATATATGCACAGTACTCCCACGTAAAGACTTCCCTTTGGAACCAAAGTGTTATGAATATAGCTGCTGTTTCAGTGTCAGGGGAGCCAGTATCTTCCTTGCAATGCACAACTCACTGAATCTCGCTAAGGCAGCACATGTGCCTCTGCTGCAGCTGCTGGGAGCAGTAGGCTGTCGCCTCCTGTACCTGGCAGCATGACCTCCATCCCCTCCAATCCTCAGGCAATCTCCCAAGCAGAGGGACAGGCAGCTCAATCCTCTGTGTGATATGGATACTGACATTTCCTGCAGACGGGAACTTCTTAAGCAATCTCTTTGAAATAATCAGTGCTTGATTTACATAATTTCAGAACATAGTTAAGCCTGAAAGCACCATCTCTGCAGCTTCAGGACTCCTCATTCAGCAGTGGCTCCAAGCCTTGCTGGGCATCCCCTGTCCCATCAGCCCCAGTGAACCGACAAGGAGCTCAAAGACCTGGGAGCCATAAAATAGCAAGAAACCGTAGAACTTGGGAATTGCGGTTCCTGTGCTTCCAGTTGTGTGGCACGCTGCCCAGAAGTCCTCAGAGCACCCATGGCATATGCCAGGTCTTCAGGGATCTCTGAAGGCATCCAGCATGTCAAGGCTATCCCAGAGCCACAGACCTCACAGCTCGCCAGGAGCCATGCAATCAGGCATGAAGCCTGTCAGAACCCATCGCGTGTCTCTGCAGAAAATCACTGAAACTGATGGATCTGCAGAATAATTTGATATCAATGAATACGTCTTTTCTGATGGAAAAATATTCTGTCAGCAAGTTCCCAGCTAGCTCCAGTCTGTCGATCCCTTAGGGAAGTGAAACATCAGTAGAGCTGCTACAACGATGTCCAAAGTTCTTGTAAAAAAAAAAAAAACTGTTTAAAGATAATTGATTTCAAATGTTATGCAAATAAATAAATAAACAGATAAATAAATATTTTTAAAAATCAGACTTCTGTTTTTCACTTCAGAAAATACAACTGTCCAGTTAATGAGGTGCAGGCCTGGCCCCACATTTCATTCTTCACAATAATATATATAATCTGCAGCCCCATTGTGCCCTAACATTTTCCTTCCCTTTGTCCTGACTGCAAGCTCTTTGAGGCAGGGTCCTTCTCCTTCTTCATTCCTGACCAGCAGCTTGAGCAACTACGTGAGCAACAAGTTCCTATCAGCAGCAACCCTGGCATGTTCTACTTAGAGGAGTGACCTCAGCAATGTATTTCCACAGTGATTTGGTCCTTAACTATCATGTAGTTCCCTGCAGTTTTAAAAGCATTTTGCATAAACAATTCTCTCTCTAAAGCTCCGAAAAAAATCTCTCATGTAATGTTTTTGGGCTCCTTTAAAGGCATGCATGCAGTCAAGTAAAAAAAGGGTGGTTTTATAAATTTAATTCCACCACTGCTTTTAAAACTCTAGATAGATGCCTTCCTGTCATCACCACTGTGCTGTCGTTAGATATATTTTGCCTTGCTTCTGCAAACAGCACAGGCAACATCAGGAAGGAAAAGTTCCCCTCAAAATATTTAAATAGAAATGGAGTAAGATATTATTTATCCTTATGTTTCTGTGAATCCTCATAATGGGTTTAAGCAATATTTTCTCAGTTCTGATCATTCCAGACAAAAACCATCTAATTCATTTTGTAACATCACAAAGCATTATTGCAAAGCATCCCTAGTGAATCCAAGCTATACAAACTAGCTCTAAAGCTTTTAATTTGTCTAAAGAGATGCTTAAGCTGGATCAAGCATACTCAGGTGTTACAAATCAACAAAGGAGTCTGAAAATTAATCCTTTGAGAGAATGCGAATTGCACCAACTAGTATCACTTTCATCTCAGGTGATTTAATATGCAAACATATTGCAGCAATAATTAATTTGCCCCATATTTTTTGGAATTTTTAACTGTTAGAAGAATATTGTTTTAGAATTTTATTACTATTCAGTTTCCAGAATGATTTATCCCACATTTAGAACAATATTACTTGCTCTATTGCATACAACTAACGTTTGCCAAGATCTAAAATCTACATTTGTAACTACTGATTCTCATGTGTGCAACCTACTCGTGCACACTACCTGGAATTTTATTTCTTTCCTCAACTTCCTACTGAATTAAAGTAGAAGAGCATCATTTGTTATGCTAACATATTCACAGCTCAAAAAGTGAGATTAGTTAGTGTTTTATACCTCAGACACCTCCCTTCAGACAATTACTTCATAAACAGGAAAACTAAACTAATGAAGGCAGACAGTTTAAAACATATTGCAAATCCTGAGCTAAAATCCACTGAAACCAGCTGAAAACAAGAATTCCATTGACATCTACAGTTTTGGGTCTGCACTCCATAAATAAGATAATAAAAATACAGATATGTAACCACAACTTCCTATTCTTTGTGTTACCTTGATTAAGAATCTTTCCAACCCTCTGGGACACAAAAGACACCAGGGAATCTGATAGACTCTGGCAGAGGAGCATCCTAACAATTTTGGATACTCTGTGACCTGATGAGCTGAAGTCTCCAGCAAGACCTGAACAGTTACATTCTTACTGCCATCTGGCAGAATTCTGGCTTGGCACACACCTACCAGCAGTATTCCCCGTTTTACAGTTCAGAATAAGCTCTACATCATTCCCCATAAAATGCCAACAACATGCTCCCCAGAATGCTTAAATTACACACAGCATTCCTTACCACGGGCAGCAAACATTGGTCCGGATTCCATCATAAATGACCAGCAATCAGTACCTGCAGAAAGGCACCATCTTTGTAGTCTTT
Source organism: Centrocercus urophasianus (assembly GCF_019232065.1). Lineage (NCBI taxonomy): Eukaryota > Metazoa > Chordata > Aves > Galliformes > Phasianidae > Centrocercus > Centrocercus urophasianus. The sequence continues at coordinate 9,924,374 of NW_024884789.1, read as the reverse complement.
TTCTCTTACAGTCTAATCACAAATTCTGTTTTTACTTTCCTTTTCAAACCCTGATTTCAACACATTTTGAAAGGTAAGCAGCATGTATACGTTACTCAGAACAGTATTATACTATCTATATCTTTAAGCACCAACCTGCTCCTTTTCTTACAGCCTTAACATCAAAAGACTAGCAATGGCTGATGAGCTTCCACCACTGCATACTGTATAGCCTGACAGTTTTCTGGAGTCCTTCCACTCTCCCATCTGTACCTCAAGACTGCCTCATTGCATGCCCACCTGAGCTTGTACACCACCTGGCTCTGGGGGCTGCGCTCAAGAACGAGGGCTCTTTGCTACTGCTAGACTACAGAAAAATTAAAACACACATCAGGTTGATGCACAAGTTTCTTCATTTGGAAAAGGATTTACAGTTCGTTGCTTTTTTCATTTTATACTAGTTGGTAAAATTTTTGTGAACTCCAGAATCTTGTTAGGAAGCGACAGTGCAAGGAAATATTGAGTCAATTGCTCATTAGAAACCACTGAATTCCATTTGGGAAGAGAATAGTTTCTTGGATATAAATAAGGTGATCCTTCAAATCTCTAGCTATAAAAGGAAACTTGGCCATATCCTGATCTGTATTAAAATAGTATTTGTAAAGTATGTAAGGATTATAGTCACAGTAAGTAAAGCATAAGTAAACATTCCACTGATTCAAAAACACTTCTCAAACACAAGGGTTGCTCCAGAAGTAACCAGAACCTCCTATTTTGTTATGTTGGCCCACAATGGCTGAAGCAGATGTTGGTTGTACAGCAGTAGAGGGTAAACCTTCCCACCAACATTCCATTACATGATGTTGTCGTGTGACAGATGGCAGCAGAGGGCAGTTTGACAAAATGGTGTCCGACATGGAAGTTGCAGATGAAGCAAAGGTGTGTCACTGAATTCCTCCATGTGAAAAAAATGGCACCCATTGGCATTCACTGCCACTTGCTGAACATTTACGGAGACCAAACATTGGATGTGAACATAGTGAAGCAGCGGGTGGTGCATTCCAGCAGTGGCAACAGCAGGTTACCTCCACTGGTATTTTTACAAGTTCAGCATGCAGGCTTTTGTTATCTCTGGTAAAAATTCATAACCAATAGTGGTGACTATGTTGAAAAAGTAGTATTTGTAGCTGAGGATTTGGTCTACCAAACAACGTTATTTTGCTCTTTGTATCTGTTGTAATTCCTATAGAAATAAGTAAAAGGCTTTACTTTTGGAGCAACCTACATACTTAACCTGACTGGTGTTCCAAAGAATAAAAGTACTGGAAAAATAAATAAAAATTGAATTATTGCAGGTATAGTCAGTAAAAAATGCTGCTAGCTATAGGACTGTCTGATGGAAGGAAAAGATTATGCTTTGTTGGAAGAATTAGGTTTCCTAATGATTCTAAAATCTATATAGCAGCACAGGTCACACAGCTTTCCACTGAATTTCATGACTGGAAAATTTGATCCCCCATTTAATTTGATTTAGAAGTCTGGAACCAAAGCATTTGTGTGTGCAACAATTTCCAACACTTTATTTTGATCAGTTTTCAGCACTTGTGTCACAAGTAACTACTTCGCAATTGCAGTTTAGACACTGACTTGCAGAAAGGAGACATCTAATTTAAAATTCCAATATTAAAAGAGTCCAAGAACATTCCATCGAAAGTTATTTGGGTCACTGGTGCCACTACAGATACTTTCCTGATGTTATATAGGCTGCATGAAGTAACTTCATGCCCATACACAGAAAATACAAACTAACTACTTCTAATGACCAATGAAATAGGAGCAGATGTTTTCAAAGCAGGAGAAAATACAGAAGTGCACATACAAATTGAGTTATTCTAGGCAACTGAGATCTACTGCTGCACTGCATGGGTTTGTTTTCTGAGAATTTGACAGCTGTTACTCTGGCAAGTACATATTCACTGCCGTGGTGTCCTGAATCTGTTTTCCTGAGTGAGAATTTGACAGCTGTACAATTACTTCTAGTGCAGAACAAGGAAATGCACTGATTATTGCCTTCATCCTGATTTACGAAATTCAGTATCAATACAATGCAACATAGCTGCTATCCTTCCACGTCAGCTACTTGCTGGAACAGAAATTTGGCAACGGAAACTCAAAAGTAGATGGGCCTTAGGTTAAGAACACACAAAGTAGTAGAAACTTGTTAATTATCTTAAAGACTTATTTTTTTCCATCCAGGCAGAATGAGCTCAAGATGAGCTGCTTTCCTGGACATAAGGCTGCTGTGAACTCAGTCCAGAAGGTTTCTCAGTGGTCTCAGAATTCTAATCAGTTTACTGATTCTTAGCTTTTTACTGGCAATGCCCCTCAGAGAGTGTTGACCAAGAAATGCTTCTTTCCTATTCCACACTGATGGCCTTGCACCAACTCTTGGAACAGATACCAGCTACCAATATATTTCTCAGTCTCGCACCTTTCATCTCTCCTGTTTCCAGCCACTCTCCCCCATTTTCTTAATTCACTGGAGGGTTGTAAGTTTGCAATTAGCCTTCTGCTCTCTGCAGCAACTGTTCTCTCCCTCTCCACCACCTCCTCCTCCAAGCCTTCTTCCCACTCCAATTCAAGAGGAGCTACATGTTGCAACTGGTGAAATGCTGATGTGGTTAATGGTTGAGCCAAGGGCTCTGGAAAGGAGAATAGAAGCTGAGACTGGCAGGAAAAAGGAAGCTGGATGATTTTCAAGAAGCTGACTACTGTTCTGTTCATAACAGAGAAGAATTGATTACAGAGTGATCACCTGCTACTTTTCCCAGCCCAAAATCCCAGAAGAAACTGCATATTTGCATAGAGTTTCTTATTCATAGGTTTCACGGCAAATACCACTACCCCTTCACTTATGGGAAAAGCTAAGTTAGATGATTTCCCTATTCAGTAAGGGAAGGGCAGAGCCCTGGCTAAGGTCTGGCTGCCAGTGTCACAGTAACACCAACGAGGTTCCTGCAAGGCTCTTCTGCCTTTAGCTCAGAGCTAAACTGTGCATCAAAAGCACGGTGACACAAGAGCTTCAACATGTGCAGTGTCACAGCCATCTCTGGTGAGCCTGTAACATAGCTCTGAAACACATGAAGTAGCTTAGACATCAGCAGTGCAGATCAGTGAAGAAAGCTTAACTAGCCAGGCTCCATTCTCTTCCATCTGTAATCTCCAGGGAACACACATCTCAGCCCTGCCCTGCTGGGTGCATACTGCTGCCCACCTCTCAGCTTACCACTTCCAAGCCCACTCTGCCAAACCCAATGGCTGTAATGTGGTGGTTTCCTAGATTTCCTGTCAGGAAAAGATAAGAAACTGCAACAAACAAACAGATTTCCCAACTCACCAGGGTGACTTTTTCTAAAGGATTATTCAGGATCTGTCATCAATTTACTGCCTGCCTCTGTCTGTCTTAAATCGTGTGTGATTACTTTGTTTAGTTTTGCTGACACTTGTGTTTTGTTTAAGGGTCGCTTTGTGCAATCCTTTTTGTCTGCTTTAAATAAGCACTCTTCCTGTGCATGTAGCAGCATGCTTGGGTTCAGCAAGATGTCTATCACTTAATAACCAAATGAAAAGTTTAATCACCCAAAAGCTGGCTTTCAACCTGCAGTTAACAAAACAGAAAAGCTAAGTGTGTTCTGTATGCGTTTTTCTCTCCATTTCTTCTGTTATCACATTTGCTAGTCCAAGCAAGTTTTAGTGCTGTGTATTCAGTCCTGTAAATTTCAATTCAGTGTGTGGAAACAGGCAGCAGGTACTCTTACTTTGCAGTCAGAATCAGTCCAATAAAACAAAACAATTACTGACTGCAGTCCTTCAAAAGTTGTTGGGTTTTTGTTACTAATCACCAAGAATGTATGAAATCCAAAGATATACACTAATAGCTTGCTGAGCACATCGGCTGTAGAAAATCGGGCAAGCATATCCGAGCAAACATGACACAGAAACCAAACAAGAAAACTACAAGTCGTGCCAAGGTGCCATTTTTACAAAGTGACTTTAAAAAAAAAAAAAAAAAAAAAAAAGAGACAAGTTAATATCCCAACATGGGACAATATAGCCATGTTAAAAACACTTGCCATTAACAGCCATCTGTTCTCTGCAATTTGGGGGCAATTTTTATGTTCAACTGACAGCTTTGCATCGCCTTTTCTCTTTCATGAAGGATTCTCTCTGCCCCTAGGGTAACAAGCCTCTGAGAAGCAGGAGCTGCCCATTACCTTGTGGTTCACAATATGCCAATGCTGCTAACAAACATGTAGCACTCTGCAACAGACTTCCTAACACAAACTGGGCACAAAATTTGGAGGGGAAATATATGTATTGTTATTACATATATTATTATGCTAATAATATTCCAGTTCTCTCTAATAATATTCTACTCATGTCAGCACAGCCTGTAAAAAAATCAAGAGCCAAAATGTGCTGGCTGCCCTTGACATATTGTGATGGCATGAAAAATCAAGACTGCTTTCTCACCGTTCTCAGAGAACAAGGATAGGTTTCTACTCAAGCCTATCTTCTTGATCAGAATGTCTCTAGTGTCCTCATGCCTTTTCCTCCTGTTTGAACTTGTTTCTTCAGACTATTTAGTAAATACAATTCATGTGCACACCTAAAGTAAAGCTACCTCCTTTTGTTTTGTTATGTGTTAGAAGTCTTAAAATACACACTCCCAACAAACAGCAGGGTTGCACTTCCTTCGTTTGCAATCCTGCAAAGAACAGTAGCACAAGTGCAGAGAAAACTAGAGTTCTATTAACATTCAAATCATATTCTTACCACCATTTCCATTCCTCAGATCTGATATAATTTTAATATACATTAGGAATAAGTCTGGAAAAAGAGAAACTGGAGCAGCTGGAAGTGATTTATTTATTGCTTTTTAGTGCTTCCTTCAATACACAAGAGAGATGGTGGTCAAACACTTCCACTAAATCTAGAGCAGTCCTGTGACTGTAGCCCACCAAGCACCCACCTTGTAAACACAAAGCATATTTATAGAGTATCTAACAGTAACTACACAGATCGGTCAGAAACTCTGTTTCAGTCCTATCTGCAGATACACTCAATTTGAGCCTATTCCATGTTTTAACCAACCAAAAGTGAAGGGGTTGATTTTAGGCTTCACGCACTGGAGCAAAAAAAAAAAAAAAAAAAAAAAATAAAAAAATACAACAAAGGCTCAAGTTACAAAATTATCCAAGTTATCAGTTATCAAAGACGCACCTTGAGTATTGGCTCACGTGGACCCATTTAAAATGAAGCTATCCCAGTGCCTTCTCCTCTCAAACGCATTTGCCTAAATAATTCTCTCGAGTAGGAATTTGGACTTATGTACATTCTCTAGGTATATTTCTGACTGTTAGCTTGCCATAATCTACAAAATGGGATCCATATCATCACACTGGTTTTGTTTCATGCCTTCAACTTCCTTATACCTGGGTGTGATCCAGACCCAGAAGAATAACAGTGGAAAGACGTGCAGTTTTGACTTGAGCAAGCTCCAGATTAGTATCAAGACCTAGTTTTTTTTTCCTCTGTGCCATCCCTGAGCCTTGATACAGGTGACTTAAGAGATTGTTCCAGGAGATAATCCTCCACATAAACCGTGAGCCTGGCGTTCATCAGTTGTGAAGTAGGCACTATTTCTGCCTGTCTTGTCACTGAGGAGACGTACAGTTTCACTGCATACCTTAGAGCTCAACTTTTCTTCAGGTAGGACTTGTACTGCCCTGTTAGAACAGCCGTTCCTGCAGCACAATCTTCCACGTCTTACTTCTGAATTGTATTACAAAAGTACTGCAGTTTTTTCTGATTCATGACAGCACCACTCCATGAGGTCCCATTTATGAATATTATACTCTCCTAACTCTACGTTCTGCTCATAAGAATCAGCCTACCAAGATTCAATCGTTTCAGCTCTTATTCCCCTGCCCCTTTGCTGGTGGTTCTGCAGTAGCCCTTTTCACACGCTGAGATTATCATCACATCACTGCCTCTCAGTGTGATATTCTGCAGCTCCCAAATGCTCCTAACCCACATCCATCATTCAGTCCCTATGCCAGCTTCCCTTAACTCCTCCTGTACACAGTCACAAGGTTTCTGATACCCCTGCTTTCAATCTGAGCTCTCCGTTTCCCTTGTGTGGCTGAGCACTCCAGTGGTTCCAATTCACAGGAAGGAGCACCACTCCTGTAATTGCTCCATTCTCTCATGTGGCAGGTGCTGAACTATGGCATTCTCTGCGTAAGAGCCAAAGGTGGTTTCAGCCCTGGTGCTTTCCCTCTGCTAAGTCATCAGTGCAGCACTGGCTCTGTTGGGCTGCTCCCATCTTTAGTTCTCATCTCCACGCTAATGGGCTGAATGCTAATAACCTCCGGCTTGTCTGAATCTCTGTATTACAGTGCTTGGGGTCAGGCAATAAAGGACAAATAGCATCATTCCTATTTCATTCCTTTGTCTCTTCAACTCCAGTTTGTTGTCTTTTGTTTGTTTGTTGTTGTTTTTTTTTTTTTTTGTAATTGCTACAGAACTTCTCTAAGATCACCTCTGTCCATCTCATTTTCCTGCCTATCTTGTCTTTCCCAAACATTGCATGTCACTGTTTTATTTACTTTGAAGCATTTTCACTATGAACCAAAGGAAATTTGGCAAAGCCAAAATTCTGTAAATGCAGAATAAATAAGAATGCATGTGTTTTACATTAGACTGCCTTGAATATTTAGTCATCCATTCTAGCAATAAATATATCTTACTTCCTTAAGCCTCTTGCTAACTATTCACTAGGACTGAAGGACTTGCTGCTTACAGTTCTTCTTTTCACTGATGAAAATTACGTATTGTGTTTTGGTGTGTCATTCAGTTCCTGTCTCCCACTCAAATGAGAAACATCAGAAACTGTTTTTGACCAGATTTGCAGTACAGAGTATTTCAAATTTGCAGATCCCAAGATGAGGAGTACAGCTGGTAGAGGCAAACCATTCCGATTTTGCAAGAAAACCTTATCAGCTAAGCAGTACTTCTGCAGACTGATACAGAGCTGAAGTCCATGAGCACAGACAGAATATCTTCTGCAGTTTCAGGTAGCTGACTTGTGTTTGTCCATTTTCTATATAGAACTGTAAGCGTACAGATGACTGAATGGGGTTAAAAAGCTAACCTCAACCCACGTCTGCCCTCAGAATTAATCTGAGTTTACATGTCTTTTTTTTCCTGAGATTTTCTTACTGTTCTCATCAGCCTCTTCCTGTGGGGCCTGCAGACACGCTGCAGGAAAGAAGCTTGCCAGGATATAAGAGAAATCTCATGAGAAATTCTGTTGTTGGTTCATTTCCAGGAAAATTCTGCAGACTCAAGACACATAAGTAAATTTCTCCAAAGCTGGGAGACAATACCTGTGATATCTCCAACAGCAACTGTGATCACTTCCTGAAGGTTGCTCTTAATAGTCTCATTTTTCAGACCTTAGTTGGATGTGAAAATGTCATTGCCAGGCTGAGCAACAGACACAACAAAAGCTTCATCTAAAATAATGAATTTGTCTTGAATTCTGCAGAGGGTCAAAGAGACTTTTACGCAATTTTTTATTATTTTTTTAATTAGATGAAAAAAAACCCTTTATTGTTCCTCTTTCCCTTATTTCTTTGGGCATAGGACCTGAATGTTTTGGAGTTCAGCAAAACCAATTATTCTGCTAGGGCCTGAATCTGCAGATCCACAGACACTTCTTTAGCAACAACATTAACCTTATTCTTTCCTGCATTAGGCAGAAGGCTCTTCTCCTGAGACTGCACAAGGAAAAACAAGGGCCTCAGGACCACTATGCTAAACAAGAAGCACTTCTGCACTATCCAAAAAGAAATGGAAAGGACAGAAAGGTATCTGAAAACCAGGAAAGTCTTCCTCTGGACTCAATCGGAAGTATCTGTTGGCTCACGATCCACAGCTTAGAATGCTCTTACAATAGCAACCATCTTCCATCTCACTAAGACACACCTAAAAACAACCAAGAAAAGCCACCAACGTTAAAACGCTCATTAGACAAAATCCCCAGGTATGAACCACAACTCTAGTTTCCCTAATCCTGATACCAAGATAGCACCCATACCCCCAGCTCTGTTATTTTGCCTGACAAATATACACAGGCATCCTTCTCTGAATCCAGCTGGGTCAGGGGTGAGATTACTGCTCACAGCTGCCATTACTGCCCTCCCCATTCTCACTAACTCGATTCAGCTAACATTGTGGAAGACACCTAAGACCAATTAGAAAATACACTACACACAGTTCTCTCAACTTGATTGAGAACTTCACTGACTGACTTGATCATCATGCAGCGGGGAGTCCAGCACTCTCACTGTGCACTGCATGCAATAAAAACCTCAGCTGAAGCAGTGTGCTTCAGGGAAGACAGATGGAAGAACTCCCAATATCTGCTTCTGATCAGAAATGTCAATACCAAAAATACGATATCAATGGAATTCAGGTAGCTCCACAGACAGATGGCACCTAAGGTGGATCAGAAGGTTATTTTGGTTTGGCTGTTCATTTGTTTGGCTTTTTTTAAACTCAAATCCAACCTTGGGCATCCACACTTGTTATAAAATCTGTTTCCAAGTCACACCCATTATCTGTCGCATATGGGTAAGGTGAGGGGAACACTTCCCTGTTCAGTATTCTTAAGCTGTTTGCATAAAATACATGCTAAGTAATTCAGGAGAATATTTGTAAAAGGCAAAGTCTTCACAAATAATGAAAGCTAAAAACAGGATTCATTGAAAATGTTCCAGAGTTCCCTCACTCTTCTGCCATTGAGCCTCGAGTACTCTCTTACTGTTCTTATTGAAGAAAAGGAATTTTAGAACACATCCCTTGGACAAACATACCTCAGTATATCACTAAGAATATTTTCTTTTTCTTTTAAATGAAACATTTTCTTTGCCTTTAGTTGATAATTTTTGTCCACCTGCAAGCCACAACTGCAATCTGTCATTTCACGTTCAGTGATCCTTACACAGATTCCCAGCCACAGTAAAATTAAGGGCTGATCTATCAACCACTGAAGCCAAAGGAAAAAGAATCTCCAGCTTCAGTGATAGAGAACAGAGACAGATAGAAATGGAGAAGTGTTGCCAGCTATTTGCCAACTCACCTTGGCAATTTAAAATAGAGTAAGTTTACATTGAAAGTTCATTTTATACTGAATTAAAGATTGAACTCTTCACTCAACCAAAGAAAAGCAGCATATCCAGAGCAGCAAAACCACATAAGTTCTAATTTATGAAATAACCTGGTGTGGCCTAAGAGTTTCCTGAATAAAGATAAATGCAGTGTTTTAAGTACTTTGGGCTTTTTTTAAATGACTTTTTGTTATCCTGCTAGAAGCCAACATTTGAGTTCACCAGGTCAGAGGACCATCTACATTGCTGATCTAACCCCAACTACTCTAGCCCACATCCATAACAACATTCTTCCAGAACTGAGTACAGTTTGTGTGCTATTCCAGGTGAGAAATTCATCCCTGCACCCCAGGCTCCCATTCTTGGATGCCTCTTTGTAAGCTGGATATTTGCAAATTGGAGTACTCACATTTCAACAATAAAGCTCCTGGAGATAATTTGATTTTGCACTGCCAGCCAGCACTTCATTGCTAATACTTAAGATGCATTACGTATTTCTCTGAGAGAATTAGCACTCAGATAATTAACTCTTCTGGGTGCTGAGTTTATGCTGTTCAGTGAAAACACACTGCACCCACAGAGACATGTTTGTATAGAGGCAAATCTAATCTCTAAATCTCTTATGTGGTCAGTAAATTAAAATCTAGGTTGCAGCAATTAAATGGATTCCCTTTTCCTCACTTTTTTCTTCTTTTTGGCACATGCTTGCAAAATAGTTCACATACAATCACTCAATGGCTGGAAAGTAGGCTTGGCAGAAGGAGCCAGCTCAGCGTGACTCCAGTCAAGACAAACAGCTGAATTATTGTGACGTTCGTAAACAGGTAATTAGTTTTGCATGTCATTGTTCACCGCCTCAAGCTCATTACTCAAGTCTTACAACACACTCTTTAAAAATTCAGACCTGTTTGACCTGCTACCAGCAATAGTGCATTTCAAGCATCCATGGATAAAGTGCAATCTTGTCAAACTGAAGACACCTGCTCCCAGCAGGAGCCCTGCTTATGAACTGCCAAGTCTTTTGTTACAGTGCCTCAAGAGGGAATAATCTTTCCGTCTGGAATAACCAGCACCAACTTGGCTACAGTCTTTAAATATTTACTGCCACACAAAATACATATAGGTATAGAAGCAGGAGATGCACAAATGCAAAAAGACAGGAGACCACTTCAGATAACTTCTGCTCTTTGCCACACAAGCTTTTGAAATTCATTTTCTTTGGAAACTGGCTCCTTGCAAATTTCATCTCTTTAATCTTTGATACCAGGTCTGTCAGAGGGAAGGTCACTTCCCTGTACGGGGATGTATATAACTTGTTTCACAGGTGACAAAATAAGCTGTGTTTTCCTTTCCATTACTGTCATGCTCTAATTTCCTCCTGTTACTGAGCAAGGAGTGGATAATTTGTGTTATGGGTTAATCAGGCTCTGCCCTTGTTTCCTCCTTAAGCCCCCACTGCAGCACAGCTCCACACACAGCATGGCACTGCTTCAGGTTCTGCTTGGCACACTGCTGCTTAAAGCTGCTCCTACTGCCTTCTTCACCAGCAGCACGGAGAAGGTGGATACTCTTGCTCAGGGTTTTTCCTGATATTATTTCTTCAACAATGCATGCTCTTGGACAGCAGGCTGTTTATCTCAGTTTACCTCCAGATTAACAGTTGCCCTTAATCCTTTTTGTTGTGGAAAAAAAAAAAAAAAGCGAAGGACAAGCACTCAGATAATTCCTTCCTTCTCATATTTATTTTGTGAGAGTGCAAATGGTAATTTAACCTAATTACTTTTTAGTACTCTGATCATTAAAGATCCAGTAAAAGAAAGTGTAAGTCTTGGGTGAAGGTATCATAGAATTCAGCATTTTTTTCTACAGCATCTTCTGCAAGGGCAATGCACAGCCCAGTCATGGGCTCAGTGCTCCTCAGACTCCCACAGGTGGTTTAATTCAATAACATTTCTTGCTGTCTTCACTACCCTTAAGAAATTTCATTGAGCAAAGTCCATTTTGTGATACTTAATCATATATATGCAAATGTTACATTTAGAATTTGGAGCTCATTGTGAGCTTATTTTTCTTGAGCAGTTATTTTAAAATGTGCTTTAAATCAATTTTGCAGTGAACATGGGGTATGTTTCAGCAACAACCATTTTTCTCCTGATTAGTAAATTACCGTTGTTTCCAATGTTTCATTCTAACTACTACTTGCTCAGAGTCACAGGAAAACAAAGCACTTAGTCAAGACAAACTTCCCTTTATTTCCATCTCAGCAAAGAGAGGTCTAGATTACTTTTAGAAAAACAGTTTTCAGCTGACAAAGTGAAAAATGTTGCATAACAGCAAACTTATAACACAGTAAGAAAGTTTTAATAGAAGGATTACCACTTTCTGTTGTAACTAGTTTAAAAGTCCTTTAAGAGTTTCTGTTAAGAGCAGAAGATTATGTTTGCAGTATTTATGTAATTTCTATTGGCTGGATGTGTAATAATTTATGAAAGTTGTGACAACACAGAGCTTTAATACAGATTAAACCACACAGAGGGAGGAAAATAGAGCACTGTGCCACTCTGCTACACAGAATACCAATCCTAGGATCATTTAGATGTTTAAAACAATTCAGTTTAGAAATATAAATTGTGTTTTCCCAACCAATGGAAAATCTGTCTCAAGCACATGTTTTTCTGGGTAGCTATGCATTACTTCTATCTCATCACGTGATGTTATCTGTATTTCAGATTCCATTTGTACAGGCTTAGGAAGACACAAGCAAATCATTCATATCATCCTCGTCCAGAGATGATAAATATCCTTAATGTTATATCATTTTGTATTTAGCATTGGTTATGTATCTTCAAACTTATCAGAATTCTACCTGTATGCATTTCTATTCACAAAGCTGGGCAATCATCATGCAAGTCTTAGAGTATGACAAAGGTTTTAGCTTCCTAGTTCACAGCAAGTGTCCAAAATAGCTTCCAACAGTCAATACAGAAGAGCTGTGATTCTACCAGGGCACTGAAAGCTAAAACAAAGCAAGGGCTGGCCTAGAGAACAGCTGGATAAAACCTCTCTTCGATAGCAGATAGTTCTCATCTACCAGCCTGATAAATACTGGAAAAGAAAGCCTTCTCATGTAGGATCTGTATTTAGAACACCAGCTGGAAGATAATCTAAGTCTGGTTTTCATCTGGTCAGGAATTTTGGTGTCCACAAGATCAGTGAGCAGATTATCAATGAACTGATGGCAAGTAAAACAGAAGCTGTGATAAAGGCTTCATAGCTGTACACCTATGGATACGTGTCTGAAATGTACATGTAAGCACATAAAACCTCTGGATCTGCTTTTTGCATTTGCAGTGTCTACATTTTAATTAACATCAACTGTAAGCGTATGGTAGACTAAGCATAATAACAGTAATTAAGACCTTGGCCTATTAAAACACATCAGACACATAAGCACAAAAGCAAAATCCAATTTGGAGAAATATATGGAGCATTCAAAGGTCAGTACTGAGATTTTATCTGGGACAACTAAATAAACGGGCAAATTCAACCCTATTTAACAATAAGTGTTTTTCTTGAGATCTCAAGAGTATTTCCAATTATTCACAACTGACTAGCCATGCAGTCCTTTCACAGAACTATAAACAAGTCACCACAATATACCAAGTTTGACAAAACTGTCCAACAGCCCATTAGCTGTACAACTGTGCTAAATAGCCAGAGACAAGTCTAAATCTGCCAGAACCAGTGTCTCTCGAGTCTGCTGGGGGATAGATACTTGAACTGCAGGAATATCCATTTGCAGCTTGCCACCATCTGGATCTTGTGAACTAAACAGTGAAGTGATGAGCTGGCACGCTCCAGCTCAGTAACAGCCCTTCAGTCCTTAAGAAACACAAACACAGCAAACAAGGAAGGGACATAGCAGGGCAGCAGCCCTATTGATGCTGTAACTCGCACAAAGCGTGTTTTGAAAAGTCACAATTTCTAAATTCCAGTGAATCCTTTAAAAGAAGGTCATCAAATTTGTTGGATAGTCCCTACTTTAATTTTTTTTTTTTTTTTTTTTTTTTTTTTGTGAATAAGAGAGAAAAAACCAGCCCACAGCACTGATTTTTGGAAGAAAATTTAAATACAGCATATGTTGAGTTCAAGCCCTTTATGAGAACAGAAAAACAGGGACACAATCACCATAGTCTGTATTAATATTATCATACAAGTTTTTTTTGTTTGTTTTTTTATAACTAAATCTGCCTTAGAATATTTTTAGCTATGCACTTGCTGCTTTACTATTGTGAAGATAGGGAGATAAGTGTAGCCTCAATTCTTTCATATGTGTTGGGTACAAATGCTTCTACAGTTCACTAAGTCACAGTTCTCCAAAGTTTGTCCAATTTTCTAACATGCCTACAGAAAACTGGCATGCAGAATACCAGTTTGAGTTTATGTTGCAGCGACAAGACAACATGACTTGTGAGTCAGCAAATTGGTTTTGTTGTATCTGAAGCAAAATAACACATAATTGATTACAATTCTCACATCGAAGGCTTCAAACCATCAGAGAAGCAGTTATTTCATCATCATCAGGATTAAAGTACTTTGGTTAAGTCTTGTGAAATCAACTTATTTCTACTTATCTCCTGAAAAAGCAAAGCAGTCAGCCTCCTTTGAGACTCTACTCTTGACCTGACAACAACAAAACAAGAAATCCCTCCAGCGCACACCCGAAGTTTGTCCTCAAGCCATCCGACAAGTCCTACATAGTCTCTCCAGAGTTGAATGCTATCAAAAAGCATTCCTCATATCTGCTGTGGAGGAGACATACATAAAAATGAGAGTCAGATGCAAATTCAGGTTATTATATGTAGGAGTATCATTCCCAGGTTTACTTCCTTGAGTATTACAGGGCTTAAGAACCATCTTTAGAGTTCTGGAGGTGTATCTGCATTTGCATTCACTAGTCACTTACAGACTGGGACTACTGAGCATTCTTTAAACACTCAAATTCATTAACCATTTCTGTCATGATACCTTTGTGTAGCACTTTAGTAAAACCTCACATTCAAAGTCACTTAGAACCAAGTTCCTGATAAATCCACAGGACTTCAAACATCTAAAGAGGCCACAGCCTTAAGAAGGGCCATGCTTCCGTTCCAGATGACAGGCACTTACACAATGGCTGGTAGCTATAGATTAATCCTTTTCCTGACTTCAAGAAGCATTTCATTGTTTATTGGCAAAAGCTTAGCAGTGATTGAAAGGAACAGATACTGCCCCTTAGGGCCTCGGCCTTCCTCTAAAGGCATATTATCAATTTCTTTAATTATCACGACAGGAAAACTTGGTGAAATATTTAAAAGAGGGAGGGAAGAAAATGTGTTGATGTTCATCTAGGACCACTTGAAAACAGATTATTCTGAAGACGGAAGGGGGAATCATTGGATATTTAAATAATTAATTTCAACAAATCCATTAAACAGGAATCGGTGTAACATTGACTGATTCAGCACAACGAGCTTTCACTGATCAGCTTCCGAACTGCTGTTTCCAAATTACCGCTTGCAGAAACATTAGCATGGCACAGAGCAAGTCACGTGCCTCTTGTACCAGGCAGAGGGCTGAAATACAAGCAGTGTGGTGGCAGGCTACCTACAATAATTGGATAAAAATCATGCAAACAAACACAGAACAATCATTTCCACCTCTATCAGTGGTTTCACTGCCTCTAAAATGCTAACCCTGGACATATGCTTCAGGTAGTTAAGATTCACAGCAAATCCTCTAAAATATTGTTGAGCACTAATAGGCTTCTGTAGTTGAAAGAATAATTTCAAGATTCAGTGTTTTCTGGAAGACACCAATACTAAAAGCAGCAGCCTGGTTAAGACTGCTCTTACCAGTGTCTTTATCAAAGCAACAACGCCGGATGAGAAGCAGCTTTTGCTCGTTCAGATCAGCTACATCAATTCTCTGCTGCAGAGAGCAGGATTCTTTGAAACCAGACAGCTGCACAAGGTCAAATGCAAAAGAGACTACTACTTAAAAACTTGTCAACTTTTCTTCATGCTTGATTTTATTTATTAAGATGAAATGTAACTGTAAAACATGCACGCATCTTTGAAATGCAAGTGTATAGCCATGCACTGCAATTCCAGCTCAGTCAAGCTCAGTAGGGTTAGAAAAGAGAACACCTTCCAAAGACATTGCTGCTGCAAATGCTCTGCATAGTCTGGTAAGCAGCACTTTTTGTCAATGATGTAACAGTTTAAAATGCATGGGTTTTGTGATGTTATGCTGACAAACAGGCAGTTGTGATTCTTTTATATGAAACATTATTAAACCTGCATCCCAGCAAATTGCTTGCTCCTGAAGTTGCAATTTTTCACACAAACCATAAAGGCACTGCTGGACCCTTAAGTCCAGACCCCTGTTCACTTGATACATTATGTGGGAAAAGAAGCTGCAGCTCCAATTCCCTGCCACTTTCCGATGATTACATCCTCTCCCACTACATCCCCCTGTATTTTAACACTGCAGATTTCCATTTTCAATCACATTGTTTTGTTTCACTGATTTGCCAAGCAGTACCCCTAACTTGACAGAGCTGCTATAATCTATACATAATTTGCATATTGGTTCCTGCAGTACTTTGAGATCCTTCAGATAGAAAGTTACCGCAATACACGATTCTCTCATTTGTCTTTAAGGTAACCTTTAAAAGCAATAGAATTCAGTTCAGCCCAGATGTTTATCCAAACTGTTGTAAATCTCTGGTGTCTAGAGATCCGGAAGGAACAGGTTTTTTGAGAGACTTTCAGCACTGCGTACTTAATACCAATTCAGACAAACTACCATATCATCCTGTCACTGTAATCACATGGGATGCTAATAACATCTACTATTTCTGTAGAGCTTTATAAAGATGAATCACCACAACAAAGTCCTTTGCAGCATTATTCCCGTTTTATTACTGAGGAAAAGAGGGTGTCTGATACTTTGTTATACCCTTAAGTGACCTGTT
This sequence comes from Centrocercus urophasianus, assembly GCF_019232065.1. Classification (NCBI taxonomy): domain Eukaryota; kingdom Metazoa; phylum Chordata; class Aves; order Galliformes; family Phasianidae; genus Centrocercus; species Centrocercus urophasianus. The sequence continues at coordinate 9,908,141 of NW_024884789.1, read as the reverse complement.
CCTTCCATATAAAAATAAAAAGTAAAACATGGAGATGAAAGATTCAGAATCTATTACTGTAACTTCCCCAGCTTTTGTTTGGCTAAATGCTGTTTAAATATTTACCTCCCACAAATTCTTTTACCATCGTAGCTCACTGTTAAAAAAGCAGGCTACTGAACAAGCAAAGTGACACTGTTCTGAGCTGAGACTTAGCAGCCATATTTCACTTTACTGCACTTTCAATCATGAGAGAAAATGCAGCTGAATGCAAAAACACAGAAACACCATTGTTCACTATTTCCTCATACAGTTTTGAATGTGTGATCCTATCATTTAAACAGGGCATCAACTCCTTCAAATCAAAACAATCCCCTAAAGAAAAATAACAGTGTTCATTGTGCCTGTATCACAGACTGTAGTATAATCTGTGATTTGATCAAGGGAAATACTTCCTAGTTCCTGGTCTGCAGGAAAGTTCACTGGTGCTGGAAAATAGGGGAGTTGGTTTTTTCCATTTTACTTTTGTAAGGGAGGTTTCAGAGGGAGATTTTGGAGCTTTTTGAGTTCACTGCCAAAATCCCAGCCTTCATGACTAACACCATGGGCACTAGATAACCTTGGGGAAAGCACTGCATGAAAAGTGTTTGCATCTCCACCATAGCTCCTAAAGACTTGAATCCAAGAGATGCTGTGGTAACTTCACTATCATAGAAGCCAGGAAGAAAAACAACAAGAAAAACATCCAAAGTCTTGACCTCACTTCTAACTGAATATGCATCATATAAACCTAACTGTATACAACCCCAAAGAATTTCTCTTGTAAAAATGAGTGGAATTAACTGAGGGCATGTTTGACTCGACTGCACATTCAGCAGCCACCTAAGGAAAAAAAAAAAAAAAAAAATCTGCCACCATTTTACTTCCAGCCCCTATGAATCACACTCTAGGACTTAACCTGAAATACTTCACTATTAGTTTCATGCTAATTACACTCCACATTGTGAAAGATGCCAAACATCTCCCTGTTGACAAAGCATCATTTCCAACCAATTTCTGATTTGATTAACCACCCATGATTATCACTGATGATTTAGGACTTTGGTAAAAAGCTCTTCAGTCAAGATCATTTTGAGATTTCACCTTCTGGAATAAATTCATTTACAAGAAATGGACCTCAATGCTACAATTCTGTCCCTTACAGCAAAGCATAGCGGGACCAAAAAGGACTTCATTTGTTCTGTGGTTGGACAGAAAAGTTAGTATCACGTGCTGTACACAGATCAAAAGAAGCTGCATGTTCAAATGGAATTTAAGAAGAAATCTTAACTCTGAATTCAGTTGATTGATAAATAAATCACTGAACATGGCATTCCATCATGCCACATTCAAGAAAAAAAACATTAGATATAATTTGAAAAGCAAGCAACATGAGGTTTTCCATAAGATGCTTCTATTTAAAATATTTCCACTATGTTTTAGTAGCAACTTTGAGACCAAAACCACAACAAAAACAGAATATCTTCAGCTTCATCAGAGGGCCTTGCCCATTCTCACATCTCTATAGTCACAGCAAGAACAGGTTTTATTCCCCCTTAACTTGAATTTGTGGAAGATGGGCTTTATCATTCCCACAACGGCACTCAGAAAATCCAGCTGCATCATCTGTTGAATGCACACAGATTTCCCTATACATAATTAGAAAAGAAAGCCTAGGTGAATTTGAGATGTCAGAAGAGTAGCAGAAACAACAAGGTGATAGGATAGATCACTGTGAATGAACTGACAGAATTCCATGATACAGTGACTTAGAGCAGCAAAGGACTACATTCCATCAAGCAGTCTGGTCTAGGCACTCCTACCTTGCGCCCCTGTGATAAAGCCCTGGTGATAGAACAAGTTACAGGACGGGACTGAACAGGGCAGGGAGAGGAAGAGCACAACACTTTTCAGTACTCTGATCCCCAAACCTTCATTCTTTTCATCACAGAACTGCCACATCTGCTCTCTACTGATTGCACATAACAGAAAGGAACTAGACATGAACAGTGACTTTCAAATAACCACAGCTAGTAACTGTAGTCATCCTTCAAGACTTATCTTCTGCATGCATGCAGACTGCTGTGCCAGGAGGGTGCTGAGAGCTTTGAATAATCAAGATAGCAATGGTAAAGATAAGCTCTGCAGATTCTTCAGTTCTAGCAGAAAATAATGAAGGATTTTCCTTGGTAAAGGTAAATTAAGAATTAATCCATAGTTTTGTTTTGTCTTTCTGGCCTGAATCTGGACATCATTCATGCACACACTGAACAGATGCATCACTGCAATATTACTATGAGACCAAATACAAAGGTGGAGAACCAGGCTCCCCAACTTCATTTTTGTTAGGAAGTCATTAAGACACCCAAAGAAACCACTTCCAGCAATTGCACTAACACAAACAGGGCAGTCTCATCCTGGCAGACATTTACAATCCCTTCCCACCAAACAGGAAACCCCTCAGTTTTTCTGCTCTGGAAAGGACACCAACAGTCCTCGTACCAGTGAACCAGGGAGAAGTGAGGAGAGTGGGGATAGAAAGTCTTGCAAACAAAACAGAGCAAACAGAGCAAACCCTCAAATGCTGTATATGGTATTGTTTAAACTTTGATGTCAATTATTTGTGGCAGAACACATCCCCACACGTAGCCTACTTTCTAGGCACAACACTAAAACTGGCCAGGGGTATTATTTCAATTTCTAGAGAGCAGTTGATATAGATGAGAGTCAGTGCTGTTAGCAGAGGAGACAGCAGCACTGACCCACACATTTTAACAAGGCTATGTGCACACAGAATAATTCTAGTAATTCAGATCAAAGTAGCATGCACAAGAGGTGCAGGGTTGGGCAGATGATGGTAATTGAACATGAAAACTACAGCAGTAGGTTTTCATAGTGTGTTTGAAGACATTAGAATAAGCGGTTTAACTACACGGATGGTGAGGGAACTTCTACTTCAGTCACCTTCCTGGGGATTCTACAGTCCATGTCAAAGCCAAATCTCAAATCTGTTACAGCCTCGATTGAAATGCATCAGACAAAATGGAGTTACACTAGACAAAAAAGTCTCTGCATAATTAGTGTTTTGTTTATTAATAAGATTCCCAGCAAGCTTCAGTGAGTCCACTTTAGAAGTCAGTCCACTGAGCTATCAGATGGCTCTAGCCACTCTACTTCACGCAAATGCACTTCCACCCTTCAGCCAAGTCCCTCCAATGGCCAGAGTCCCAGGAAAAGGCATTTGAGTGATGAATAAAAGAATCACTGCGCTACAGATTAGCTGGAAGAGGAAGACAAGGTACATGACTGACTTCATATTTCTATGTGAACTCTGAAGGAAGAAAAATATCTTTGGTTGGGTCTAGAGTTGCAATTTATTTCAGGAAAACATTCAGAATTCCACAGGCATCCTCGAAGTCACACAGTACCTTTAGTTGATCACATTTTGGTGCAAAATAAAAGGATTGTCACTGAAGTTTCACAGATGAACCAAGATATTTAAAAAAAAAAAAAAAAAAAACCTTGTACAAAAAGCTATCAATTATTATATAGTCTTCTGATGTGGAAGATCATCACTTTCTACAAACACCCCAGAAGTCAATCTATCACCAGACTTGTTAGTAACTGACTGGGGCAAGTGGTTCTAAATAGCAGTGATCAAGGCCTCTTTTGTAAGTGAATAGTTCAACATTTCACAAAGCTCTGCACAGAATTATAAGTGGCTTCAGGTACCCTGAAATCCTTCTACTTAATTCTGGTCACACTAGTTCTAGAGCACTATCTCACTGCTACGCGGAGTCTACTACAAGTATCCATCAAATGAATAAGCTACAGTGTGTGTGTGTGTGTGTGTGTGTGTGTGTGTGTGTGTGTGAGCACGCGCACACGAACACATGCTTTTCTAAAAACACGTACCACCTCAATACTTCCTTCATTTTCCTGATCCCAGAGCGAACACCGGATTTTAGGCATTATATCCACCGAGTATATACAGCCATAAAAGCCATCACACATCTTTTTCTAACATATATTCTTATAGCTCTATGGAAAATGCTCTGGTGTTCAGAAAAAGAGGCAGCTGACAGCTAAAAGCCCAAAGATAGTTCACTAGAAGGGTCCAGTGGACCTTCACCCCCTGAACTCCATTGAAACAGGAAAACGCCCAGAACACACAACGCTGAAAATCCCCAAACACTCGTGCTGCAGCAGCAGCAAATACATCCCAAGCTGATTCTGAAACATCATCACAGTGACTGTCCACGCTGTTGAGAGAATGCAAGGTCACTGCAAAACATTTAAGACATCTGAAATCCTACATGCAGTTGAAAGCAACAGACATCCTGAATTTATATTTGATGTCAAAAACTGTGGCATTTCTCAGTTTCAGCTAACAGAAGTCAAGCTGTATAGAAGCATTACAGGCCCTTCACACATGAAAAAGGCATTATGTTCCCTTTGAGAAAAGATTCAGTATATAAGATATCCTAATATAGTTATGGAAAACACACGTGGGCCTCATTTTCCAATGCAAAGGGCAAATCTAAAGATGCAGTCTGCTATCACTACTGAGATAAGCAGTGGTTATTGGACAGCAGCCAGGCAGATAAAGCTACAGTATTATCTGAAGCAATATTGGTAGTGTCCTTCTGGAACAGTGACTTTAATACCACCAGTAGAGGAAAACACAGTGGATTGAATACCTCTCTAGTCGCTTCATGCACTGGAAAGCTGCTCTAATTGTGTAGCTGTGAATCCTCCATGAAAAGAGAATCCCTAGGTAGAGAAAACCAATACAAGAGACACTGGGCACCTGCTTTCATCTCTTTCTTGGCTGATTGGGCTCATTGTGAGCAGTCACATGAGCATCTTTCCATCCCCTCTGCCTCTGGCCATTGCCTACACCTGGTCCTCTGGCAGGCTCTGATTTCAACACCCAGCAGTGAGGCACAGCAGCAGCTGTCCTCTCTCTCAGAAGAGGATCCTTGAAAGAGAGTGCTCGGATGCTACAAGTTCTACAGACTGTTGACACAAACTAGAGATTTGATTATATATTTTGATGAAAAAAGCCCAAGTTTAATAGTAGTTCTTACAGGGGGTGGGGAGCTTTCTCTCAGGATTTCCTAGGACCAGTTCTCTTACTATTCTTCTGACTTCTACTCTTCTGCTATTACAGTTGGCTTTTTATCTTGCTAGAACAAATTTAGGAATTTAATTTCTCTTATTAATTTTCATGTTAATGCAACAAAATTCTATTTCAAGCTTATAACAATGTATCTTGTTAGCAGCCTTAATTCAGAGAATGAAAAAAAAACCTAAGGAAAACAGAATGACATTGTTAAAAGTTAGAACATTACTTGATTTGTTTGCAGCTACTTTGGACCATCTCAGGGTTCAACAACCACACCTGCATTTCATCAGAAACATAAAAGATGCACAGCTTCTCAGTACCCACTAACTGCTCTCTCTCACAGCATTGCCAGTACAGCACTCTCACTAGACAGACCTTCCCCACATCCTCAATTCTACCTTCAAGCAGATCTTAGACCTCAGAAGTCTAAGAACAGATTGGAACTAATCAAAATAAAAGAAAAACAGACCCAGAACAAAAATGGAGAAGCCGTGATTAAGAGCAAACGGCGAAAGAAGCCCGCTAGCGCGGTAGATGCGCCCAACAGGCACTGCCGCACATCTACGTCGTAGTAAAGGAGAACGTTAACCTCAGGAGGGGGGCGGAAAGGTCTGGCTCCTCATCTTCATCTCCCTGCCCACGGTGGAAGCCCAAGGCACTGCCCCCGTGCCGTAGAACAGGGAGATGCTGCCACCTACAGGTGCGGACGCCGGGAAGGCACTAAATCACAGCGGCTCCCACTTAGGCGCGGCGAACAACACGGTAGGAAACGCCAGAAACCCGCAGTTACACCGTACTCACGGCAGTGAAACTTCATCCCATTTCTTAATGGTCTTTCATCATTCCTATTGTTCAGAGAGTCGCACACACCAAGCAGCACCTTCTAGGCTGGAAACATTCAGAGGACTTCCGTGTAGCTGCTAAGAGTCCCAGGATCCAGTCCAGTAAATGCAAGCCCCCTTTTGTCTCCTCACAGTACGAAGCTTCCTCTCCCACCATACTAAGATTACATAAGTTATCCTTGCAAATAAGTCCATGAGCCTAAGACCACCTTGTTAACACTCAGAGAGCTGGCTGTGTTTTGTCTTGCAGGTAATAGAAGTCTGAATTTTTAGCTTTATAATGCTTATTCTTAGTTGCCTGACAGGTTTATAACAGGAGCTTGAGAAAGGCTAAGCTGAGGACTTTTTTAGAAGCAGCTTGAAGAGATACAAAAACAGCTCTGCACAGAGAACAGTAGTCTGCTATCATTCCCGTGGTATGAGGGAATTGGCAACATCTCCTGTAGTCACAAAACACAGCTGGAGTTTTAGAGCTCTCAGGGAAATAGGGAAATTCCCACCTCCTGCATCCAGGTAGTTCTCAAGTTTATATTCCTCTGGCTATGCAATACTAGCAGAAAAATAAAAATGAATTCTTTTAAAAATGAAGTTTTCAGAAAAAAAATCGTGTCTTACTAGAACCTCCCCCCCCCCTTACTGTTTAAGATACAAATACTGCTTATTTTATTCAGTAATACATCCATCAGGATGGAAAACAGCACAACTTCTGACTAAACATGGCAAACCTGCAGTGCCTGAATGCCTGCTAGGCTTTGCTCCCTTAAGGCAGTGAGCGGTCTCCTGGAAATAGCTGTGCCCTGAATTTCCCAATTCCTGTGGGCTCCCACTGATAAACTGGCATTTTGCATAGCTCTAGTGACCATCATCGTGACAAAAGAAAGTAAACCAAGAAATCTATAAATGCAGAAGGCAACTCCTTCCCACACTGCACATTTCAAACAAATGCAGCCAAATTATTCCATCTGTGTAAACAGTGATTGAGATATAACAGTCACTGGAGCTTAGCCTGCTGCAACAGCCACATCTCACGCTCCAAGATTCCCTTTTACGAAGTAAACAAACCCATTCGTAGCCTTAGCTTTTACAGAAGCAAAGAGACACCTAATGCTGAATGAGCTCTACCTGCAAAGGTAACCCAGACTTCATAGACACTCCAGAAAACAACAACAGTACTCCTCTGATGGGAGATGGACAACTGTACCAGGTCACCTGTCTGCATGCAGGCCAGGGCAAGCAGCTGCCAGTTCTGCTCTGCATCCTGCAGGTGCTCCCCATGAGTGCATTTCCAGGGCAGCTCACACCAACACCAGAACACCAGCGGTGCACCAGTTTGCAATATGCTCGCCCTGGGTATGCTGGTTTCAGTTCACTGCTACAAAAGCTGAAGTAATGTTGAACCAACTACATTCCTTTTCCCACCCTTCAGTGTAGTCCTCTAGTAAGTTTACACATCAGTCCTTTCAAATCTTATAAAAATATCTGACACCAACAGAAAATTGCCACCCACGTGCAACACACCAGGGAATCCATTGCTAAAAGCATGTCATGCATCAACTTGAAAAAAGCACTGAGGCTTGTTTCCAAAGGCTATAATAATTCAAAAGCCCTCTGTAACAGAAGGCTACCTGAGATGCACTCATGCCATTGGGCTACATCTTGCTGGGCAAAGACATGAGGCATATAGCAACTCGGGGGTTCATTTTTGTCTGCTTTTGTGTTGGTTTTCTTGAAGTGCTTATACACATTTTGTATCTCACTGCATTTATCAACATGCAGGCAATTTCATCAGTGCTATCAATGCAACAGCACACTGAATGCACACATTGCAGTAGCAGAAAAAACAGTCACTTTGCTGGTGGGTGAGCCCTAGGTTGGGAGAAGTTGCCTGTTATATTGGCATGAAGACAAAGAAGAACTAGGTTTGATGCACAGAAATTAAGAAGAATTAGGATAACAAATTACAGCTTCAAAACTCACCTTTACTGCATTGGAACAAAACAAGAGCAGCTCACACATCAGCAGTGCTGAAAACAGCTTACAGAATTGGCTTAGAAAATCCCTATTTGGTTCCTATTCTGCTCATCTTGTCCAGCTGAGCAGGGCTGAAAAGCAGTTTTGCAAATGAAATTCAGGAAAGTGAATCAATTCATCTCAGAGAATGTAAAAATACAACGTTGGTCACATATTCTCCGTATGCAACAAGCGATACATTCTGTTTTCAATCTAGTGGATTTATCTCCAATTATGTAAGATAAAATGAAAAAATACAGTTCCTGATATTGCAAGCAGCTCTATGCAGACAGGCCACTGTGTCTGCATGAGTCTCCTGGAAGAATGATGGTCCAAAATAAGAGGAATAATAAAAACTGCTTCAACTCAGTCTGAGTTGGGATACCCAGGAGAAGACCACCTGAATTCATCCCTGTAAATACACCTAGGTTTAAATCTGCAGACAAAAGAACCCACCACCACCACCCCCCAAAAGAAAGAAAAAACCCAACCCACATCCCCATAGAAAGAGGTTTTGTTTTGCTTCCCTTTCTTCATACACCACATGTTCAGACGAATATAAGAATTCTTTGCTGACCCGGTTCATTGCTGCTGTACATCACTGAGTGCTTTCATCATTTATATCCAATTGCAGAAATAAAGCATTCTTGTTTGCTTCTTATGGCACCTACTGTAGCCAAAAATCAATTCCTCTTGATCCCAGCAGCCAGTCGGCGTGTGATCTAAAGCTCCAGTGCTTAACAATTCTTGCTTTGTAAGTTCAGTGAAAGACACTAAAATATCAAGACTTCTTTATTCTATCTATCATTTAGTACCACTTAATACCATGGGACCATCTAAGCATTGTTACTATGCTGAAAGATTGTATCAGCATTTTTCCCTGATGTCCCATCACTAAGAGTTCATTTATCCCCAGCTGAGCAGCAAGCCGGATGTTTGATCAGGGCTGTCAAAGATTCAGTCTCCCCCTTAGACTGGCATCTTCCAAAATGCAAGGGGATAGCAATATTTCAACAACACTCCTTCCCCCCCCACAATAAAGAAGTTCACCCAACCTCCTCTGAATGACCATCAAACTGGCTAAGCAGGAACTAGCCCAGCTCTGAAAACTGTTGGGATGCACACCCAAGTGGACTGCACTTAACTCGGACTGCAGCTTAGAGCTGCTGGGTGCTTTCCATGGACAGTCTGCACAAATGCCCAGAGATCCACAGCTGCTGAAAAGTCAGGTCTTGGGGAACTGAAAAATCACAAGCAGTGATGCCACTTTAAGTTGTTCCAGCATTTAGTCAGTAGTGACTGCCATTAACAGGCATCAGGCACAAGTATCCAGAATCTAAAGCAAGTATTGGAGTTAAATATCCAGATGCAGCCCTGAGTAGGTTAAAAAACAACAAACAAGCACTGCTAGTATATTTTTCTTCCTATTATCAGATACAAAATTTGAGCAATCCATGCACACAGTGCATTTCTATTCATCCCTCCTCACTGTACAACTGGATCAAAGATAACGTTTCTGAATCACCACACAGCTACAGTGGGTCAATCTTTTCCGTATGTGCATTTTTAAGTTTCAGTAGGTTTGCCCATAATGCCAGCTGATAAATGACTGAGTGCTTGGTGGAGGACAAGTAGCGTGAGTAGGGAGACTTCCTGCTTTAATACTGGGGTTGTCTTGAGGCTTACATCATCTCAAAAGCTCTCTCATTGTGGCAATATGAAAAAAGTTTAAATGCTGCCACTGCTGCATCTTTCAGTGACCAGAACTAAAACCATAGATGAGGTCGCTGCAAGACAAAGCATTTCTGCAGTTCCAGAAGTCAAACTATATTGTTCACTTCGTGGTCATATCAGCAGAAAGGGGGTAAGCCAGCTACTAATCTGCCCTTGGGTAAAAGGTAGGAAAATGATACTGAGAAGTCTCCAGTCGGATCTAATAGATCCCCAGGGGAAGTCATCTAAGCCTTATCTTCAACTCAGTTGAACCATAAAATAGGATGAAAGTAGACCTGAACAGAAAACAAATTCTGTACCTAAGCTGCTTACTACAAAATTGTCACACAATTTAAATCTGAATTTATGTCAATATTTTACAAAATAAATTGAGCTGAAAATAGAGGGGAAAAACGCAGCACAAATGAGCTCAGCAGAGAAAAACAGATGCTAGAATTATAACATTCTTCACTCATTAATTTCTATTCCCCAATCTTCTTTAAAGATTTTCAAAAGGTTTAAGATTTCAAAAATCAAGTTCAAGTATATTATTACGAACAGCTTTACACTGATTAAAATTAACCTAGTTATGCTAGGAAAGAAAAGTCACTGTACACGGCTTCTGTAACAGCCACGCTCCTATCTGCAGTTCAGGATCTTTTTGTGCATATGTCTCCTCAGGTGCAATTCTCCCACAGGGAATCCAGCAGCAAATCTCACAGCCTGTCCCAGCTGCTCTCAAGCCAATGGCTTGCCAACTCTGATCAAGGATATTTTGCATCTCCCTTTATTTAAGAGGGAAAGTTGTTTGGGGTTGGTTTTTTTATTTGTTTTGAGGAAAGCTCAGCCCTGGCTTTCCTGCTCCCTGCCCTTATGCCAGCTGCTACTAAGTGACTGTTTCTGAAAAACATCTAACTGAAGCCCACTTTGCATAAAAACTTACATTTTAACATTACCTTAGTACTCCAAAATCAGGATTTAAGCCTAGGTATGTTTTTAAAAGCACCACTGAAGGGTTTAAAAGGAACAAAACCTGAAAATAATCATGACATTTGGAGAAGAATACCCACTCCTCACTCATCCATTTGAGGCAATACTCATTGATGCTTTAAGGATTACATCTTTATCACTAAGTCACCTATATATTGCATATTTCACATTAAGATCTGCACTGCTTGTTCATGCTATTGAAAAGTTGTGTTATGAATGCACACAACTGAGAAGCAGAAGAATAAACCAGTACAAACTCGGTCAATAAATACACACTTCAAGAAATGGCTTCCTAGTTTATAGCAGATTTATAGTTCTTATCTCAAGTTTCCAAAGTTCATCTGAATCTCCAATACAGGGAATTTCGATGTATCAGTAAATCTTTCAAGTCAAGAAGGAAACTCACTCAAAGAAGCAATGTCCCTTATCAGTGGAAGAAATGATAAATCTGAAATAATATATAATTCATGATGACACATATCAAGACGTTACACCAAACACTGACAGAAGACCTATTTATGACATTGCTTTGCTATGCATATTCCCTACAGAACCATCTCCTTTCTTATTCTGAACCAAACACCAGCTTTGACAACACACATCTCTTCAGAGCTCAGAAAAAAGAAAAAAAAAGCAAATCTAATTCAGCAACCATTTCTCATGATAGAAAAACTAGTCGCCCTCAGCCAGCAACGTATAAAACTAAATGAAAATTTAAGCTCAGATCAAGAAGAAATGCACCACGGTATGGCTACTTTAGAAAATTTACAACCTCAGACCATCAAGCTATCCATTGTTTAAAACACGTTAACATCACTGTTAAACTCCCCTTGGATGGAAAACAAAGTTCTAAGTTTGCTTCCTTCACAGCAGCTTCCTCAGCCTTCGTAATTTAGCATACACGTGGACTGACAAGCTCTGAAGAAATGCAGAGTCTCCTCAGATCTTTCTAAGACAATCCAGCTCCAGTCAGGACAAATTTACATTTCAAACCCAGAATTCAGAACATGGAAGCACTATGCAAATATTAACTGGAACTTGCAACACCCTTGGGAGTAAAGCCACTATCAGACAAATTTGAGAAGCGTATTAAATTCAGTAACAATGTGTGACATGATCAGTATAACACATCGTGTGTCAGCATCACAGCCCTTTGATTAGTTAAAATATCACTCGACCAAACCACCGAGTTAAAAAATAAGGATCATATGTACATATCTGATAAGTTAGAGACTATTTTCCTCCAAAGTCACTTCTGCAGTTCACCTTTGAATTAAAAGTAAAGTCACAAAAAAAAAAAAAAAAAAAAAAAAAGTAGCTTTTCTTGCACAAATGTTTCCTGAGGAACTTCACAGGATAAATGGTTTCTTCTCAAAACCCAGAACAAGGAAACACGTATTCCCTTAATTCTCCTTACACCTCCAAACAACATACCCCCAGTGGTTGGCAAACTAACAAGAAACAAGAAGCTGGCACACACCTAACAGGACCTGTGTGTTATTCCACAGATAGCAATTTTCCCCCCAATCTTTTTAGGTCAATCATACAGAATAACAACATCCCAAATGTTAGTATTCGTGTAGTTGTGTTGTAGTCAGCTGTAGTTATGTCACAGCAGCAGATGTGCTGCTTGCAAAGCCTGCTCAGGCAGGTCATCAACCTGAGATACCGGGGTGACTCCAGACTGGAGGGGATTACATTTTAATGAAATGGCTTCCAATGTATTTATTTATTTATTTTAATACTAAAGAATTGCCAAGCTGGGGGGAGACTAATGGAACAGACACACAGACTAAAAAGGCTTAGAGAAGTCATACAAGAGGAAGAACAAATGAGATAGAAGCACATGCTTGGGTAAACACCACAGTAATTGAAGCGGTGCAGCAGGAATCAATATCATGTCTACAAACAAGAGCAGAACAATGATTTTATACATAGGTACATACACACAAAAATGTAAGTAGGTGTATACATACACACACATATTTACTTGTCCAATTTAGTTAGATTAAGGGCTGCGTAGATCAGGTAACTCTTCCCACCCCTTCCTTCCTCCCCACTCGTAGCCCACTTCTTACCCACAAAGATAAAGCCTGAAGATGATTCCCTAAATACAGAACTTCCAAGCAATCTAGCAACTCAGTATGCTCAATCAGCAGCCTAGATGGCCAAGGCACTGCTCAGACCATACACCAGAGACAGCCTTCCAGCTGGGACTATGAGCCCTTGGCTCTTTTGTTACTTGCCTGCAGGCAGTCTACAGATGGCAGTTTCAATCACTGTCTGCATTACTGAATATAAATTTAGCTTTAAGTGGTATACCTAAACTACGCATAGATAGTAAGTAAACTAAATAATGTCCTTCACCAGACAAGTGATCCTATTTTCCACCTTCAGAATAGCCTGTTAATAAGTGTGCTTCAGTTAGCCTCTGTGATAAAGTAAATTTTATAAGACAGCTAAGAAAAGGCCAAGGCATATGGCAGTAGTGAAACAACCTACCTCCCTCACAAGCAGAGATGAATTAGAGGGTTCTGAAGGGAAAAAAAAAACAAAAGAGAGAGATTGCACTTACAAATACAGTTTCATTGACATCAATACTTTCAAAACAAGAACATCTGATTTTATTGATTCTGCTACTCAGATACATTATTCTATTTCTCCTCCTTTTTTCTTACAGAGTGAACACAACCTCTTGATCTCAAATGGAAAGAAAAAAGCAAGTGTTCTCTTGACCCCAAGCAATAGATAGAAAAAGATAGGCTTGTAAAAGAATAATTATATTGAGTTTCAGCCGGGACATTTTAAGGACATTGTCAAGTAACAGCCTACCCCACCTCTTCTTTCGCAATAAAATACATCTTTGAATAATTTGGTTAAAACAGAGGACCATCACCACTGAAACAGCTTGAAATATAATGCTCTAAACCACCGTCATTTTCAGCAAATACTGCGCAGATGCTACATAAATGACACGTCCCTTACACCACTGTAAAAATGATAAGAGGCCCACAAAGGAGGTATTCAAACAAACAATAACAAGAGATCACCTTCACTGAAAACTAGGAGAGACTTCTCTTTTTTGGGTAATTATTTATATGTGAGGAAATGAACTAAGAACTAAACCAATATGAAATACTTCTAAGATTTGAGATAATTACAATACTCAACAGCGTAAAGACATTCGAGGCATTTTCCTTTGGCTTCACTAATGTGGGATGCTGCTCTTTCTCTTATTGATTTGCTCATCCTTCTGATATAATAGAACCACACTAATTCACACTAACGACTGGGAGGCCAATCGCAAATTACCAGACCTTGCAAATTAGCAAGTAAGCAAACAAACACTATTAAAAAGCCCAGCCAAGGATATCACAGCACATCACTTACATTGTTCATTTGTTTGTAAAGGTAATTTAGTCTTCTAACACTCCACAGCTCCCAGTAAGAAACAAGCACAGAAACCCCATCACTGCTTGTTTCTTATTTTTCACATCCTTTTCCACTCAGTCTGCTTGAAGAACCAAGATCCCAGAGGTGGCTCAGAAGGAAGTCACCATGGCACTGCTGCTCACTCTGGAGCCTGCACGCAGGCACGGCAGCCATGTCAAACATCCATGGATAAGTAAGGAGCCTCCCAGCCCACAGACAGACATGAGGTGCTCCATCCAACCAATAAACCAACGTCCGACGTGAACAATTCAGTTTTTGTAATGCCAAAGTCAACAGAAAGGAGTTGTAGGAAACCATGTCAGCTTAACCTACCTGATTAATTCTCAACATGACTGTGCCGATAAAGAGATAAAGTCATTTTGCAGATCATCCACAGTAGGAAGAACAGGGCAGGTTCACAGTGTTTGTGCCAAGTCATCTCCTGCTCTGACTGCCATATAACTGAAAATGTAACCATGAAAGACCCTTGCATGCATGAAAATGGTGGAGAACCAGTGCAACGCAAACAAGGAGGGATTTGCAAGAATATCACTCTTGCAAGGCTGAGTTTTCACCATATGCAATTTGCACGAGGTATTTAAGGCAGGCAGCTTTGTCCTTTATTACTCCTCCCTGTTCTCTACTGGATTTTTAACACTAAGAACCTGAGACACATGCTGCAATTTCCTGGTTGGTGTGACTGTCAGTAACACAGCCTGCGCCCTACCTTCAACACCTGGAGCCTGGTAGGAGACCCAGATTTTGGCTGCATTAATGCACTGGCCTGCCACCTCAGGAGAAATGGGAAACCTCTCAGCTGCTCTCCTGTTGGCAGGATCAAGTGGGTTTTCCTCTCTTTTAGTAAGCCTACCAGCTACAATAGCCCTTTTAGCTATCTATTCTGCACACCTGGACCCTGGAGACCAGGCAGGTACAGATCAGCACAGCAGGCAGCAAAGGTGCTTTGCACCAGGGACCTTCGAGCTCAAGGTGAGACCTGGCTCTTCAGAGCCACTTCCTGTGCTGCTGTGTTATCGCACAGGGCTCTGCCTCAGCCCTGCCCTGCCATTTTCAGCCAATTTGCTCCACAGCAAATTATTATTCTGCTCACAGCTTCTTTGTGAAAGGGCCACATTAACCTTTCTGCTTTTTCCACTTCCAGCATAAAGCTTCGCAGTGCACACATTTCCTTTATACTTTTCTGTGCAGGGGTCCAGACCATGACCCCGACTGGTTTGTACTTCCTTAGCCCCTTCCAGACACACAAGGAGCTCTCCCTTCCATATTCCAGCTTAAGGACGGGGAGCAAAAATAACCAAAGCAATATTTCTTCCATTTCTCTACCTCCCCCCCCCCCCCTTTTTTTTTTGTGGCAGTGGTTTTGCCTTACTGTACTCTCAAAATACATTTTACCTCAATGTTATTCCCTTCTTTGATGTTGCCAGTCTCTATGAAAAAAAAAATTAAAGTTTCTTCTCCCCTCTTAAATCTTCACAGCACCCATACAACTCAGTACTGCCCAGCTCTGAGTCCCTACCAGAACAGCCAATTCTTTAACTTCAGTCAGCTTCCTCCTATGTTTGGCTCATCATTTTAAGCTTCAAGTAACTGCCAGAAGGACTGATGAGCTTCACATCTCCTGGTCCGACTTGATTCATGCTGCAATTCTCTACTAGTCCACTGCATTAGAAACTAAATGTGCTACACAACATACTTTTAAGGAAAAAAAAAAATGTAAACAATTCTTTCCCAGATCCCTTTTCCTCCTCTGCAGTTACTCTCCCCTGCTTTTTGGAGCTTGTGACATTAAAATTCAAATTAAAACATCAGAATAGTCATTTACAACACTTGCAGGAAAAAAAAAATAAATTCTGTAGCTTTCTGCTCCATGCCCACAAAGCAGACAAATACAGATCCAGTAGGAGCAGGACTGAGGTCCCCAAAATAGTACTAAGCATTGCCTCAAGTGATTGGAATGGGTGGGGGGAGATGTGCTAATCCCTCCATCAATTCAATCCTGTGAACTCCTCTAAAACTCCTCTATTTCCCAAACTGATAGCACAGCTAGGATGCAGCCAGCTGATAAGGCACTACAACTCCCAAGCAAGATCGCAACCCAGGAAGGATTTATTTATTTTCTCCTTTGGGTTCTATTCTGAAGTAACTTTGCACTGAGCCAGCATTGCCTATTTGTAGCTGGAAGAGTTCCTCTCATTAGCCATGATAATCTCATTATCTATAAAGTTTGATCACTTTTTGCCTACTTTAAAATAGCATATACCAAAGCAGGACTGGATGAAAGCCAAGTATAAAACATCAGTAACACTTTGGGTGAAGAACTCCTAGTCCTGTCAGGCCCATGATTTTACCACCCTTCTTGAGACACTACACAGTTTTGCTACTGTTTATGTGCTTACAGATTTTTTTCTTTTTCTTTAAGACTAAAATAAAGTAGTCCTGAGCATGCCTTAAAATTTGATCTTTTTTTTTCCCCTCAGAACTTGAAAAATAGCTGAAAAAATGCAAAGGACAAATTCTGCACCTTCTAAGCATTTAGGGGGCTTTTGTAGTCAGCCTTCAAAGCCATTGCAAGGTGCCTAGTGACACATCTTTAAACAAGCTGCCACGTGTTTCCTGTGACATCTCTTTCACGAATACATTCCTGTACAGTTGTCACTGTAACTCTGCACACTTACAAAACAAAACAACCCTGCACGATTCTGTGAAAGAAAGCTTCTTGCTATGATCTTCCAACAGCTGTTTGTTTCTTGTAGGTTGAAAATATGCCTCCTCTCTTCTGCCTTTTTTTTTATTTTTTATTTTTTTTTATTTGCCCTGCAACTCACTGTATTTTTAATATCACTAGCACTACCACAACATATCAACATTGAATCCAGCTTTCAGAGTGAAAACGCCCAATTTCTTTTGGTTACATTATGGTCCTCTCAAAAACAAAAGCCAAGAGATGCTCTTTTCGTGCACCCCTCCTATGAGACTGTCACACACTGAGGAACACACAGAGAGCCAGACACCCCCAGGACACTTCCATTTGCTGCAGTGTCAGGCAGATGTGGAACTAGTTATATAGTGTTCCTTGAACTTTTAAACCCACGAGCTTCTAGACCTTTTCACTCCTCAGAAGCCCACTGTGTGCCCAACAGATAAACACTGCTTTCTTCCTAAAATGCATGCAGATTATACCTGGCAGCAAGGGCACTGGTAATGAAATAGCACTGAGCTACACTTCCTATATCACCACAGCCCTCTGAGCTACTGCTGTGCTTTTGTGCAGCTCTAAGGGGAAACTGGAACAGCTGGGAACTATTGTAACACAGATTAACACTCATCTACTTACAGTTCCCATTTACAGATTTCCTTAAAAAGAAAGGGAAAAAGAAATCCTGATAAGGACAAAGTAGAACTTCAATCAGAAGCAGAAACTTATGGACTTGGTGATCAGTGGGTAAAACAGCAAAGACATGCATTTCTGGAGAAAGAGTTAAAATGAGCATGGTTTATCATTTCAGCTTAATTGGGCCAGATTCTTGGCTGGCATAAACTAACACAGTCTCATTGGCTCAAATTAGTCTGTGGAAACAGGCATGGCTTCAGCTATTCGGATGCCAAAAGGGGCCCATTACACACATCTAAGCCCCTTTTCATTACATGCCTGAGGAGGACACCTATTAATTCCTCCATCAAGGCCAATAAAATGTACTTCTCATACTATCCTAGAGTCTGGCTCACATGTACAGAGTATGAAAATCTGGTAGAACAAATGGCTGATGTACCTCCCCAGTTTACATAGGGCACTGCTCAGCGCTGAGCATCATAGCATGGAAGGCAAAAGAGGCTGCGAGGGGTCCCAGTCTGATCTTCTTTTTTCTCCCATAGCATTGCCATGTTATTCAAACACATTCTCCCCAGCAGCACTGTGACTGTTGTGCAGTTGTCCAGGATGTCTTAGGGGACGTCTGTGACACATTTTCTTGTTCAGCCATTTGAGCAGAAATCCCAGGCTTTGCTACATAGTTGGATTTTCGGAGAGCCGACTATTAATATCGCCTTGGAAGAAGCTGGGCTACAAAGGGAAGCTCAGGATGCACACCATCTTTTCTCTCAGCGTTACAGCAACAGCAGAAAAATTGGGGTGTGGAGGGCACAATTTCATTCAGCTCATACAGTAAATTGAGTCAGGATTTAGAAGCGGGGCTGGCTATTCTGGAACAGACACCATGATGATAGTGTAGTCCTGCCTGCACATTGAAGTCTGACCTGTGGGTATATCTTTGTAGCAGTATATTCATCCAACATGATAACAATTCTGAAGTCAACCAGGGAAAGTTTGTGGTTTGTTTTTTTTTTAAACATATATTGGATTCCCGATATCCTTGAGGAAATTATTTTGACCTTATATTGCTGAAAGTTCTCCCCAAGTAATACTGCCAGAGCTCCTTTGTGGCATATAAGTTTATTAAAAAAATGCCTGTTGCAGATTTTCTGATCAGAACCTAGTAATGCAAGTCAGAGGCTTCTGTTCAGCTGATTCAGTGATAGCTCTCTTCAGAAGGGAGAAATTACTTTTGTGTAAGCAGCAATACCCAGCTTGTTTCAAACCTCAGCCTCTGGCAAATCTGTCATAGCAGGAGACATTCCCTGTTTCTTTGACAGATTGGCCCGTGGCAGAAAGTTAATCTAACATGTCAGAAAAAGTATACAGTAGGTAAAGAAAAAAGCCAAAACTAACACTCTCAGCATTTTACATCAAGGCACATTTGAAAGAAATGCTCATTTATAGATAGGAAAAATATTGCTCTTAGTCCTTAAATTAAAAGAAAGAGAAGGCATAAAGGTATGCCAGCAATGAAAAATAAGCTTTCAGAGTCAATGGACCAGAATCCATAACCTACACCAGGGATTTAAACCTACTACCACCACCAGCTAAGAACCAAGACTGCTCCTTTTTGCTATTACACATCAATTTTCTTTCTCCTTATCTTTCAGAGTGCTAAATTAATAACTGGTTTCAGCCACCATAATGCATAAAAACATGATTTTGGACTCCTACAACAATAAAAAGAATCATGCTTGCCAATGCTTATCAAATATGCAATTTTGTTGTCATCATTCTATATATTACTCCACTCAGCAGCACAAATTTGCTTCAGTCTCTGTACTTCTTCGTGCTGATAAGGTCCCTGAAGTTATATAAACCATCATTCTTAGAAGTACGCACATGCAAACACACTGAAGTTTTTGCTTTAAACTCTGTCCCAAATCTTAGGCAAAGTCAACAGAATTGCTGCTGGCTAACACTAGCCTGGGAAAGCCTAAGTGAGCCAGAGCCACAGTCTCTGTGGGAAATGTAGTTTTATCAAAAGTCTAAATATTTTGCAGGAATAATTCAATGACTAAGCTCCCTTGACAAGCATTGAAGCAAGAAATTTTTATACTACTTTGTTCCACTGATTTGATTTTCAGTTGTACCAAGACTGTAAGATTATATTTTCATTTTACTAATGTAGAATTATAAATACTCAATGTCTCAGAAATTACTTTCCTTTCAATGAAAGAAAAAAAAAAAAAAAAAAAAATCTTAGAACTGTGGGGAGGAGAGAGTTGGGAAGAAGTAGAGACCAATATAGAAAGGAAACACAGTTAGCAACGTGAGATCTTCCCAGGGGGTTGTATTTCCAGGCAGCCACATGCAGACCATTAAAGCAGGATAAAATTTTGCATGCTTATTGCTATTCTAAACGTGTCAGGAAAATCTCATAAAAACTTCTCAAGTTGCCAACTTTCTTGGGCAAAGTAACACTCCTGATTCATATGTAAAGTGTTTATATAAAATGGCTAGAACTGTGAAGGAGTGTGATAATATTTAATCCCTGCACTGCTTCATAAACTGAAAATTACATAAAGAAAGAAGCAGCTCTCCAATTAGTCTGAAAGTTTGCTAAGGTTCTGAATGCCCGACAGAGTCACCCAACACACCATTTTCCACTTTTCGGGTCTTTCACTCCCTATTCTGGTACGATTATAGCTTCTCTCTCGACTCACTGATGCTAAAATAAGGACAGTTATTACAACAATGTTTTTTGTTCCAGGTGTTATCTGACAGTTTGTTCCTGCACTGCCCTGCAGTGCTGCTAGAGCAGCCCATCTCCACAGCTCTGCTCCCTGCTGGGCGCTCCTGCACTCACACTTTGCTGTAACTGCTAGGGAAAGAACACTTTTCACAACAAGATCTTTTCCTCAGTGCAATTCTTTATGCAGAAACAGCAGATCTGGGCTAGATGTGGAAGGAGGCAGCAGAGTTAAGTGAGGAGATGAAGCAGCCAAGATGACAAAAGGCAGCATCTAAAGGGAAAGGCAGCACCTCAAGCCCCTTTCCTGCTTCTTTCTCTCATGTACCTCCTGACTTGGAGGATTTCCCAGTCCCTCTGACACAAGGTCAGCACCACCGCCTGCTCCACCATCTCTCCTGGCCTCTTAGTCCTAGGTGAAATAAAAAGTGGAAAGTGAAGAAAGTGAGCTATTCTAAAGCAGCTGTGACAGCAGAGTGCCGTCTCACACAAGCTGGACGGCTACTCCAGACACTGCCTGCCAGAGTGAGGGATCAGGCCAAGACAGATGAGGAGCAACACTCCCGACAAATGCGTAACATCTCTAATACCAGCCATCCCTCACAGTTGCACTGCCACCTGCTCCCAGCATCTGTGCAGCTGTGCATCAGCTGGGCACCCCTCCTGCAGTTCTAAGTCTCAGCTAAGGATGACCCTGGTGGCAATGAGAGGAAGAGAGGTAAAAACGTTTCAGAACCACTGTCACACTAGTTTATACAATGACTAAAATCTCAAATTAAACACTTTCCACATTCTGCACAAGCACATCTTTTATGTCTCTGAGAGTGATTTCATGAATGGCTAAAAGTACCTTGAAAACAAAGCACTAAGCATCGTTCTTTTTGTAGTGTATGTTTTGAAAAATTGACCAGGCTCATATTAATCTAGTAAATGGCAGCTTTCCAGCCTGATAGCTTCATAATGGGCATCTTGGCCTTTCAAGAGTCTTTTTTTAATCCCTCAGAGAGCATATATTTGCAATTGCATGTGAACTATCATCCTCAGGTAGGAGGTTCCACATTATATTTTGCTGCTAGCAAGCTTCTTCCCATGATGAATGAACCAATCTTCATATTTCCCATTCTGATTTATCATGAGTATTTGTGACAGCAGGCATGAAGAATTGCATCTAATTTTGCATGCGTTTTACTCTCTCAAAGTAGTGGGAGAAGCTACAATATACTACAGAAGAAAAAAAAAGTTGCTTCTTTTTCAGTTAACAAGAAAGAAATCCCAGCATTGTTAACAGTTACCCATACAACAGTGCATTTCCATAAAACAGACATAGGTAAGTTTTACTTGCAGACCACGTGAAATAACTTCCCAAGTTATAGTGAAACTTCAAGAGACAAAATTTCAGGTGCCTTAATCATACAGAAATCCAACTTCCTCTGCTGTGTACTGATAGATGATTTGAAAGAGTCTGTACTGAAAGGTTCAGGGATTCCTCAGGCTTTGTTTCACACCACTGCTCAGAATAATACTAAATACTTCAGTCATACTCCAATCATGGCTGTCAAAAACTTTGACAGCATCATCAGCAAGTAACACAATCATATTATCATCTAATCGGCATCGCCAGATTTCAGCATCAACAAGTGAATGCACAGGTGTTCACAGGGAGAGGATCAGACACTTCACACTTGGCTGAAGGCTCTGCTGATCTTCCCGTGTGTTTCTCACTGCATTGTACCACAGTAACCTAGGTAGAAGTCGCTGCAGGACAAGCATGAAAGCTGGATAAAGAACAGAGGTTTGATTTTATGAAAGGTTCTGGGCTTTGAAACCTTCGGCCTTTTGCCAAGTCTGAATGGAAATTTATGGAACTTTCCCGTAAAATTATTACAACTCAATCTAAATGTCTGCTTTCACTTCAGTTCTATGCTGTACATGAGACACACACACAAAAAAAAGCCCTTTAAAAAAAAAAAAAAGCTGCTTCCGATTTAAAAAGCATAAAGAAAGGAACTTCCAGTCTTCAGAAGGAGACGTGGGAATGTCATTACCAGATTCTAATTTTCTTCTACAATATCCCAAAGCCCCTAATCAATCCAATTTGGCAAGACATTTTGGTGCATATAGTTCACTCACCCCAGGAAAACATGCTTCTGTCAAACTTTCACAGTAACTCTGGCAGGCCTACTACTCCCCAGAAAGTAGGGCTGAAACACCGCTGCACCGAGAAGCGTGGCTGTCAGTTACAGGAGACAGGAAGCCACATGAGCTACCTAAACCCAAATGAGCAAAAGGGAACCAAACCCTCACCTAGCTGCTCATCTAATGCAGTGCTACCATAACCTTTGGCTGCGCAGTCCGTCTGCCCCACAGGGAGCTTCCAACCACCAAAATAGAGGCAATGGGAATACATTGGATGGGGTGCTCATGGATGCTGTAATACTACGTTGACTCTCAAAGGACCATCCAAGTGAATGCAATCCCAAAACACAGTATTTTTAGGTTGTGACTACAGCCTCTGACACTTTAGGAACAAGCTATTCTATTCTTCAGACACACAAAGAGCACAGTCTAGTTACTGTTCCCCACTTCCCCGTGTGAGGCATGGGGTTATCAAACTTGCCCTTCCCACCAGTCCATGTCCTTTGGGTTAGAAATACCACCTCTGTAAACTGCTTCCATCTAAACAAGCAAGTCAGATTAGCATCAACAGATGCTAAAAAATGCTTCCCCTTAGGATACTGTTCCCAAATGCTCCCATCATAAACTTCTACAAGTAAAAGGCTTCTTCATGGAATTGAACAAGTCCAGTGTTTTGTCCCCCATGAGTCGACATTTGCAGCAAGACCAGAAGAGTTCATATGAGGAGCTCTTTGATTACAGGAGAACAGTTATAGTGCTGTCAGCACAGCACATGTGATTTCGCATGTGCTTGAGGAAGAAGGGAATAACAGAAGTGAAGGGAAGATGATTGCAATAGGGAAGGATCTTGTTACTAGCTTCAATGCACAGAAGGTGTCACAGCACAGATCGCCCTCTGTATCAGCGCTTCTTGATTTTGCTTTCTAGCATCACAGGCTAAATCAATTTCCTTCTCCAGGACCGAGCTGGAAGAAAGCCTTAAGTAAAATGTCTTTGTCATAAAGGATATTATTCCCCTGCAGTGCCAGATGGGTCCAAAGACATGCAATTTATCCAATATCAGGAGGTGAATATAAGGTTACCAAAACCATTTTCTCTGAACTCTTAAGTCACTTTTGCTTTCCTAGGCTAAGGTTTGTGATTTCAGTTTTTTTCACCACACTGCAAGAACTAAAACACTGTGCAAGTACACAGTACAGGAAGAAAGAATGACACCTGCAAGAGAATATTAACCCGAATTAGCTTTTGAAATAGAATCGTTAAAGAAAGCCCCTCTGCAAACACTCTGAGAACTAATTTACCTGTGAAAGGAACTCAATCACATCACAACCACTTTAATTCTGAGTAAGTGATTAACTAGATTGGAAAGAGTCAAACAGTTTAAGACTAGCAGACAAGCTAGTGAAAAGACATCCGGGGGAAATGAGCAAAGCTTGCCTGCACATAGGGAGGGAGACCACAGGACATGGTACGGATCCAAGCAAGGGATCTGTACTCTGCAGAGCCTGCCCAGAGGAACCTGCCAGCTCCAGGGTCGCAGCCTTAAGTATCCAGAAAACAGAGGAGATGCTGACTCCTAGATGTCCAAGATTCTGGTAGCCAGCGATTTAAGCTGAGACTGGAAGGAGGGATAACTTCAGCCAGATGTGGGAATAAAAAAAAAAAAAAAACAACAAAATCAGCCTGGTTAAGAGAGCAAGCATTAGAGATTTGTGACCCAGACTTCAGGGCACATGAGCTGGCAATTACAGATCACTAATTAAATGCAGGGCCACATTCTTTGGCCACCCCCTACCACCCAAGTCACAAAGGAATATATAGTTCACACACACTAACATCAGAAGGGAAAGGACAGCAAAAAGGAGATAGCCAGGAACAAGCTATCGCAGTTAAAGAACCACTTCTGCCTACAAATCTGTTCCAAGTTCTCCTGGGAAGCTGGCCAGATTAATTACTCTGGTAGACCACACACAGCCCATGGGTAAGCAGCCCTTGCTTTGAGTAACTGATTTGAATTATGAAACTCTCCGGAAAGCATTGTCAAAGGTGCCAGTCTTGAACAAATAACACTGCACAACCCTACCTTCATCCATCTGCTGTGGTTTGAGTTGTGCTATTCCAGGATTCAGCCTATTGCACAATGTTAGGAGACTGCTGTTGAAGGGGGAAGACTGACTGTAGGAGGAAAACCACAAAACTAACTAGATCCTGGCCTGTTTGCTGGGCAACTTCCAGAACACAGACTGTTTTAATCACAGACACATGTACACATCCCACCACCCTTCAAATCTCCCTGCCAGATCCCCATTTTAATGAATGAGCAAGGTATTGAAACCAGTAGGAATCCTGCTTTCTCAAGGCCCAAGAACACAATTCTTGCAAATCTCAAATCCTGCTGGGTAAGAGAAGCCAAGGGACCATGCAGCATACACACAGGATGGGGACTGAGATTATTGCTAACTTAGGCTGCTGCGAAGCCAGGATTTCATCAGTTTCACATTTCAGTAAGCATCTTTTGAATATCATGCAAAAAGAAACAGAATGTGACTGCAATGCAGTCATGCCTTCTTTGGGTACCCAGAACACTAGATGACTTGCAAGTACCAGAAACAGTGCCAGAAGGTATTCCTAGTGCCTCCCAGGTACCTTTCTGTGATAGTGATGCTGCTTCTCAACAGCTCTACAGCCACAAGGCATCATCTGCCTGGTCTGGTGTGGGTGCTTTGAGGTAGACCTAATTTCTCCAACCCTCTGTCATGACAATACAGCCCACTGAACACCACAACCATGCTGAAACAGTGACATAAGTTTGTTTGATCTAAAAGCAGATTTGCTCTAAGGTGCAGGACTGTGAAGTATAGAGCTTGCACTCCTAACACCAGCTCTGTTGTAGAAATGCAGCCTCTAACAGCAGGACAGTAGCAAACCACTGAAGGGCAATGACATCATGGACTGCTGCAGCTGTTTGTTCAGAAGTCAGAGCTGGAGCCTTGTGCAAGTTCAGCAATAGGATTGAAGACTCAGAAGTGGGCAATGCAGGCCACAGCAGAAGAATAAATCCAGGCACTCTGAGGAGCAGCGTTAAACAGATCTGCTGTCAGAAGGATTAGACATCTTCCACGGCTGCCTTCTTAGACATGGAAGAGGTTTGCTGAGGGGGACATCTGGACCACTTCCATCTTTATTTTCCACACCCTTCTGGAAAGTTTTCCCCCGTCTATCTGAATTCATTTCCACAGAGCAGCTGACAGCCTGGCATAAGTCTGATATACTCAGCTTCGCTATCACTAATTACATAACACCTCAGCAACTGATAGCACACCAGTCGAATCCACTAAGACATTATCTCAGCAAGCAACTGCTCACAGCACAACAATTAGTAAAATTGAAATCAGTGCTTCTAATACTTTTCCTGTTGCTGGTAGAACTGCAGACAACATTATTGCGCAGTCTACTATGTTATAAACTGAGCAAAATCCACTGCCAGTAAGGTGGCCTGCAGAATGTGGCAGCCTGCAGCAAATCCATCCATCAAATAAAAGCCATTTTCTTTACATGCATACACAATATATACTCTTACATAAAGATAAATCTCTCTCTCTGACGTGGGACAGTTTATAAACATTAAAGTCAAAAACAGAAACATATGCAGGAAATCCTAATAGAAAATTAATCTGAGGGTGCTTAAGGAACACCCAAAATACAGACCTGGTAGTGCAGCATACAGCTCCAGAGTTCTTTGCAGAGCTCTGCATGAGCACAGCCATCAACTCCTCTGCATCACATTGCAGGATAAAGGCCTGTTTTAAAGTCTATAAAAAAACCAGCCTGTAGTACAACTCAGAACCAAAGTGAAATCAAATTTAGGCCTGAATAGACCCAATATTTCTGTAGAGAAGGAATGAAGAAAAAAGAAAAAGATAAGGCACAGCTGTTAATTCAGATATCAGATGAATCATCCCAAGCTCTAGGACTGTAATTTCACTGTTGACATCTGAGCTCACATAGCTTGAAACCAACTCCAGTAGCACTGGTTGTAGGGGCTAATGCCATGTCAGCTGGTTTCAGAAACAGACACTGAGCAGTAAGAACAAATAGTTCCTCAGACTGCTTAGCCACTGATAGCCAATGTCTTTCCTTTTTTCCTCCCCCTACTTTCATTCTCTCATTTCATTCGTGCCCCCTGAAGCCTATTCAGATTTGAGAGATATATGAGATCAGTAGTACATCAAGAACTTGGAAAGAAAACATCACACAACAGGAAAAAGGATATTTATGCTCTAATTCTACAAGGAACACTAGATAGAAAAATATATGTCAATCTTTCCATCCAGTTCTGAATTGCTTTCTCCCACCAAACATTTTTCCTAGTAGAACATTAGAGATTATTTGCAAAAAATATGTTTATGAAACATTGCAGATCCAGATGGCATTTCTGAACAACAGAACACTATCAGTGTTTCTAAGTAAATTACCACATATTTATAGCACTCAGTATTGTAGCATTTTAGAGAGACAACTTCAAACGTGCAAGTGAAAACAGACCAGCATTTATATCACTAGTTACTAAGCTCAACACCAAGCATGCACAGATTCTCAAGTTAAAGGTAATAAATAATATGGAAAAACACATAGCACAAAAGCTTTAGAGCTGCTTTCCCCTGCGTGGGTACTCAAGTCTGCCTGGCCACAGAGCATTTTTAAATTTGGGTAAGACCCTGTACCAAAGTGAGAGCTTCCCCAAATGTACACAGTTACCCTTCGAATGCATGGACTACTGTCATTTTGCCCTTTAGTTCAACTTCACAAAAGAAATAGTCCATATGTCTAGCATAAATATTTAGATAAAATGCACATTATGCAGACAAAAGAAACTGAGAAACACAACCCTGTAATATGTAACACGCCAGGGCTGCACTTTTCAAAGCAAGACTCTGAACACACAGTGATTTTAATAGATTTAAAGATATCAACAGCCACTCAACTATTACAGTTCACGTTACAACAGAAAAGAAATGCAAACAGAAGTACTACTTACCAATTCTACTGACTGCTTCTGCCTTAAAAATGAATGACCTGTAGGACCCAGAAAGGGTATCAGACACATGCTGGCATACATCCACTGCCCTGACCAACCAGGAATTCACAGCACTTAGTCATCCACATCAAAGACTGAATACCTTTTTTCCCCAAAAGTAAAGCTCCACCATTTCTACAAACTACAGTCACATTTTAGGTAACTGTACCGGCGTTGACATTTCTGCCACGTGTGCTCAATCAGTCCTTAGCCACTTACATCTGTAAGGAATCCATACAGAGATAGCGAGCAACACTTGCCCAGACATGTAATTAATGAAGCACTGGTGTTAGTCCATCCAACTTACAAATACAGATTGTACAGAATACCAAGTAAGAATGTGAGAGAGAAAGAGGAGAGGGAGGTAATGAATTATAAATGCATCTAATTTGGCTATAATACAGGCTGCATATGTGGACTGAGAAGAATCTGTGGCTCACAATGTATAAGATGTCACCAAGCTGTATTTTGCTAATAATTCATTTCTATAGCCAACAAATTAAGACAGACAAAGTGTCATCATCCCAAGTAGCTGTCTGTGTTTAGATACTATTTAGCTACAGTTTGTTTTTGCTTAATACAGTTTCTCTTAAGATATTGATAGCTGCCTGAATACTAATAGTTCTTAGCCAAATTATTGCAAGGCATACAACCATATAACTCTAATAAATAACCAGTGCTTTCAAAGACAGCAGAGGAAAGTGTTTCAAAATACCATGCAAAATAAATATACATAGGAAGCCTTAAGCACATACTAGTTCTGATTTATTTAACCAACGTTGTTGGGAAATCAATGCTGTTTTGTTTTCATTTCTACCATTCATTTTGGTGTCCTAAAGCGTCGTTAGCAACAGAAGGTGAACATTAGTTGCGTCTCATTTGCTCTCTGGAACTCTTAAATTCCCCAATATCCTCACTACGTACTTGGGTATGCATTGGTAGAGACGCCCCTCAAGCAACCAAACCCCAGAAGAATGTCAACTATTCTACATGTATAATTTTACTGTCTATTCATACAAGCTGATAACGAGAGCAACATATTTAAGACTATCTGGCTACAATTACTTTGCTTTGAAAAAGTATTACGGCAATAAGCATTATCTATACACAGGAAGATGGCTAGATGCACAGTGACACAGAAACTCAAGCATTTTATTAACGAAGTAGATTATGTCTTCCCAGAACTTGATGGGAGAACACAATTCTTTCTGCTGCAAACACACGGGACCCATCACTTTCACTAAAGGTAGATGTTCTCATAACATCAGTCTGACATACACCAGTGATGCAAAGTGCAATGCAACAGATGATAGCAGTATTCCCACAGCAGTCAGCTTGTGTTATTATCCAAACATCCCCAAAATCCTTTCTCCACTCCCCTGCAAAAAAAAAAAAAAAAAAATCCAACCCCTACCTGTATTAAGCCAGTGTGGTTTAACACTAGCTTTCGTACTACATTAAAAAACTGAATATCTACAAGCACAACTGCTAATTAATAACCACTCCACACCTGAGACTTGTCTGCAGCTGGATGCAGCATCTGGATCTAAAGTGGCAGCTCTGAGATTAGAAAGAAAACAATGACAGGATTTAGATGGTAAAATTTTCTCTCATTGAATGTTTTAATTATATAGCGTATCAAACTCCTTGCAGAAGTAAACCAAAGTAAGGTTTTTAAATATATGAATCTAATCCTCTGATAATCTTGATTAACTATAAGCATTCTATCTATATAAAAACTTACACGTGTGTGAGTCCATTATCAATATTTGTATAGAAATAAGAACTATTACCCCCTAAAATTGTTACAAAATATATCAGTTACCCTCTGTTCTTGTATATGCTCCAGTAGGGAGCACAGAATGAGGCAGCATACTTTATTGAGTCAGGTTTAATCCACTAATAAATCCACCTGGACTTCAATAGATGCCATCTCCTGTCAAAGCCATCAGAAAATGCTTGATCATTTGTTCCTGCTTTGGTTGCCTTGTACAGACTAAGCAAGAGCTGTAAGTAACACCTATCTCTGGACCTTACCATCTTTATGGTTTGGTTTTTTTAGCCTCTTTAGAGAAAGGTGACAGTGTCTTCATTTTAAAGGTCACAAACATGGGAAGGAATCACTACACACTTCCAGCATGGCATGAGCAGAGCCAGCTAATTACTCCCCGAGTCCCATCCAGCCATGGTGTATTTGTCACACTGCTGTCTGTGCTTTGTGCAGCCCTGTCTCCAGGTAGCTGTGAAGAATCCATCTGCACACACACATACAGGCTTACATAGCATGTCTGTGTAACAGTTGCATAACAAAAACACATAAAACAGTCGGGTAAGCTGCCAAAAGGCAAGGAGAAAGCAGATCAGCTCAGGAACAAACAAGACGACATAATACGTGTGCTTGGAGCAAAAATCCAAGAGCTACTAGGCAGTGCAGTTTGAGAGACTCACTTCCCACCATGAACTACCAAGTGAAGAGCACAAAACCTAAAAATCACAATGGATTGCCCTTTTTTGCCCTCCACAAAGTCATCACAAGTCTTCAGTATAGGAAGCTCTTTCCTTCTTATGAAAGGAAAACCTCACTAATTGCAGTTACACAAACATTAACCACATGCTGTTGCTTTACCTGCCTCAAGTCTCTATTCTCAGCACTGGATTTTAAAAACAATCATAGCATCTAGCTGAAAATCCAAACACTCACAGTCTGCATGAACATCAGCTAAACAAATTGCAGCTACAATATTCAGCCAAACATTGGTCATGCCCATTGCACTGAGACCTTGCTAGGTTGGAAAAGATAACAGCAGAATAACCTTGGGCCTTTAAGAAAACTAATAACCAGTTGTTACAAAGCAGGATCAGTCAAAGTACTTTGATTATTTGATATATTATCTCAAGAGTCATCACTGTCCCTATCATGTTTTCACTTGCTCATTCTGCAGTGCTCATTGGCACCTTACCATGAATTCAGAAGTCACTGGTCTCATTATGGAGCATCACAAGGAGATACTGCAAGCCACACCTGGACATTATCCACCACGTACCTGTCAGAGTTAATTTCAATTTCCTCCCACCCCAGCATGAAGCAAGAACAAATTGAAGGGAAAAAAAACAGAACATAATTACTTCCATAATCACCTTCAGTTATGTCATTCTTTCTTATGACTGCATACACAGCTGTTCATAAGCACCAGTGGGGAGTACATGACAATGACTTGGGGTGGTGGGGTGGAGAAAGCATTCTCCAACAGCTTTTAAAGCATCCCTTTTTTCCATTTAGTTTTGGGTGATCTATGCAGACATAACTTATTTAAAAATAGTTGTAAGCTTTAAACACTGAAAAAGCCGTTCTACATTTCCTTCTACCAAAGGATACTACTCATTAAACTAGTTTCCAGACCAACAAACTTTAATGCCAGCAAGCATTGGAAAGAGGGCAGATGATGTTGTCATCAGTGACATTAATGGGCTTTAGGGAACTATACAACATAAGGAGCACAAGTGCTCTACAATCAACAGTTTGTACTTAACCACTAGCACCTGGATGAGAGCCTTTCAATCCTCAGAGAAAAAAAAGGAAAACAAAAAAAAAAAAATAGACTGCAAGGAAAGGAGCAGCTGTTCTATGCATGCATCAGACTCCGCTCGACTCATCACAACATGCAGGCAAAGGTGGTATTAAAAGTGTGTAAAAACAGAAAAGGAGGCAGCTGACCTGCGCTGCACAAATACACCAGGTACCATGCTCCAGTTAGGAAAGAAAAAACAAGAACAGGACATTTTGAAAGAGTTCGCAGCTCAAATAATATATTAAGAACATCCACATAACAGGGAAAATTGTCACTGGATACTACTAAGTACTACTGCAGATTGACAGTCAGCTATAGACTCCTCAATTAGATCTTTTCTTTCTCAACTCCAATACAAATAGAGTACCATGTTCTGCAAGATGTAATGAAGTGAGAAATGCCTGTATCACTTCACCCATACTTTGCATAGTTCTGTTTGATTGCGGAGACAGACAGCTTGCTACAGCTAAGATCAAAGGAGGAATCTGACAGGAGAGAAAAACTATGACCTAAATAAGAAGTATCCCAGCAAACATTCAAACTTCAGCAGACAGGTTACTGGCTGTGAAGAAACAACTTGCCTGCAGCCGGAGAAGTTACACTGCTGCTTTTCCAAAGCTAAAAGAAGAGACATGAGATAAATAAACATAACAAAACACCCATCTATTACAGGAAAAGACGAGCAGGGCCAACACTTTCAGAGCATGCTGTGGTCAGCAGCTAAACCAACTGTAAGAGCTGGAGTGAACTAGCATGCAACCAGCACCTGGAACAGTGAAAGACACAATGAGGCCACAGCAAACCTTCAGTTACTTTGCATGCAATTTATTTTCAGATTAAGAAATAAATGAGTGCTTTCAGTTTTCCACGGATTGATCACTTGGCTTCCTCAACTGGGACCAACTGCTGAGCAGCGCACCTAGGCAGATGGGAAGGGAGGTCTCTGACACAATGCATGAGCATATCAACAGTACAGATAGCTTCATAGTGGTGTATTAACAACCATGCTACAGTCCAGCCCTAGTCCAAGACCCAGCGACAGTCCAACAAAGCAGAGAGGAATCAGCCAGAGCCAGTTAACGTGGCTTAAAAATACTGCCTTTGCATCAGATTTGAGCTGCACAAGCCAGTGCATCCCACAGCATGTCCAATGAGCTGGTCAGGAACCAAATTGTGGTTCTAGCCCCTCAGTTGACTCCTTGTATCTCTCCAAAGCAGCTGGCACAGAAACGGGAGAGCAGCATCCACCATCCACACAATTTGTTACCCATTTCCTAAGAGGTACAATGGGTATTAACTGTTTGCTTTCCTGTATGCTTGCCTTCTGCAATGGAAAACTTTATGCAAGGACCGCTTCACACCTCCCCTGGCACAGGAGCAAGGCTACTGTTGGATCAACAGTATCAGTCAAACATCCTAAAGACCTTAAGAGGGCTTCTTAATGTGGTGCAAATTGTCCAGGACAGTCAAATGCTTGGCCTGTTTTCTTTGCATGCAAGCTTGCATAATACTTTTTTTTTTTTTGTAATAATATGAAATATTCGTAAATATATACAGGGAAGAAAAACAAGTTTCACCAGAAAGTGCTCCCTTGTGCACCTCCCATATCATGCTCTTTTGTTTTGGGCATGAGGCCAGAATAGTTCTGCCCTCCAGATTCCAAACTCATTTTTCTCTGGATGAGTACTGGAGTGCACATATCGACAAAGGACAGCAGCAAAATCCTTTTCAGGAGGGAGGAAGGTCAAAGCATCACGTGGGAACAAGTCTTCTGCTCTGCCAGCAACAGTGACATGTTCTGCATAGATAATGATTGCAGTTTATATTCACATACTCACATTTCCAAACACTGTCCTGATACTATGATGAAGAACACATGCAGTTCCTCTCAATGAACTATGTTTTGGAAGTTGCCTTCTCCAAACAGCTGGAGGAATACTGGTTTCCCAGTCCTCAGGCAGGTCATAAAAATAAAAGACTACTGACAGCAAGGGGAAAAAAAAAAAAAAAGAAACCAAAACCACACACACAACTCTGTTGTGGTACTGCACAGAGTCAGCTCCTTACAAACCATTACTATCCCCATGTTACAGGAAGATCTTTATTCTGTCAACTTAATAATGCAATAAAAGGCAGAGGAGAGCTTTAGTTATAAGTATCAAAATATAAAATTCTACCCCAGATAGTGCTGGGAAGATAAAGTCTCTTCTCACAGACCAGAAGTGACAGCTTTGCATTAGAAAGCAGCAGCAGATATTCAAAAGCTCCAGGAAAACCTGTAGTAAAGACACTGAAAATCAAAGTGCAGCTGCTCTTTTTACTGTTTAAATCATTATATATTAGCAACAAATCTTGTTGTTGGCCAACAGTCAGAAATGGCATATGGCCAATAAAAGGTTCAGTGGAGTTTTCCATCTGTCACTGAAATCAGCTATGGCTCCAGCTCATACATAGTAAGTTTAGTGTCATAATTATTTGTGTACCAGACATCAACCGTTCATTCTAACATAATCATTTGACTACACAGTTTGCTAAATATACTGCCCAAGCATAGCAGTACGTAAGCACAGGAGTGAAATACACACAGTATATACTGCTAGCACACGGATAGAGGCGGTGTCTGCCACAGGAGGTTAAGCCAACAGAAACATACCAAAGGATCCTGTCAATATGCAACAAAGATGTTAAGAGGCAGCCATGCTCTTATTGAAAATTAAAGCACACATGATAGCAAACCAGTGAGTGGTCACCCCATCTATTTTAAACCTGCTTACTCATTACAAGTTCTAAGCAGATGGATTTACTTTGCTGTCTTCACTGCCCTGCCAGCAGAATAAGAATGCTGGAAGACAAAGCTTTGAACTATTTTGTCTCAGGAAATACTAAAGGTATCATTTCAGTTTTTTGTAAAATTATTACTACAGCATTTCTACCTTTACCATTGTCAATCAACAACAATATTTCTCTCCCTTCCCTACAGCACCCAAGTGCTTTGAATCCTGCACCAATAGGTCTCTAGGGCTCTATCTAGATCTCAGTTTTCCAGATGCCAAGATTTACATTTCAGTCAGCCAGGAGTCACAGACTCCTTGGCCCCCTAGATTTGACTGCAGGCACAGGCATACTTACACTCCCCAAAAAACATAATATTCATGAACATAGGACTTATTTCTCTTCCTTATGATTCACTGCTCCACATCTTCTACAAAACAGTGATCAAAGAAGGTTAGAGCCACTGGACCCACAGCTGGATCTTAATGCTTAGCACTAGGAAAGCTGGGAGCACAGCAAAGAGAGGTGCAGGAATTCACTAGAACTTTTTCTATCATTTAGTAATCTTTTGTTGTTTGGTCAGAGCTGGCACAGCAGCAATAAGCTGATTTGCACAGAAATGGGTTTATGGCTCCAACAGAAGACAGCAGTTCACAGGGACACTTTTTTCCCCCGCAAACAAGATCCTATGCATAGTAATGTTCTGTTGTTCAGAACAGGGAGGACAGTAGCAGCAGAATTTGTTTGTTTTTCAAAAAATAAACAAATACAGCAAGAACTTGAGTATTCAACTGGAATGCACAGACACTCATTACTTAGATTGGTACTGGGTCCATAGGCTACCCAGCACATTTGTACAAGGCTGTCAGATACAGCCGGACCAGTTCCAGAGCAGCAGATGGAAAGCAGGCAGGGGAACCTCAGGTATCCAAAAGTCAACCACCACCAGTTATGGAAAAGTGAAATGGAACTTAACCCATTCAAACTCCTGCAAAGAAGATATCCCATGAAGCAGATCCAGCACTCAACAAAGACAATAATACATTGAACATCTTTAAAGCCTGCTTAAGTTTGCACAATTTTCTTTACTGCTCCTATAAGTTGAAAGAAATATCCAAATCAGAAAACACATCCCCTCATTTCCAAGCAGAGCTTTGAAAAGCCTGGAGTCTTACATAAATTTCCAATTTTGTCCTGTCTTGAAGGTTAGAAATTTGTGCAAGTTTGCTTACCAACAGCAGCAACTCACTGAGCAGACAGGAGATAAAAAGAGTTCAAGGAAGTCCTTCAGGAAGAGACAGCTCTAAAGAGACCACAGGAGAAGCTGAAGAACACGCAGTACATGCTGTGAAAACAGCCTTCCTCACCTTGAATTAGAGGAGTCTTCAAAACTAGGAGCCGTAGAACTGAGAAGGATCAAGGGACACATTCAAAGGTCACATCAAGAGAGAAGGGGAAACAAAAGACTGCACCCTTTGTTTACGTGTGCACATGAATGCACCACGTGCCCCTGGAATCAAAACAAGCAGAGTATGTAAAGAAAAAAAGGATGGAGTTTTCCATTACCTGAAAAACAGCAAATTCTGGAACAGGTGAATTTCACCAAATATTCTTCTATGCTTGATCCATAAGCAAAGGCCAGATCACCTAAAATCTAAAGGGGCACAAATGCACACATTTAACTTTTCTCTGGGAGGCCCCGTTTCCTCCTTCTCAGTGACCACAAGACTAATTTGATCTCTCAACAGTTCCAGAGCAAAACCTACAAAAAGCCACTCCTTACTCAGTGATTTTGCCCTGGCTTCAGTGGGCAAAGCCACCAGAAAATCATATGAGAAGCTGCATACAGTCCCAGCCCAACAGTCCAAGCACTTGCACATTAAAAAATGAAAATGCATTTCCAGATAATGAAGTTACATATTTGGGGAAATCACAAAACTTAAACTGTCATCACTGCTTTACCTCAGGATAGGAAACATTGAAAATCCACTTAGCTATGGGCTTCTCAACATGTATGAAATTCAGCCTCAGCACACCTGAGATAGGAAAGACACCATATTATATTTGCAATAACGTCTGAAGCACCGATTGTCACTTGAGGAAGAGATATTGAAGATACAAAGGTAATTCAGTGAAAAGAATGCCCAGTAGCAGTGGAAGGCAGGGAAGCAAACAATACTAGAAATTATTAGAAAAAGAAGTTGTCTGTATGCTATCCTGTAACTCAATGGAACACCTACATCTCAAGTGTCATGTTGAACTACAAGCTTCCTTTCACAAAGGGTATGACAGAAAAGGTGCCAAGGCCTGTAACGATAGCTAAAGGAATCAAATGACTCCTGCACAATGCACAATTACATACGCTCTGGGAACGGGTGGCTGAGGGGGAAATATTACGGAAGCTGCACACTGTGGAGAAGGACAGCAAGGAACAACTACTCAGTGCCTACTGTAATACAGGGAGAACAAGGACAGTGGCTTAGATGGTGAGAGGGCAGGCTGAAAACTAACAAAGGTGTTGCTTCATACTGCCTATAGGCAGCCTGTGGAACTTGCTGCCTCAGGGATGCTACAGAGAGTGAGCGTGTTTGTGTTTTCAGAAGTGAACACACAAGCTGATATAAGTTTAAAAAAGCCTATCAAAATAGCCTACAAAACACAGATAAACAAATCCTGGGCTGAGTATTGAGAGCAGACTGCTGAAGTACCCAAACATCCTTGCCACCCACTTACATTCTGTTAGAAAGTCACTACTACTGCTGCCAGAAACCGGACCAGACCGATCTGGGCTGTGACATGACCCACCAAGTCTGTTTTCATCTTAATAAGTGCCTGCAGAAATACCTAAGGGGACACAGGATTCTGCTGCACCAGGCTGACTGCCATACAGCTCTTCAGCTCCACCAAGTTATTTGGTGAAGAAGAAAGTGATCTCACAGCTTGCTCCAAATCAGCTTTGTTGGCTTTGTTTGATAGGCACAAATAGCATCAGCAACGGAAGGGAAGAGGCAGGGATGGAAAGTTATCACCATGTTTTCCTCCCCACCAGACAGCTTTGTCTCCTCTAGCATAAACAAGCCAATAATTTGCTCTAGCTGAGAAGTCTGTGGCAACTGATGAGAACTTTCAAAAATGGTCCAGAAAAAGGTAAGCTGGGAATTATTCATACAAATGTTTATCAGTAAAGCAGTCAGCAGTGAAACAGCCTTCTTTCCAGACAGGAACAGGACAGCAGCTGGAGACCCGGCTGCCATCTCAGTGCCCTGCTTGCAAGAACAGTTCATGGAACAAGTCCTGCAACTTGCATATACTATTCACATCATCTCCCAAATTGCCAATTATGTGGTCAGTTATCACTGATGAACAAAGAAATAATGTCAGAAAACACATAAGCTGGAAGCTTTTAATTGGATGAGAAAACCCTGAGTCATACAGAATTCACGATATCTGAGAATGCAAAGAGATTTTAGCAGCAAGGACATGACGGCTGTTCTCTGCTGAGGGAGAAAGTTTCAGCCCTGTCACATCAAGTCCCATTGTAGCCACAACACTCAACACACTTGCTAAAAATACAGCATTATCTATATGTTCTGTGCTAGCAATTAAGCTATCAACATGCTTATTATTTAAGGCCTAATAAAACCTCAAGATTTGCCTTAGAAAATTAAAAGTGTTACGTGCACATATATAGCAGTGACAGAATTCCTATAAAACGTGTAAGCCTTTAAATAACCTTCACTTCACAGTGGAGCTTTTTAATGTTAGTATTGTGAAGGAATAATTAGTAGTGACTCGCCATCAGTTTATGAGAGCCTGGGAGAAGCTAAGTCCTCATATAAAAACACAAACAGCGTTTATGGTGATGAGATTTCTCATGAGGAAGCAGTGGGGGACTGCACCAAAGCTCTCTAAAGAGACACATCCTCAGAATCTAAAGAATTTTATGCTTCAGTCGTCTGCACTGCTCAGTTTGAACAGTAATAGTTTTGTCATCTCCTCAACAGAGGCGGAGAATTGATTTTCTTCCTTCATCCTCACGTGGAGTTTCCATCCTCACAGTGTTTCCAGTGGAAAGACAGGCATCTGTATGTATAACTTGTATATTAGGCTGGATATAATTTACATGAACTCTACCCAAAGCATAAAGCAGCAGAACCAATTTGTCTCTTGAATTTAAGCCAGATTCTTTAAACTCCATGTTCATAGATCTATCCAGACCATCTTTTTTGGCATACAGCCACCGTTACATCTTCCAGAAGTTTCTTCCCTTCAATTTGTTGCCCTCCATTGCAGAAGAGGCAGCAGGCTGCCCCACAAAGAGCCCTGCTCCAGCTCCTATGGGGTGGGAGGAAAAAAAAAGAAAAAGCATTCTCTCCAGTTCTCCATTCCTAGAATAAAGGGCACCCATTGAGCAGCCACAGTGCCTGCTCCTCACTGCCCTCACCCCTGGGGCTGCACAGGGCTGCTGGGAGGAAATGAGAATTTCAAGGAACATATTACAACAGAAAAGTAACAAGAGGTGAGCATCACAGACACTGCCCCAAAAACTGAAGGTGCTTTAAAATGCAAGGGCTCTCCTCTAAGCAGACTTATAACATAACCCATCATAGCCAAGCAGTATGTTTTGCAACACATTCTTTTTTACCAGTCTATTTCTGAAAAGGAGAAACATCCTCAAATCAGCACCTATTACATTGTAAATAACGCTAGTACACACTGATGCTATCTGGTGGAACAAGTTGGTAGCCTGTAAAATGGAATTAAATGTGTCACTTCTCTAGTATGTCAATAACAATTATTTTTCTAACGCTTGTTCAGTTATAGGAATACATGAAAAGAAGCAATCACATTACAGAAAACATGATTTGATGTTGTTTGTATACACACACTCGTGTACTGAGAGTTTGTTTCATCTCCTGAGATTATGGTTATTGCCTGCAAGTTCTGTGTAAGAACAGTATAATCATAAGAATAATAATTTCCATTTTATTTATGTAGAACATAAATTTCTAAGTACTTACAACTCAAGGTCAGCTGAAAGTTACCATAGAAGCAACACTGTTTCATTAGCAATGCAATGGAAATAAAAGACAAAAATCAACAACAACATTTTAAGAAACCCTGGAGACTCACTAAAACCACAGAGGCTGCGGTGCAGCCAACACAGAGCTCCATCCCCAAAACAGGACCAGAGCAGCACACCAAAACAATGTCATGCCATGGGTG
This sequence comes from Centrocercus urophasianus, assembly GCF_019232065.1. Lineage (NCBI taxonomy): Eukaryota > Metazoa > Chordata > Aves > Galliformes > Phasianidae > Centrocercus > Centrocercus urophasianus. The sequence continues at coordinate 9,869,142 of NW_024884789.1, read as the reverse complement.
AAGCCAAGCCTCAAGGCAGCAAAAGTGAAAAAGTCATAGCAAATAGACTTGAGAAGGCAGGGGGGGTAAAGCATAGTAAGTGTAAGTGCTAGCATGAGGTTCTGATCAAGAGCCCGTGTCAACAGGAAGAATAACAAGCACCACCCAAATACATATATAAAAATATATTATATAATATAAAAAGCACAGAAGGTGAAGCAGAAGTCACCCTGAGAGGTACCAGAACTCCTTGATGCAGGAGAAGGCAAGTTATTATTACCCATAGTATTCCCTCAAAAATTTCAACTTTTTCTTTTAGTCCACCCTGGATGCTGGCTGCACTTGCAGAGCACCAACAGTTTCCCATCCTTTTTAAACTATGTGCAGCCTTCTGAGTTTCACAACCTTAAGATATTCTAAAGAACATATCATGAAACACATCAAAGAACTATACAAAAACATCTGATAAGACTTATTACCAGCTAGTACCAGCCATGCTCCACTGGTAGCTGTTTTGCTTCTGAAAAGGATAGCAGTACCAAGACTTATCCTAGCCTTTGAGATAAGGCTTTCCACTGTGATCTGTCTAGGTAGCCAACCAGCATGAGACGTTCACTTTTGTGATACCAAAAGCACCAGCATTTAAATACATCCTAATTGCCTTAACAAGGACTTCCAATTAAAAAAAAAAAAAAAAAAAAAAAAAAAAAAAAAAGCAGTTAACACAGAGGTGCATTCCAAGTACTAGAGAAGGCCCTTCTGACCTAAGTTGGAAAAAAATGTCTGGAAAGTTGCATTTTCAGTTTGAGAGATTCCTTTGATGCCTTGATCAAACCACTCAGCGAGCAAGACTCAAGACCATCAGAACTACAGTTTCACTAGAGAGAACAGATTAATTGAGACAAATAAGTTTTGGGGCTCAAGGATGAGAGGCACAAATTCCTATAGTTGAACCAGGGGGAAAAAAAGAAACACTCAGGCACTAAAATGAACAGATTCAAACTTCTCCAGCTAACAGTACCATGTGCTTCTTTCATTAGGCCCTCATTTTCTCAACAAGCAAGCAAGAAGCCAGCCAAGGAGCTCCTATCCTTTTCGACACTGTGGGCAGCCTATCTCAGTCTATGTCTTTGTCAGACTAGAACATGAGCAAGGCTCCAAAGCAGACAACTCACACTACCCACTAGGAATTACTTCATTACACTGCTTACATTGAAAATATTCCACAGCTGTTATCTCAAGAGAAGGCACCAGCTTCAGCTGTCTCTCCACACACACCTGCCTCCCTCTGACTACTGATTTGAATGTGCTCATGGTCTGCTTGCACTAACCTCACCACTCGCTCTTAATGACTGAAATACAGCCAGAGGCAGCCAGAGAGCACAACTGAAAGCCTAGAAGCTCCCCGCATTTAGTGCAGACATATTAGCATTGAAGTCTAGTTATGAACCATCTAAACACATCCACTGTTCACAACTTCACAGCCTAGAGCCAATAAAGGAACATTCATCACATGTGCAAGGCAGAGCATGAAGTGCTGGTTTGCATTGGCCACCACAAACCATTCCTTCAAGCAGGTTTTCTGGTCATCACCAGTGACTGCAGTCAAGTGATCTGAAGCATTCACAGTAGAAAATGTCACTATTCACACACTTCAGTGAGCTGAGGGTCAGAAATCAAGCCCTTCCTTTTTTCTCTCTGTGTAATGCTATAATGGGGTGACAATAGCAGAATGGCAAAGTCTTCGGCTACAGCAAATGAGAACAAGCCCAAATACAACAGTCAGAAATACAGAAATGAAGGAAAAGAGCTGCTTACCTTCGGAAGGCCTCAGGTAGGCAAGGATATCTGGCAAGAGATGCTCTCACTTCCACTGCCAACCCTTAAATGAAGTCTGGGTCACTGAGGTGCATTATGTTACATGCACCTGAGCTCCCCTGCTTTGGCCCTGCCTTCCTAGCAGGTGCCCAATCACCAGTTTGTGCTGTGACTACATTTCTGCTACACTGTGGTCTAAAGCTATGAAACAACCCACCGCTCCTTCTTCAAGTAGGAGGAAATATAATTTCCAAGATAATCTCATGAATTAAGTTGCCTCAGGATTAGAAACCGAGATACACTTTTTAAAATTTTCTCTGCACCTCCTTATTTGAGAGAAACAGAAAGCAAGCCAGGACTCCAGTGCAGCAAACATACCTCAGGAAGCTGATACTTAAAAAAAACCAGCAACCATCATGAGAGCTGGCAACTCTCAAATCACCAGTTGTAGAGGAAAGAATATTAAACAGCTATCATCAATCTATCTGGATCCAGGAAGCGAGCCATGAAATGCTGACAAAGGGGAATATCTGGTCTGACAGTGAAGGTATATTTATCTTTTAAATGAAGAATAATGGAGTTACACTGAAGAGACATATTTTAGCTCTGCAACAGTGAAGTATCAATCCCGTCACCTCATAGTGATATTTGAACACCCCCAAGGTAAGAAAATTTATTTTATCAGCCATTTTAGAGACCACCATTTTACACAGTTACTGTAGTCTCCAAAGGAACTACGTGAGCAGCACAACCAGAACAGCAGTGTGGAAACCAACCTTCTGAAAAGTTCTAGCACAGTCCCATCACAGCAGCAGCCCGGGTAACCAGCTCTCTTTTCATCCTCTGCTTCTTTTCTGCCAAATAGAGATAATGCCAGATTATCAAAAGAATGTTAGGGGTTTTGTTGAGGCTGAAAACATTTTCATTTGATTTGCTTCCCAACACATTAGGCCTCACAACCAGGAGTATAACTAACACATACTTACACAGAGCATCGCTTAAGGAATGCATATCTGTGCCCTGGGTCACAGGCTGGGACAGAAGCCATAGCACTAGGGTACAGATAACAGCAAGATGCACTCCTAGCAGCTCTGGGGCTGTCTAAGCGCATTTAACCCCAGACCGGGCTAATTTTATATAGACTACTCTCCAAAAAAAACAAAAGAAAGAAAAAAAAAGAAAGAAAGAAGTGGCAAACAACTAAAATCCTTATCTGAACACCTTTCTGCCTGCTGAGTGAGCTGAGATAGCCTCACCTCGTTGTATCTCTTTCATCTGAAGACTAGATTCTACCTCTAAGGACTCAGGATTACCCTCTAATCCTGATATGCTTACCTCCTTTTTTCTCCCAGTATCCATGTCCTGCCTGCTGACGTTATGAAGAAAGTGTGGGGGGAAAGAAAAAAACAAAACAACTCAAAAAACACAAAGCAAATTCACTGCTTACAGAAAAACTCCTCCTTAGCACCACACATAAGTACTAATGTCCTACCTCACTCTGAGCAAAATGAGCACCTGCTGCCTGGAGACAGAGCAGCTGCTCCCAACACAAGTTTCCTCCCACCTGCCCCATCAGCCTGTCCTTCAAACCCTGCACCCTAATTGCATACAGGTGGAGTCAGACCTCTAGGCAGCCCAGCCTCCTTTTGCTTAAAGTGGTAGTAAAGTAAAACAGTCCTGGGTTGAAAGGGGGCACTTGGACACATAATATTTGGTTACACCAAAATACAGATAATGTTCCCATTGAACTACAGCTGTTGTAGTCATCCTACAAGGTCTGTTCTCGGGCAGCCAAAGGGTGGCAGGCTGTTAATGCTAGCAACCTGAAAACCTCTGCCCTTCTCTCCACTTTGGAAACTCTGAAAAATATATTTACATATTATTTTTACTACTAGGGGCTTTATCTTAACAGCAGCCAAAAATGCAGCAGCAGCATACATAAATCTGCACTGCTAGTTGACTTACCTCTGCTTTACAGAACACTCCTACAGACTGAAAAAGCCCAGGCCAGGCAGCCGGCCATCTGAGGCCAAAGCATAGTCTGCCTGGCAGCACTTTTGTGCTGGGTCAAACACACAGATACACAGCACATGGTTCCTCCTGCTGTGAGGCTTTGGGGCTTTTGCTCTTTCTAGGGGAACGCTTTGCAGAGAGAGCAAAAGCACAGCAACCCCCCCCCACCCAACTTCATGGCAAAATAAGCAGGCTTCTGTCTCCTGAAATCAAAGGTTTGATTTGCTTCAGCTGTGCAGGAGAGGGGCTGCCTGTAGAAAGGAATTAGAGCTTGAACACGTAGCAAAAATAGACCATGGTGAAACCTCCAAATCCTGGAAGCACATGACTGAGCTTTCCTAATTCCACAGCCAGCAGTGCGCAGTGCTGGAGAGCCCGCTCCCATCAGAACGGCACTCTCATGAGTAATTAAAGTCGTGAAAAAAAAGAGCACGCTCTCAAAGTGCCTAAATTGAAACAGCAGATATCAGAAAACTGTGCTGGGGTTCTAAGAGCAGGTAAATGATCAGCTCGAGGGAAGAGAGGCACATAATGGCAAGGAAGGCGCTTACCTCCATAACGAAGCTCTTTCTGTTGACCCACGTAGGGAAACAGGCATCAGTAATTTAGACAGGAAAATTTGCACTGTTTCATTATGATGGAAAAGTGGGGTTTAGAAATAAATCCTATCCATAAATCTTTCAAAATCACCACGATTGATTTCCTGCTGCAAAGCAGGAGCAGCAGCTGCCACAGCTCTGCTTCCCTCTGCTTTTCAGACAGCCTGGGGAACATGTCCTCCAAAAGGTACCCATCACCTCCACAGCTTTGGGCGATTGAAGTCATTTCTACTGAGGTAAAGGGCGTTCCAGGCCCCTTTTCATGGAGGGGTCAGAAAAAGGTAAAAGTAATTGCTGCAAAGTCTGTTGTTCCAGAACGTTCTCTCCAGGAACACGCATTCATATTGTAACGGTGGGTGGCTTTAGGATTTTTTTTGTTTGCTCCATTTTACCACGGAAGAAGAAGAGCCATCTTATCACCTCATCTCATCTCCTGCGTGCTACAGAGATGGGTCATGCACTGAGCAAGCAAAATGGGTGCAAGGAACGAGCGCTGGGAAGCACTGGATGCAGCAGAGCACCACGCTGTTCTCCCGTTTGCATGTTTCTCACCAGTGCAAGCATCAGCCCGACGCCTGATGAGCAATGAGCAGAATGTGGGCACCTCCAAATGCCATCGTGCCTAATGGGATCAAAGGTGTTTGTGGAGATGTCTGAGAGGGGCTCGATGGAAAACAAACTCCTTCTATGGGAGTGGGGAACAGCCGTGCAAAGCCATCCTGCAAAAAGACTGCATTTTACCATTTAATCCTCAATTATACACATGACTTCGCTGCAGAAAGGTCACCACACAAAGAACGTTAGTCAACCGGGCTGAAGGGAGGGGCTGCGCGGCCGCGCTCAGCCCAGCTCTCGCTGAACGGCTCTGCCTCAGGAGCACAAACGCCCGAGCGGAGGGCGAGCAGGGGGTCGTTCAGCCCGGGGTCACGTGGCCCTCCCGGCCCTAACCCCGGCTGCCTCCTCCCATCGCGCCCTCAGAGCCGCTCCGGGGCCGCCGAGATGCGGGCGAGAGCGGGCGGGCTGTGGAGGCGGCGGGCGGCGCTGCTGCTGCTGCTGCTGGCGCTGTGGGGCTGGAAGCCGAGGGGAGCGCGAGCGCAGCGCCCGGCAGAGGACACAGGTGGGGCGAGGGGCGCGAGCCGCGCACCTGCCGACCGCCCCCGGCCGCGCTGTAACGGCTCTGTCCTCGTCTTTCAGAGAACGGGACGGATTGCGTTCCCCCTTCGTCTGAGTTTCCTGAGGGATTTTTTACACCGCAGGAGAGAAAGGATGGCGGAATCGTTATTTATTTCCTAATTATACTTTACATGTTTTTGGCCGCGTCCATCGTGTGCGATGATTACTTCCTTCCGTCTCTAGAGATCATCACGGAATGTAAGTGCGTTCATCCCTTTCCCTGTAGCGCCGGGGGCTCGTAGCTGGGGCACTGCGGGCAGAGCTGCAGCCACCCCGCGGATCCTCGCACACACAGACCTTAGCAGCGTACGATGCTGCGCCGAAAAGCAAAGCCTGTAAGCACCGGCGTGAGCTGCCGCCATACAGTGGGTGTCAGAGGAGGGGACAGTTAGAACAGCCCGTGAAATCTCATCACCCTGCAGGAAGTCCCCAGGCTTCAACAGACCGCTGAATGTAAAAGTGGTCCTGGCTGAGTTCAGATCTTCATTGATAAAACAGATTCTCCAGGGAAACTCATCCCTGAACACTGGAAAATGCTCTCCAGACCAGAATGCTTGCAGGAAATGTAAGTTTAAGCATTGCCATAGAGCCAATACTTCATTTAAATTGACATGTTAGACTGTTGTTCCGTATCAAGCTATACTTTCCTATCTCAGCACAGACCTCAATCCAAAAGGTAATGTTTCATAAACAGTTTACAAGAACAAAAGTCGTATAGCGTTCATGGAGGAGGTTCATTCCAGCACTGGTTTAAATCTATTTTTGGTTTACTAAGACACAGGAGCATGGATTTCCCTCAAAACAGACTTGACTTGAATCATCATGAAGAGTTACCACACTGGTCCAAGGAACCTCCCCACCAGTTTTATCCTCATGAAGCAGCATTAAGGCCAACATAAACGTGCCAGTTTTACCTTTTAAGATCATATTGCAATGCCTTTGTTACCAGTTTCTAGTATTTAAATGAGGTTGGGAACAAGTTAGCTCAATTAACGAGGCTACATTTTCAGTGTTTTAGGAATTTCAAATAATTGCATTAACTGTATGAAAGAGAGCAGAGTTCATCCCAGTACACTGTAGTAGCTTCTAACATTACATACTGATGTAAGACTGCTGAAGTATTTAGGTTTTAAAAAAATTCTTAAAGCAATTCTTTTGCTCTGTCCTCAGGCCTTGGCCTCTCTCAGGATGTTGCTGGAGCAACTTTTATGGCTGCTGGAAGCTCTGCTCCAGAGCTTGTCACTGCTTTTCTAGGTAAGAGACACGCACTTTGACTCCTAGTAACCTAGAACTCTTTACCTTGCATGTCAAAGAGGAACGTACCAGAGTCATTTTCCCTGTAGGAGTCTTCGTGACAAAAGGAGACATCGGCGTCAGCACCATCCTTGGATCGGCCATCTACAATCTTCTGGGGATCTGTGCAGCATGCGGGCTGCTCTCTAGCGTGGTAAGGATCAACTCGGACAGGCTGCACCTGAGAGCCAAGTGGTTATCCTTTCTGCTTCGCCAACAAAAGTCAAGAGAGACTTACTATGACAACCGTCAAGTTTATTATTTCGTAGCAAAACCAGCATGTAATCAGATTTCAGATAAGTTGCTATGAAAGTTTTTAAAAACACTAAGTTGTTAAATATCATACTTGAGTCATTCCTAAGAATCTTAAATTTGTACATAATATAGAAACAACATACCGATGCAGCATTTACAGCACTTAGTGAAAGTATTACAGACACATTTTTAAAAAATGAAAATGAATCTGTGATCTGCAGGTTTCCAGGCTATCCTGTTGGCCGCTGTTTAGAGACTGCCTGGCATATACCATTAGTGCAGCGGCGGTCCTTGCGATGATATCTGACAGCAGAATTTACTGGTAAGAGCACAAGTAGTGTTTAATTACCGTTGACTGGAGATTAGTGAAACAGTGCTAAAAAACAAACAGACAAACTTCAGCTGCCATTCACTAACAGAAATATACATCCTGTTGGCTTTAAAAATGTAGAAAGTCACAACACTTGTAAAGATTGTTACCCAACCATTCAAACCCTGCGTATTTATAGTCTGGTCTGCATAGGCTTCTTTGTACAAACTTCACAACTTCTATCTGACCTGTTTTGGCATAGCAGTTGGTCTTCGTAGCTTACTTCTTTTACAGACTTTCCTTAACAGCATTACCACTAAAACGTTCCTCTGTCAGAAGTAGATCATGACTTTCTGATGTCAAGTCTCTTCCATCACTACTGAAGCTCCTCTTGTCTCAAAACAGTCAGGCCCGGCGCCACCTCTCTGAAATTTCTGACTCAAAATAACACACTCTGTCCGCCTCCTTAACCATCTCATAAGACTCAGTTTTGCAAACATCAGTTGTTCAGTAAGTTCCCCTGGAAAACATGCAGCTATACAATACACAGACAAGATTCTGCAGGGGAGGAGAATTAATTAAACTGCTGAAAGACATGAAGAAACTTACAAACTTCCATGACATTGCCCATACAAGTGCAAAAAGATGCTTTTGTTTTTTCCTTTCACTACTCATGCAATTTTTGTCTTCTCATGTCAGTCACTTTAGTTATTTATTATATATTAATCTATATTACACGTTATGTAATTTTTTTTTTTTATTTTTAATTCTAGGTATGAAAGTGCTTCCTTATTATTAATATATGGGTGTTATATTCTGGTACTATGTTTTGACATTAAAATCAACCGGTGCCTCATGAAAAAGCTCAGTCCCTGCTGCTCGTGTTTTACAAAAGCCACGGAACAGAGCGGTGAGCAGCAGCCATTAGCTGGATGGAGGGAAGAGAGAGGGCCTCTAATTCGTCCACAGTCAAGAACTGATAGTGGAATTTTTCAAGATGAGCTGGACTATTCTCAGCTTTCAACAAGCTTACATGGGCTCGATGAGATCTCTGAAGGTATAAGTATTCTTACAGTTGTCTCTAAGTTCTAACAAAGAGCGGGTTTTCAGATATTATTAAGATTTTGCTCAAAAAATATCATAGTATTTAAGTACTTCGTTATTCCGTGCTGGAATATAACGTTAAGTAAAATTGTAGTTGTGATTTTTGTATGAAGCTAGTTGCTACAGGAATGCTAGGACAGTTGCTTATTTGTGCCAGTAACAGAACTTCCATCAGTTATTGCTGTGCATGTTTGAAACTTCCCAGCAACTCTGTCAAATGCAGTATCAGCTGAAAGACACACTGCTACTGTACTAATACATCCTGTTTCGTCATGACAGTGGCCAGTTTGTAACCCAAAATATGCATTAAAGCAGAAGGAATATGGAGCCACGGACCAGCTTCCTCTTCACTTAGACAAATCATCAGTTGGTGCTAAATCTTGTAAACATTTTGCATAAACCTCATAGACAAGTTCATTTTTCATCCACCTTGGCTGTCTCCTAGTGACACAGTAATAAAGAACATCTGATTTCAGAGTTCAGTCCAGTGTGATGTAGGCACTAGTAAGACAACAGTTACAACGTCACAGTCATTTTCTTGTACCTTTTTCCAGTATTCTCACAAGTAGAAGCAAATCGTCTGACTTAGTGCTAAGATTCAAACTTAATGCTACAGTTTAAAACAGTTCATTCATCAACAGATCATCCAAGCGTCTTCACCATGCCTGAAGAAGATATGAAGAGAATTCTGTGGGTGTTATCCCTCCCTATTATTACGCTGCTCTATTTGACTACACCAGATTGCAGAAGGCGGTTTTGGAGGAATTGGTTCATGGTAACATTTTTCATGTCAGCAGCATGGATTTCTGCAATCACTTACGTCCTTGTGTGGATGATAACAGTAGCAGGTAGGTACCTCAGGTGCTGCACCGAAGCAACCGATTGACCACGGCTGGAAAAGTTTTCTTTGTGTGAAGATTTTCCTTTTTCACATTTAGCAGTCAGTATAGCAACACGTATTTTGCTTAAAACAAATAATCCCTTGTGTGTGACTGCTTCGTTTGCCTCCTTCCATCTGAAGAAAACCTCTGTAGAATTTACCTATTTTTGACTGCTTACCATTGTGTGAAAGAGAATTTGTTTACAAAGCTACAAAAAACAGCCTATATTTAAAAAGATAGTTTCATTAAATTGCTCGATGAAGTGAAACAATGAGGTATGCAGGAACAAACTCATCAGGCTGAAGCCTGGCAAACATGGAATCCACCAAGACTGAAATTAAAGATTCAGATTTTTGGAAGAGATCCATTATTTCTACACCTCAACTGCCAAAAATGGTGCCCAAAATTCCATATTATTTTATTCCCACTACAGTGTCACATGTTTATTAGTGTCATATATGTTTATTCCTTACATGTGTTTCTCTCTTAAAAATCTGCATCATAAAGTAAAGCTGAAAAAGCACTGAATTTGAGCGAGGTAAGATGTGAATGAATGTAAAATCAGTTCTAAAATAACTTAAAGTATTAAAAGGTTTCCCCATTTCACTGTTTCTCCAGTCAGCTCAAGAAAAAAAAAAACAACCAGGTTTTAATTTTAAGAACGAGCAGAAAACAGATCTCTAAATGAGAAACAGCACAAACATTGCCATTTCTACATCATAGCTCACTAACCCTACTTGAGTATTCTGCTAGTTCAGCATCCTAAACTTGTTTTCAAACTAAAAATTCAGCGAATAACTTCTTGTTAAGTGCAGACACAGACCTACACAACGGTAGACATGTGAGAAGTTACTAACATTGCTGGATACAACACCCATCAGGTTCACTCCTTGGTCAAACGATTTTCTGTTTGTATCTAAAAATCAAAGATTCACCATCTGAATGCTAGAAGCCTCTGAGACAGGATCCAGATGAAAATTATTGCCCATCTACTAGACGAAACACTAATTCATATGAAAGCAGGTACAGTGGAGTTCCAAATAGCACATTAGTGCTAGTCCACTCTGAAGAGTCATTACAAGCAGCACTGGGGTCTTTGTCCCACTACTTCAAGGTCAAATATGTTCTATTTACACATTAAAACTCTAAAAATTACATGTATTTGTATATATATATATTCAAGTCTAGGTTCTCCGATGAAAGTTGACCCAAAAATATTCTATTTTTGCATAAAAATGGCCTATCAAACGTGCCAAAAGGTTCATCGCAGGGGGCTACGTTTTGATGGTCAAGAGCAAACCTAATTTAGTACACTTTTTTTTTTTTTTTTTTTACTAGCAAGGAAATTTTCATTACTATAGCAAGATATTGCTATCGATACACAAAATGAACTGAAGGCTAGAAAAATAAGACCATTCTCTCTTTATGGTCAATTGCCAGAAAAAAAAACCCTACAGTTCAACTAGAAGATGAATCTATCTACTAGTTAAAAAAAAAAAAATCAGCTTCACCTGAGTTTAGATTCTATCTTATAAACTTCAGAGGGCTAGAAACGACTACTAGGTACATAACACTGGTTCATTCATATTTCAGCTTTGTTTGCTTAACTTATAAAAGCTGATCCTATTGGTCCCTCCATCCTACCAATCTCTTACATTAGAAGCCATGGAAAAATAAATACCACTACATATTTTACAAGAGGATGATATTAGTCCCTTTGAACAGGAAAAATTTCAAACAAATTTATGGGGTTGATCTAGACTAAGCTGTTATGTACTAGGCAATCATTGCTGAGCTACGTTACAGCACACTGCCTCTTATTTTAAGAAAACTGCTTAGAAGTGTCTGAATACTCTTCAGTCTGAATACTAAAACCAATACAGGTTTTAAAAACAATAATAAAATAAATTTATGTGGTTCAGTAAAATGTAAGACAAGCTTTAATTACTTAACAGTCTGAACAGAAATATCAAGTACTTCAAGGTATTGATGCTTATGAATGGTACATAAAACTAAAGGCTGCTACAATTTTGAAGATCTGAATCCCTGTATTCTAAGAAACCTGTATTCTTTCAGCACACACGGGGCTAAAAATACAGGCAGGCAGGAAATTTCTGCTTTGATAAATATATATATATATTTTTTTTTTATTTAAAATCAGTGTTGATGTAAAGAAACTCACCCTTCTACAGAACTACTTGTACTTAAAAGTCATTTTGCTTCTTCCCATAGACTGAAAAACTTCTAATTCCTTCTAACTGCAATGAAGTGATAGAGCCACATAGATGAGACAATATTGTAACCATACCCTTAATGTCCTCATTTCCTAACAAAGTCATGCTTTGGTGTTTTTTCTCCTCTCCCCCCTTTGGAGAGTTTGTGTTTATAAGAATTACTGCTCCATAACACTTTGGAGTGCCAATGATGAAATGTCTCAAACCAAAGAAAACTATTACATTTTCCAGGAATTGAGAAAAGGGAATAAATAGGAATTTAAATTTCAACTGCACCTCAAAGGACAATCCATAACCAATATTTTGAACACAGAAAACCTTCCATCCACTCAGGTCTTTGAAAAAGCTGTAAATAAGATATTTGCTATCCTATAGTTCCTTGATTGAGGAACAAGAGCAATATAACATTTCATTGTTGTTACTGTTACTCTTTTTAACTACTTCATAGTTCAGTCACTGCATGTTTAGTCAAGTTAAATTGGTGAACAGTTTCCACAGATTTTAGAATTACTATTATTAATAATCCTTTTTCCAGCAAAGGACACCTGAATAAATTTCTTCAGATGAAACAACCTAAAAAAATCTCGCTCATATTTTCTCCCATTGTCTCTGAACTACAGGTGAAACACTGGGAATTCCAGAGTCAGTAATGGGTCTCACATTACTGGCAGCAGGAACAAGTGTACCAGATACAGTTGCAAGTGTGCTGGTGGCTCGAAAAGGTAAAGATCGTGGTGGTCAGGCTCATTCCAATTGGTGCTTTTAAAAAGCACTTTGACAACAGAGTTCTAGTCAACATCTCCAGAAATTCAAGGAGCAGCTTCAAAACTTCCTCCAGTTTCTAAGTTTACCATGAATAAATATGATAGCTTAGCTAAAAAAAAAAAAAAAAAAAAAAAAACATAAAAAGCTGCGGTTCAGACATTTAAAAACCTCCCAGTATCTCAGGTAAGTGTTCTGGGCTGGTGTGATTTGTTGTTGATCACATCACAGCTTTACTGCAAAGCACAACCTGTCTTGGTATTTTAAACACAACTGGATTTTACTGTCCTGTTTAGCTTAGCTTAAGAGCAGCTTCGCAGGCACTGGTGACTTAGGGAGACATTTTTTACGCTTGTGGTATCAAAACCACAGTCTGTGGAATCATATTTACCTTTGTGCAAAGAAAAAGATTGAAAAGGGCGCTTCACAAAAAGTCGAGGGCCGACAGCCTATTGCTCCAAAACAGTTTGCCAATTTTGTGTAACACGAGTCAGGTTTATTTGTACTTCTTGTTTTACAGGAAACGGAGACATGGCTATGTCTAACATTGTGGGATCCAACGTATTTGATATGCTATGTCTGGGAATACCCTGGTTTATAAAAACTGCCTTCATAAATACATCCGAACCCATAGAAGTGAACAGCAGTGGTCTGACCTACACAGCCACTTCTCTCATCTGTTCAGTTGTTTTTATTTTTCTGGCAATTCACCTGAATGGCTGGAAAATAGATAAAAAATTGGGAGCAATTTGTCTTATACTCTACTTAGCATTTACTGTATTATCAATTTTATACGAACTTGGCATCATAGGGAACAATCCTACAAGGGTCTGTGGTAACTAGTTTTAATCAGTGATGTACTGATGAAAAATAAAAGCCAGAGAAAAAGATCAGTTTCTTCATTTAGTCAAATAAAAAAAAAAATCCAAGACTTCCATTGGACTCTAAATCTTATTTACAGAACTAAGTCATGGCATTAAAGTAATATTAAGTAGAACAAAAACATCACAGCCTAATTGGAGCCCTTTCCTTTAGAGTCAAGAATTACAGTATGACAACAAGCACGTAAAACTAGAATTCTGGAAGGAAAAAAAACCACCTAGTTTTTACATTACAATGTTGATACAAGAGCTTGGGAAAAAAAATAAAAATCACAAAACACTAAACAAATCCCACTATGCAATCTTAACAGAGAAAATGGCTTATTTTATTAAAAACAGTATAACCATTCATTTAAACTGAATGACTAGAGAGAGACACTTGGCCTAATTTTCCAAAGGCTCCAAGCATCCAAAGTTCCCATAGTCTAATGGAACCTACAGGTGCTCAGTGCCTCTTAAAAAAACAACAAAAAATCAGGCTAATTGTCTTTAAAAACCAAACATAGTAAGATTCAGTTAACAAGTATCACAGTATATTAAACACTATACTGTTAAAGGCTGGTGGGATTTAAAAGTTCCTTTTTACAGCTTTTGTAAGCATACAATGTTACTAAAAATGACTTACTAGGATAGAGAAGCTAAACAGACATAGGAATGTTCCTGAACACAGTTTCAAGTTATGCATTGCGATCCAAGCGAACGTCAATTTCTCTGCCACTGATTTTTATGCCGTTCATTATCCTACAGGCCTTTTCAGCAGATTCTGGCGAGTCAAATCTGACTGTTCCACAGCCTTTTGATTTTCCATTCTCCATTTTTATTTCTGCAAACATTACATGACCTGAATAAACAAGTTAAACAGCAGTTACTTTAAGCCTTCAGTGTACTATAAACTTAAAGAACTAATTAGAAGTGATAAAAGATTAAATATTAAAGATTAAATATAATTTGGGGAACATACAATAATAGCATTTTTAGACTTACGGCATATTCACTGATTCAGGAATGAGACAAATCAGAACAGCAGTGAAGAATCCAAATTATGACCCACTCTTTCAACTTTGCTCTAAACTAAGATGAAGTATATCTTAATTTGACATCAAGTTGGAAACAAAACACCCTAAAAATCTAAGGGAAATTTCCACATTTCATTCATGGAGTCATATTGCCAGAACAGTGATTAATGGACACATTTTGAATGAATGACAGCTCAATCCAGTCCACCATGTTCATTCTAGTATGACAATCACAGTAATATTATCAACCAACCACAACAATCTTGTAATTTTGCAAAAAAGTTGCACAGCAAAAAAACCAGCATGCACTTCCCAATTCTTTTAGTGTTTGCTCAAGTTTGGACACTCAACCCCGAGACAACGCATCTATGTAGATGCCAGAAATGCACTCCACTCTTGAGCCCTCATTTGCCAGTTGGAACAGTAAATTCTCCCCTAAAATACAGGGCTTTTTATATTTAAATGTCATAGAATAAAAGGCTGGCCTTTCACTGAAAGAAATCACTTTCATTCCAGCATCATAAGGAAATATGGAGATGTGGATTCATATGTTTGTTGTTTATATTTGTGTTTATCAGTCTTAAAAAACACTCAGCATCATCACTGCACCTGACAGTAGCCAGAAAGAACAAAAAAAAATTCCAGAACTCTGACAGTTGCCTACACAATTAAGACCAAAAAAAAAAAACAAACCTGTTTGCCCGTATCAATTTTTCAGAAAACAATCTAATTCCTTAGCATAACTGCAAGTGTAGCACTAAGCTGATGATGGCAGAGTGTAAATAACTGTACCAGAACACAGATATTCCTATAATAAGTCACTCGATGCTACAACTGTATCTGCAAAAGAAGTTGTACTTGAAGAATTCTTCTTAACTACCTGTATGCATTTTAGTAGAGAACAGTTACATCCATTTGCACAAGAACTTATTTCACATACCCATTCAAATCATGGCAGGAGGTGGATGGCAAGAAAAAAGAGCACTAGATAATCCCTGAAAAATTTCTGAAGCAAAATCAGAAGTGAACAACACCTCGTTGGTTTCAGATTAACTTGTTAATCAAGTTCACGTAACTGCATAAGTTTAATACTGAACATGAATTGAACAGCTCTGCTGCACGTTTTGTTTTTAAAAGAGGCGAAGGTTTATGTGATCCTTTAGCAGAGTGCTGTCCCAGTACAATGCCAGGATAATGACTTCCAGCTCCCAGAATTTTAACAGCAGCACTCAGTCTTGATAATAGGGGAAAACAGGGAACTCCTCTCTAACGAGCTGGTGCACCAGCTCTGGCTATAATTGAAGAAGAACTTTCAGTCATGGAACACAAGGACACTGAGTTCCTGTAACTATTGAATACATTTGAACACTGAGTTTTTTCACAGTGCTACTGCAAGGTCTGAAGTATTTCTGCTCTACGCATTGGTGCATGACAACTCCCTTAGATATCACAGCAGAACATTTTAAATTCTTTCTTTCCTGCCTCCCAAAGTCAGTAAAGCCATCCACAACTCAGTTATTTAATTCTGAAGCGTTACATTCAATTACATCAAGTTATACCATTCTGAAAAGTGAGATTTCAAAAAAATTAAACTCACCCTCATATTTCAACATACAAGTTTGATTAAAGAAAGAATTACTGGATATTCACAGTACTCCTGTATCTTACAAAAAAGAAGGGCTTTTATTTCACAACAGAAGGCATGACACTACAGCCTGCAAATGTGCTTATCAGGATCACCTACTTGCACTAAAAAGATCTGCTGCTTTAGCAAAATTATTAACACTGCTTTGATGCAGTACCATTACTGCAAATTATATATGGCCTGGACACACTGACACCCCTACAAGCATTTATCTCAAAATAAACGTTTCATTACATACCAGAGGAAACCTTATTCCTATTAAAAAAAAACCTCAAAGGGTAATTTTATTAATAGAATGGGTTAAAATTTACAGCAGATTAGCACTCTCAGTCAGCACAGCCCATGTTGTACCTTAGTCTCACATGCTGTCAAACCTAAAAATTTAAAAATTATTTATAAAACTGCCCTTATCTAAAGAACATCATACAGAATGTGAAGTCAGTGGAGCTGAGTAGATGTAAGAGTTGCATACATACCACACTGACTGAATTTCTCCTTCAGCTTCTGCCAGGTCAAGTCAAAAGGGAGCTAGAATTTAAAAATATTTATTACTAGCAAAAGGTTACGACAGGAGAGAGCATGTAGTGAAACATGCACACAAAATAAGCTTAGAGTTTCCCCGTACTCAAACACTTACATTTCTCACAAATATCTGGTTGCCTTTAGAGCCCAATCTCTCTTTCATGGCACCTCCCATGGGGCCGGGCACAAATCCTCGGTCTATATCGATGTTCCTGTCCAGGCCTCCACCCATAGCTGGTCCCATTCGATCAAAGCCAGAACTCATCCGATCCATTCCCATTCCTCCAGGCATACTGTTCATACCACCCATCCCACCACCTACAGAAAGAGGATAACAGTAATAGTGTATTTTATTAGGAACAAATGCATAAGCATATTATAAACAAAAGTTATTTTTCTTCTGCCATAAAAGAATGCATACATGCAGTCACTCATACACACCACTGTCAACTGAAGAGAACTAAACTCTCAGCTCTACTCAACGCAGCCCCAGCACGCTCAGTGACAGTCAGTGAAAAAGCACATAGTGTAAAGAGCAGACATGACTGCAAGTCCTGTGAAGAGTATGGATTTTCCCATGATACATGCAATAGAATATATTGAAGTACATTACATAAAGAACCAAGATCAATGGCATTCAAATATCCTGTACACTGGTTTTTCTGGATTCATAATTAAAAATTAATGTAAAACAAGTTTATCAAGATCACGAGGGACCCTCTAACTCTCATGTCTCTTGAGATTGCCACTAGCAAGATTTTAGTTTCTCGTGTGCTCTAGCTTGAGGAACTGAGATATTTGCCTTAGTATAAACTTAGTATCCGAGCTTTGCACAAAGTTAAACTCTGTGATAATCTGCAACTCAAGAGATTACTGAAATAACTGAGCTCAGCTTCATCAAGTTCACACAATTCATTTTGCCCATTCATCTTTTTTCTAGAACACAAGTTTACTTCAATCACTTCTCCCTCCACTCCATAAGCTCAAACTATTTCAAACCTGTATGTTTAAGGAAAAGACTAGAGGAAAACCTGCTAAATGAATTTTCACCTTAACAGAACAGCTTTAACAACCACTAGACTTGCAGTCACATGCAACAGACTTCTGACACTGACCAAACACTGCAGTACAAATCTGCTGAAACAACTGCACGTACAACAGCCAGATCATTACATTGCCTGAGCATTCACGTTCCATGGAAACAAGTAAACCTACTCATTCCAGATCCTACTGGGCCCATTCTAGGTGCTCCCATTCCTCCGGCAAAAACACCAATCATTGCACCACCTAAACAGATAAAAAATAAAGTGACATACACTGAAACTGCCAGATAGTGACAACAGCAAGGCACACAATGATAAAGCACACTGATCTCAGTGCTTCCCAGCAATTCTTTTCCACAGAACACTTCAGCCTGTGCCTTTGTTACACGAGCTAAGTAGGAAATACCCAGCAAGTAACTACCTCTTCCTTCCCTATTACAGGATGTAAGCTACTCTGATTTTCTTTCTAGGCAGTTTTTCTCCACTCTGCTATCAGTGCAAACACCTTAAACTAAATAAGCCATTTCCCACACTGGGATTAACAGCCCCATTTTCAAGGCTGAAGGGTTCATTCTATTTGAACCTTACTATGTTTCTCCCACTCTTAAGAAACTCAGGTAAAAGCTCAAATTGTCTCTCAAAGCCTGTCTTTATTGTCTACGAATGCAAAGTTCATAGAACTGGGTGGGAAAAAAAGAGAAAGAGAGCAATACTAGTTAAAAAGTGCCAGGTAAAACCATGAAACCTCCAGAACAGTGTGAGAAACTGATTCTAGAAAGTGGGGTTTAATGAAAAAAAAAAAAAAAAACAAAAACAACACACTCTGATTTTTATTGAAGCGCTATGATTCAGTAAAGTAATCCTGAGGGAGCTTGTAGAATTGTAAAAACTCAAAGAACTACATTCATGTCAATGCCAAGCAGAATAAGGGGCCACGCGGACTTCAGAGCAAACTCTCCCATTTGTTCTGCAGAACAAAACTGACAAAATTAGTTCCAACAAACTTTGTTTCTACAAACAGCATTCTGGAACCACAGGTCTAACAGTGGTACCGACCTGAGAGAAGAGCTTCCTATAAAAACAGGCAATGTTTCTGGATATAGGTAGTGTAATCATTTCAGTTTTCAACCTATAAGTAAGGAAGCAGGAACTTGCAGATTACTCTGGAACTGGCAGCTACTACATTTTTCTTGCTTGATTTTCTCCCTACAAGAAACAGCTCTGTTTTTAACTTACGATAAAACTGATCAACTGCTGGCTAATTTGGGCTGGACACCACTGCCTCACTATCTACGAAACGTAACTGCTGATATTTTCCATTTTTCATCTTCCATCAGATTCATTTTCTGTAGACAGTTCAAAACAGCAGCAGTGGTTCCCTGTCAGTCTCTTGGGAGAAACAGTTTCCTCCTCACAGAAAACACAGTCAGACTTCAAAGAAATACGGACCAAGCTGTTCAAGAAACTATGGTTGTTCAACACCAGCAGGATTACTCCCAATAGTTTGCATATGAGGAAGCCCTTAGTACTTAGTCGTTAGGCCAAACGGGGTGTATTACAAGTAACAGACTTTTGAGTCCTCTTGTACAAGCATTTCTAACTGAACTGGCTCTGGATTTTGACTGAAGAAACAGATGTTCATCCTATGTTGCAAGTACACATAGTGAAAACATACACTCAATTTTTAAGGACCTTAACTCCAAGCCGCTACAACTAATTTAACTGATAGCCTTACTACATCCCTACTACTTGCTACACAATTACCAGTAGCTGTAGAGAAGCACAAAATAGTTAACTTTCACTGAGACTTGTCCAAATTAACAACCCTCTTTCTCCCACAAAAGACTATGAGTTGCATTTTTCCTAGAGTCCATGAATCTTAACGCACCAGCACTTTCACAGTAGTGAACTGAGGTGTGGAGCACAGTGAGGGGCTGGCAGGGGAAAAAAGAAAGGCTGGCTCCTATAATGCATTCACCCAGGTAAGAACGTAGTAACAAATTGAAGTGGTTAACACTGGAACCTTCTTCAGTTTGTTACTACATTCTTACCTGGGTGAACAATTTTCCAGTGTGTCTTTGCAAAAGAAGGCTCCTGGAAGTTACAGAGGTAGTGAATGAACAGCTTGTTCAAGATTGCCAATATGTTTTAGTATCCGAATGATATAATGTCTGGCACAGTTAACAGTCTGAAGTGCAATACTTTCCTCGAATCACTACTTCTATGTTACAGATTAAAAAAACATTTTAACTTCCATCTTCAGAGATAACCATAATAAACACAAATATCCTTAAATTAATAAACATCCTTATAATAACAACCAGTGAGACAGAGGAAGATGGCCAAATGAAACCACACCTCTTACTTCTTCCCCCCTATTAAAACTCTTCCAATACTACTGAAATTTGCCACAGGGACTTTAACAGTTACCATACCCATCCTTCCAAAAGAATCTCCAAAACCACGGTTCAATGCCATCTCACTACGAGCAAAATCTCTGTCCATGTTTCCTCCCATTCCACCACGGAACATTTCTGTAGAGAATAATGCACACAACAGAAAAATTCTGTCATATTCATCTAAGTAGATGGCAATACAACACTTGTTTCATAGTTGCTGTTTAGATAGAAGCAGGTTTAATCCACCAGTCAGAGGTACCCTTCATATCAGCTCCTATGCTCCCATCCATGCCACTGCCCACATTTCCTTTGAATTCATCTACATTACTCATCTCTATCTGAAGAAAGAGCTTTTAATAAAGCTCGCAGATTAGCAACCTAATCATGCTCACCCACCTCCCATTCGGCTGACTCCAAATCCTCCCATGTTAGGCATTCCTTCCATTCCACGAAATCCAGGAAGCCCTGTAAAATAAGGAAGAATGTTTCTCTATCCAATATTTAAAAGATACATAATACAAAGATATTCACTGCACGTACCGCCTCCCATTCTATTCATTCCGCCAAAACCAGGACCATCTATTCCCATACCTTTGAATCAAAGAAACAAATGCCATTTAGAACACAGGTAAGATCCTGATGTATTTCTAAAAGTGTCTCAAAAACACACTATGCAAGGATGGCCTTGACAAGAGCAATGACAATTATAAACTTAACAGCTCTGAAACTTAAAAATGAAGAACATGGCTTTACCTCCTGGACCCATGTTCCCCATTCCACCACCCATGCTCAATTGTGTTGCACTAATGGGCTGCCCACCTGGTCCAAGTCCCATACCAATGCCACCAAGACCACCTTCAAAAAAAAAAAAAAAAAAGAAAAAGAAAAGCTATCAACATAAGATTTTCAGCATAAGGAGATCACTGTAAGCAAAACTACTACTAAACGGTTCCAAGACCACATCAACATATATTATGTGAGCTGCTCTGAAAGTAATGCCTTCTATTTTATTACACTGGGCCACAACATCAAAAGCAGATGTCGGTGGTCTGGTAGTAAAGGTTGAACCTTCCCATCAATATTCCCTTACATTTTGTTGCCATGCAACAGGTGGCAGCAGAGGGGTAGTCTGACAAAATGGTGTCTGACATGGAAGTGCACATGAAGGAAAGGTGTGTCACTGAATTCCCCCAGGCAGAAAAAATAGCAGCCACTGACATTCACTGATACTAGCCGAATGTCTACAGAGAGCAAACAGCAGATGTTAGCATAGCGAGGTGGTGGCGGTGGGGTTCAGCAGTGGCGACAGCAATATGAAAGATAAGCCACATTCTAGATGGCCACAGACATTTTTACAGGCACAAAATGCATAGCTAATGATGGCAACTGTGTCAAAAAATAGTGCTTCGTCGTTGAGAATTTGCTCTATCAAACAGCATTGTCGTGCCTTTGTATCTTTTGTGGTTTCAGTGGAAATAAATAGGAGGCAGTACCTTCAGAGAAACATTCACAAATGCAAAGAGTGAAAAAACAGTGTACTCACGAGGTAACTGAGGAGCTTTGCTGTCCACAACGCGGAAATCTTCATGAGGGACTGATTTGTCATCCTGATAAAAAAGAAGGATGCTATGCTATGATTCCTTCAACACTGTGGCATAGAGAAGTAAGGTAAAAAGAAATGAGAGCAACTTACCATTTTTACATGCATAGGTCTGTCAAACAGGAATTGTCCATTGAACATAGCTTAAGAAACACAAGTCAAGGAATCTAACTACACAAGTCAATTTAACTTTTTCAAAAGAACCACTATAAAAATTATGTCTGTATCACTTTCAGTTTTCTCCTCTTCCTCATCTGATCTTCAGAATGCCAATTCAAAGGCTGTTAGGACTACAAAGCCAAATTCACATGTCCACGTATTTTAAGTTTGTTCAACATCATCACAGACATCTTTCTACAATCTAGAAGCAAATTTAGTCACTATTACAAAAATTGAGCTGCATAGTATAAGATCCAGCCTGTAAGTGGCTAGAAAGCAAGTAAGCACAATTTGCAAAACTGTGCTAATAAGGAACCTTAAACAAAGACTAATCCATATTTGGTCCTTTTTCATTCCCCCAAAACCAAGGATACATATTGCTTGAACAGCTTCAATTGCTTGTTCAAATGTAACTGTTCCCATTCCTCGACTCTTGCCATCTTTATCTTCTTTGATGTCTGCACGCTTTACAGTTCCAGCAATGCTGAATACCTCTTTTAGTTTCTTCCAACCAACTTTAAAGTCAAGCTTACAGACAGAAATACATAAGTATACATCCCTGTTCTATGATTAAATTTGGAATATTTCCTACACTGCAGGAAATCTTCAGATTCTCAAAATGCTTGATGTAAACAGCAAGGATTTTTTTTTAAATGTACACACGCTACAACAAAGTCTAACAAAAAGGATAACTGAAAGCATCAAGTTATGCTATGTATATCTATTTCACTGTTCTGATTATTGTACCAGCACTGGAAATGGATGGGTTGTTGCACAGAGCAGATATACACCCATATGGCCCCCTGCAGACACAGCACAGCCTCTCTCTGACATTTGTGCAAGTAAAGAGCTGATGATCCCCAACGGTTTAAGTTCGTCTGAAGTAACCAGCAAGAAATAACAATAAACAAGTTGTATATTGAGTTTAAAAAAATAATGAAGAAATGCATTTGTAGATATTGAAAATATGTAGTAAGCATATTTTTAAATTGATGTATGTGACTGTGCAATAAGTAAAAATCCATGCCAATTTTAAGATTGGAATGCATCTTTCATGCCCAAAATTTGGGTAATATTTTTCATTTTTAGTTGAATATACTGACTGTGAACTAAGATTTCTCATTTCCTCTCCCATTAAAACTGGATTACACATGAATAAAAGATATTTTTACTAAGATCAGGCACTACAGTTTTAAAATACGTTTTTAAACTTACATTTGCAACAAAAATAGTGGACCCAAGCCTGCCTGCCTGCAAGTTACTGATAACCTCAGGAGGAATGTTTGGATTATTGACAATAGAAGGTGGTAAATTCATCAATCCAGGTGCAATATCAGCTCCGTGTCCTCCTGCAAATTGTCCTCCTCCACGCTGCAATGCCCTGCGAGCATGTTCACCTTCAGGATCCTGCAACAAGCGCAAAAATTAAGCCCAACTCAGTGATCAATAACAAGACTGGTAACAAAAACTTTCTATTTGAAATTCTACATAAACCCATCAAAATTATCAACTAACATCCTTGTCCATACCAGAGCGATCAAGAACTGAATTAGCACGGAGACCTAATGCCCTCACCTCTAGAGGTGGGTCCTTTCAGATGAGGGTTGAGTCATATTGGCAAAGCACTTGTTGAGGAAGCGTGCACTGCCACTTCACATGCTGTACCTAGCCTATGGACAAGTAGAAAAGATTTCAATCTAAAGGACTGTCAGCCTAGCACCTTTTTCCAAGAACTGAATAAATCTAAATAGCTTTTTTGATTTGTTGATACCATTATTAAAGCTGCAACAGGACAAAGAACTGCGTGTCATATGCTACAACACTACAATAAAAAGGCTGTCGTTAATTTCACTTTCCAAATCAGCAGCAATTCTCTACTTTCCATCCCATCTGTACAAGTACATAGTGGTCTCACAACCAGCTCATTCTTCTCCAACTCCTGTTTGAAGCAGGTAAGGAATATGAACATAGCAGCAGAAGACAACACAGGTAAGAATATGAAGTTAAAGATAAGGTTGTTTAAAAGGAGAATAGCATTAGATAGTTTGAGCTTTGAAACACACTTTTTGTCAGATCGCTCAGTATCGTATCAACTTTCCACAAGCCAGCAGGCACTTCAGTCCATTCAGAAAGTACCATAAAAAACGAAATTGAAAGTTACACAGCTGAGACTCACGTCACTAAAAGAGAAGACTATCTTTAGAATTTTGTATTAAAAGCAACAGCAACAATCATACCTCTTTAATATTCAGTGGTCTTCCACTAAGATCATATTTGTTCATAGTTTCTAACGCTTTCTTAACAAATTCTTCATCTTTGAATTCAACCACACTTAGAGGGAACAAAAACATTTAGAGTATTAAAATAAAGTTTAGAAATATTAAGATTGACAGAATGCTTGGTTAATAGTGCATTTATACGCACATAGAAAGAGAAACTTACCCACAACCCTACAGCCACGATGATTTGTAATTATATATAAAGAGGAAAAAAAAAAGAAAGAAGTCAGTCAGCACAAATGTTAGTATATTACAGATTAAAGATCCTGTTAAATAACTATTTATCAAGTTATTTTCAGCTTCAAAATTTATAATAAACTTTCTTTACTGGTAGTCAAGCTGAATTTTTTCTCCTTTCTCAGCATACATATCATTCAAATGCATTATACTATATTGGGTTCTCTTTGAGCCAAACCAGAATTGGACTATAGAAAAATGCCACACAGATCTGCGTAAGGAAAACTGGGGGAGGGAGGGAAGGGGTGGAAGGAAAAAACACCCAGAACGTAACCAAAAACCAGTCAAGACACTCATTGTGCCATTAAACACTGCCCACAGACTGCAAAATTCAACTCCACGTACATCATATGCATAAGAACAATGAACAAGGTGTCTGCATACCTCTTCAGTATTGCTAACATACTTGAGAGATTACTTTGTAAGAAAGTAACATTTTTGGCTGCACCAGAATCCTTCTAATAAACCACAGAGTTTAGGATTGCTTTAAGTGAAGCAAAGCTGAAAGCATGATTTTGTTTTAGCAAGCATGGAAGAAAGTCATTTACAACTACTGTTACAACTTCAGTTAAGACTCAAACCTGCATTTCTCATGTTCTCACTGCAGGTTTGGATCTACTGCTGGCCAAACTTTAGACAGAGGAGCTTTAACAATCTTCACTCTTAGTACCTCATTGCTGCTGGTACTCTGTTGGCCACCAACCATCACCACCCATTTAGTTTTTAAAAAAGCAAATGCATTAATCCAGTGTTTAGAGTACCAACCATACAAAGCTGCCAAATCAGGCACTTCAAACAGTATATTCTTAGCTAATATTTTATACTTCTTGTCCCCAGGAAGAGAATACTACACTAGTAACATTTAAAAAAAATAAAATCAGCAATTTACTGAGCATCCCTTAATAAAAGGGATTTGTACCGAAACAAAGATGTTGGCTAAAAAGAAGAGTTAAGAGTAAATGCCATTTGTTAACATTTACAGAAGTATTTTGTCCTTCACAGCCAGCTAGTTTGAGTTGTGTGAATGCGTCAGACTATTTCTAATACAGAAACCTCAAAGCTATCTTAATGAAATCAGTGTGAAAATGAAACTTACTTTCCAATAACTGGTACAGGTATTATACAAAAATAAAACTGCTGAGGAACTTTTAAACCTCTAGCAGATTGTTGCCCACGGCACTTACCCTTGATTTTCCTTCAGCATCCTTAAACAGCTCCACGTATGTAACCTCACCAACTACATAAGACATACAAAGGGAAAATACCAAGAGACAATGCATTTAAACACCAGTATCTTTCTTTTCTGTGCCCCTGTGCACAACTCTACAGAGAAACACCTATTATTCACCAACAATCAAAACCAGACCAACGTACCTCCTGTCAAAGGCTATGTAATTTAGCTAATTTTCAGAAATATGCAGCAGCCACATTCTCAAAATCTAAAAACAAACAACTATATTTAACCTAATTCATACTACAGATCATATTTTGGCCAGTATGATATCGTTGGTGAACAAATTCAGATATACACAGTCCCTTAACCTAACAAATGAAACGTCAACGTTCACTGAAAAGTGTAACATTTGTCATCCTACTCACAACACCTGTTTTAAGGTGACTTTCTACCTGAATATCTTCAATCATAAGTTTGCCTTCAATAATAACCAAATTTACACATCAAATATTTCACAGCAAGCCACTCACTTTCTAAAGTAGGAAGTTTCAGTAAGTAAACCAATCAAATAGTCACGTCACCTTACAACAGATACACCAGCAGTTACAGAAGGGGTTTTTTGGCATTTTTCACAGCCTAAAAGCCAGGTGTGCTTTGCATTACGGTTGAAGAATCTATTTTTTCAAGACAGAACACAGAACTAGCTTTTTACAGAAGTCAAATGTTAGCATTAGATTCCCCAAAACTTGCAATAAGACGTTTGGGGTATTAAGATTACACTATCAGAACTGCAACAATAATAACAAGCTTTTAATATAAATCTCCAGACAAACAGTCGTGGCAGTAGTGACAATGCAGACAAAGTTAATGCCACAGCCAGATTCCACCAATACAAAACAACTTTTGAAAGACATCCTTTATTATATGTTAACACACTAGATGCGTTGCTTAGATGCAATAGCCCTTTAAAGAAAATCTACGAGACTACAACTAAATGAAACAATCTCTTTAAGAAGACATGAGGTCATGCATATACTCTCTACTGTCACACTAGAATGGCAGAAGATTGTGAATACCTTGTTTACCAGTCCTACTCTGCAATGCAATTGTCTCAGATGAAAGAGGGGGAAGGGAGATAGATGTACCAAGTAGAGGCCAAAAAAAAAAAAGTCAAATCAAATCTGTGTGGCTCAAAGGACATATATGTTGTATTTCCTCCCTTTCTACGTGAAGTGTATTATAAGGAATAAGTTACCTTTCTCTCTCATAAGATCTTTAATAGCTTGCCATTTCATGTCATATGGGATGTTGCTAATGAAAACTCTATTACGATTAATAGCCTTCTTCTCTGCACTGCCTGCGTTCTTCTCCTTTGAATAGGGGTGGAATCTATTCTTGTTTCCAAGAGAAGGGATTGCCTTCGGTTTTGCATGCTTCTCTTTCACTGGTGCCTTCTCTTCTTTTGCCGTCTCATCATTATCCCTACATTCCAAATAAATACATAAATGAACATTAGTCTCACCTTGAATTACAAAACTGCATAGCACCAACACATCCAGCTCTATAACTCTATGCTATCAGAACTACCCGGATGTTGCCCTCCTTTTAAGTAACAATACATCAATCCTATCAGTGTAGTTTCAAAATAGGTTGCTTTACCTAGAACAAAAATCAATGTTACAAGAGATCTAGGCACTATTATAAGTTCAGAAATCATATATTGCTACTTCACTTACATCCCTTTTCCATTAAGTCTGTCAATACTGAGGAACATGGTGCTATAAAACTACTACAAAGATCAAAATTCAAGAAATCAGATGAAAAATAGCCTACAGCATCCACACTTTGGTACTTCAAAGAACTTCAACTCATACTTGGCAAAGTTGCACCATATTTGCCACACAAGAGTTGAAAAGATCCAATTTATGGAACAGCTTGGTATACTTCAGTCAGTGTATTAATAAATGCATACAATCGACCCCGGCAGGCAAACTACCTTTTTTTTTTTTGTACACAAATACTTTTTATCCACAGATTTTGTCTGACTGCTTTTAGAGAAATGAGAATTTAACTTAGAACAAACGCTCTTTTTATTTCCACTGCTTAACACTACTATAACTTGAAAACATTCTAAACGCATAGGAAATAGGCTTATTAAGACATGCTTTGCCTCTAAGACTAATTAAGTCACCAGGAATCATCCATTAAAAACAACAAAGCTTTCTTTCTTGCCCTCTGCCTTTCAAAAATGGAGCAACAACAGCTGCCTGCTTTTTAAAAACATTTCATATTCTTAGGACAGCATGCTTCCTCTCCTCTCGTGTAGCACATTTCACAACCTCGGTACAATTATATTCTATGTACAGAATTAGATAAAACACCCAAACCAAAAGCCAAACCTCTTCAGCACTTGAGAAAGTGTCACTATGGTGAGGTGTTCAGTAACAGACGATCAAGGCGCCCAAACCACTGCACTGAAAGCCTCCAGTAACAAGCCAAACAAACACGACCCACTAAGCAGATGCTGCATGTGACTCGTTCAAATCTCACTGCAGTTAACAATAAACTTGAAAGCATGTGCAAAAGGACTTTTTATATTAAAGAGCTGTCACCAGCCACTCAAATTAGAACAAGAACATGGCAGTGTCTCACAGAACACATGGCAGTGTCTCACTGTTAAAGAGATGGACGGTGAACCCTCTTTCTTAATTAACAGCGCTATCTTTACAATTCCTCCTGCTTTTCAGAAGGCTTTGCTTTGATTTCACTTTGACTACAGGTGGTTCTTAGTGTAAAATGAGCCAAACAAAACAAGCATTTTAGTTTTACAACCATAGCACATGGCAAGACTGCCAACCTTAATGCACTGAAATTATTATTTTCAGCTCTTTTTGCATAATTATTAACAGTGAGTAAGTGACAGTTTTGCTCTCAGAACATACGTAAATGGCCCTTCATTAAGTTAAATGTATTATCTACTCAAAGTTGGACACCTTTCAGAGAGGAATAACTTCAAACATGCACATTTTTCTCTCGCAACTTTTTCTCAAATTTTGAAGTACTCATATGATATTAACCTCACAGTCCTTGTGTTTACAAGCGGATTAAAAGAGGATTAGCAACTGAGAAATGCAAGGACACTGCTTGGGTTAAGAATTTGTAAAATTTAAAACATTCAAGTCAACAACACATTATCTAGCTCAAGCATTCTCCAGCTCCCACTGCACCACCACTCCTCCACACCACCCTGTCTGCTATGGCACTGTATCTCCTGGGTGGATGTGTAATGAAGTGAAAGGGGTGGGACAACGCAGGGAACAGGTAGGAGCAAGGGGGATCCAAGAGGGAAAGAGTCGAGTTTCAGCTTTCCAGTCAGTCCCGTTCATTCCAAGGCAGTTCCACTCGTAAAGACAAAACTGATATACCGTGATACCCCCAGTAAAACCAGAGCTCCTCCTTGGTTTTCAGGATTAGACCAACAGATTCTCTTTAGCCTTTTAAGCTCTTTCCTGCTTAAAGGATTATGAAACAGCCTGGGCATGTTCAATGTGGTACACAGGAAGTGCCAGGTCTCCAAAGAGAGAATCCCCTGGCTCTGACAACTGACTGTATGAACCGGTAGGAGAGCAGAGAGGATGCAATAAACTCTTAAATCTGGGAAACCGAAAACATTTAGTCTAGAAATCACAAATGGTCTCCTGAAAATAGAGATTAAAAAAAAAATAATCAATCCTTACAAAATTCATCTGCCAAAATCAATGGGCGAGTGAACAATCTGGAGGTAGAGTCCATTTTGTGGTTGCAGCTCTCACATGAAAAGTACTTTCAATAAAAGACATTCAAAACAATGTCCCCTTCATTACCTACAGGCCACAGAACAGACAGGCTAGGAAACTATGAGCTGCCATTTTCTCAAAGAAAAAAAAACAATAGTAATTTTTACTCTTCACGTTTTGTGAAGTTAATTAATTAATTAAACATTTCATGTTTACTTCATTCCTCTGCACATAAGCATCTGTATAGCCATACAGATAACAAGCTCAGCAGAGATGGAAATGCAGACTCTACAACTGAACACGTGATTCTATTACGAATACATCAGTTCAAGTTTACTGAGTTCAACAGATCCGCTGCTCAATACAAGAAATTTAGGGAGGTGGGCAAGCTGAAAGCATGATTCCTCTTCAACTCAATCTGAGCACTAAACAAACCTGGCACTGAAATAGGCAGCACAGTTCAACTCCGTGACGATGGCTTCATCCTTTGTATACCTGTTTCAGGAAAGACTGGAAACTGTACACAAAACACTAGGATTTGAAACTCTGTTACCAAGAACGTCCTGTTATTTTCAGACTAGACCCTGTTGATTCCTATCTTGCAGACTGATGGAATTTTTTATTTGCATGCAATTAATTTTGAAGGGAAAATAATTAAACTGCTGAATGGAGAAGGGACACTTAAAAATAATTTTAACAATAGCAATGCCAACAGGCAATAAAATACTTCATGCCTTAAAGAATGCAAAAAGGTCACAATCTTCTGGTCAAGGTAGAATAATTAAGATACTCTGAATGCTGAGGGTCAGATTCAGGAGAAGAAAAAAAACCAAAAGAAATGTTGTTTTACTGAAATGCAGACTTCCCTGAAAGTCAAGTAAAGGCATCTGGGCTGCACAGAGCACATTAAAAGATCCCAGATTCCAACAGCCTTGATGTATTCTAACACAAGGCCTCCTAAAACATATATTTTGCCTGTAAGACGCAAACGAAGTTGTGAGAGGAGCTGAAACTTCAACAATAAGAGGCCAAAATCTACTTCATCTAAAGAATTACAACCCTTGAAGCCGGACATCAAAAGCAAGCAAACCCATACAAGGCCATTCACTGCATTTTTCTGAAGACCTGGCATTTCTGGCTCTCCTGCACTACGTTCCTTCTGGACTTACAATAAAAGAGACAGCTTACATACTCTGTATATGCTTGTTTTGTCTTTTACAGGAAAAGTTTGTGGGTTTTTTTGGTTTTTTTTTGCATGTTGTGTAAAATAAGTCACCATAGGGCTTTCTCAGCATTCCCACAAAAACAAACAACAAAAAAGGAGAAGCCCAAAGGCTTTACAAAGCGCAGCACGTCTGGAAAAGCAAACACAAACACAGACGTCCCAGCACACTTCTGCACACGGCTCCCGCCACACCGTGCCGGGCCAGAGCCCATCACAGCACCCTGGAGGCCAGGCCCACCGCTCGGCCTCCGGCCCCGCACCGCAGCTCCCAGGGCAGACACCCGAGATCGCCGAGGCCCGGGCCGCCTCACACGGATGGCGGCTCTCCAGCCTCGGAGCGGCCCGCGGCGGGGAGGAGCCCGGCGGGTTGCGGGGGAGAGAAGCCCAGCCGCCTGCCGGCCCCGTTCCCGCCGCCGCGGCCCAGTCGGCCCGCCGCACCCCGCACCCCCCGCCCGGCCCGGCACACACATTTTGACGCCATTTGCGCTGCCCCCGCCGCTCTCGGTCGCCGCCGCGGCCTCCTCACGTTGCGGCGGCTGTTGTTGCGGCTGCTGTTGCGGTGGCGGTTGCTGCTGTTGCGGTGGCTGCTGGCCGGCAACGGCGGCCTCCTCCGCTCCCCGCTGCAGCGCGGCAGCCGCAGCCTCCGGCTTGTCGTTTTCCGCCATTTCGTGGCCGGGCCGCGGCCCCGCTACCGTCGGTTTGAAAACGGCCCGGAACGCCTCGGCCTCGCCGCGCCGGGCCGGCCAAGTCTCGCGAGAACGAGGTTTGCGGCGGAGGCGGGGACGCGGCGGCTTACGGCGTTGCCGTGGCGACGGCGGCCAGGCCCGTCCCGCCCAGCGAGGCCCGGCCGTGCTTCTACAGTCCCGTTTCTCGGTCACGTCTGGGCAAACGCGGGTGTTGGAAATAAATTCTTTCTGAGCTTCCAGGACTCTCTTTTGTCCCTCAGTCCTCACACCAGGTGTTGGTAACACCTGAGATTTTCAAATGCTGTGAAGCTCCCTCCCACATAACCCAATGAAGGTTAAAAAGTTCACATTAAAGAGTTCAGCGTTCACACATCAATTAGAAAAATAACGCGGTGTTTGTGACAATTGCAATAACTGAAATAGTTACTGCTATCATTACGTTTTACTGCTCTCGGTTCCCACAATTCACAATTCCCACGCCCAAGTGGCTGCACTCTGCTATTGAGAGCCCTGCCCAGCTGTGCTCTGCATCTTCAGTGTTGGGACCCCACACTCAGTGGGATCTCAGTGTTGATTTTAATTTTGTTGGAATTTAAGCCATGATCAAAAGCAGTTCAGCAACAATTTCATCAGATGGCAACTGCAAAAAAAGTTCTATCTTCCTAAAAGTCAGTTTGTACGTGATGTGAGAGAATGGGACTCCTCAGATTCACATATTTACATCTTGAGAGTGCTTTCCATGAAAGATTATTTTCAGTTATTGTTCCCACCTATATGATGCATGTATGGTGAAAATACGCATGGCACATATTTTTTCTTGTTTTGTTTGCTATGACATGAAAACACGCTTAGCATTTTCTAAACCTGTCCCTCCTCTAGAAAACCCTGAGAATTGCTTTTAACAACAAATACACTTCCTAAACCAGTTATCGTTTGCAGTTCATTTAAAGATTCCTTTCTGCAAAGCCACAAGTATTTCCAAACCAGTTTGTCTTGCCTAAGACTGCACCTAACATACACTGCTTTACTCCGTGCTTAAAAAAGAAATAAATAACTACTCTGTAAATGAAACCTTCTTTTACAGAGGTGTTTACTACAGGACCTGAAGTAAAACAAATATCTTCCCTAAATGCTCTCTTTTGCAATTAAATACTATCTTCCTAGTCTGGGAAATGTGGTGGTTTTTAACTCCGGAAAAGAAAACATTTTACACTTCCAAAGGGCAAGCTATCAAACGCATCAGCCTGTGTGCCTGCAGGTATCTTCTAGAGACAGAGCAGAGCCCAGCTATTGCACAGCGAGAGCCCACCTATTGCACAGACCTTCACACCTGCAGCTGCGGTGCAGACTGCTGCCTCTCTTGCTCCCTCACAGAGAAGTTTGCCTTCTCTGACTTTCTTCCTCCCCCGACCAGAATAAATCAACAGCACTTACTGACTGAGTTCCCCCAGGTAAGAGAGCGTACAGATGCCTGATACAGGAATGAAACTGCATGTTGACGCTTTAGTTCAGTCTGTTGTATACTCATAACCAGAAAAACAGCGCAGCATCCTATGCCCAGAACTTGGCATCAGTGACAAACGGGAGCCCTGCCCTACTTGATCTGCAAGGATAAAACCACTTTTTCCCTTAGTGGGGGTTTAAATCTTTAAACGATAGATTATCATCATTTTTTTCCCGGTGTTATGCAACCCTTAACCACAGCTTGGGAGCCTAAATCTAATCACCCATTTTTTTAGAAGGCTGCATAACAACATCAGACGATGACAGCAGTTTTACTGGTCCTATATTGAAACAATTCACATCACCCCCACTCTCCCCAGATCACTTCTTTAGCTACTGAAATTACTACAGAAAACAAAACTGAGCAATCTGCACGTTGGTCCTTCCTTCCACAACACGTAGTCTTCAGTAAGGGGCTGAGTGCCCCTCACATACTCATTAGCTTTTCATGGTGAGGCAGGAAATACCTCCTGCAGGTTTAAAGGGAACCCATCCCACCTAAGGCTTTAGAAGCCTCTGCCCTCTCCTTGTTGGCCAGGGGCCTTCTCTGAGCTCAGCGGAGGAGGGACCCAGCCCCCCTCCTGGCCCATCACACCAGGTGGCACTGTTGCTGCTCACTGTATGCACACACCGTTCCACCTTCCCCAACACTAACACTCAACCTGCCTCAGTTTCCGAATCCCTAAACCCTTGTAAGCCCACTCAGATCTTTTACACAGGGAGATTGCTGTGCAGAATTGTTTCTCTGCCTCATTCTTGGCAGTACCCTACATATCCCCAGGACTGCAGGCTGGACATGTAAGCAGCAGATGTAGTCGGTATCTGGTAAAAGCACGGCTTTTGGATGAAACAAACAAGCAAACAAACGAAAAAGCCAGCATGGTAGAACAAAGGTGTTCATCCTTTTTAAAACATTAAGAACCCTGGAATAAATTACGTAAAATATTTTCCATCTGCAATTCTGTTCAATGCATGCATTTATATATAACCATTTTTCAATGCCCTCCCCCAACTCTATTACTGCTTTTATCTCCCCCATATATTATTGTCTTCAGCTGGTAAATTTCTCATGAACTTGTTTACACTTGCTTGAATTTGCTGATGAGGGGAGTTGTGAATTGATGTGTTTTTAACGATACTTCTGCACAATGCTCTTCAGTGGCTCTACCCTTCCGTGAGCCTGTTTTGAATCTCTAGAGGATTTGTTTGTTTGTGAAGGAGCACTCAGAAAGCTCTTTGAAGCTACAGGGAAAAGGTGCTACAGTGGAGTTAGTTATCCTTCAAAATAGTTACATTTCATTGACGCACCACTCAAATGATCCTTAAACACTAAGAAGTCCTAACACACAATAGCTCAAAGAGCTCCCTATTGCCTTTTCCTCCTTGGCACCCACTTGGCTTTAAGCGGCTGGCCTAAAATTAGTCAGTTCCATTTGTGGGGGCAATGTACTAAATCACCGATGATAACATCTCTCTTTCTGTTTGAGGGCTCCCCATTGAAAACACACTTGACACTCCCTAACATAAGGATCAAATCAATCTGAAATATGACTGAAGTCATTGATAACAGTTGTTATTCTGCTGAACACATGGATGGGCGTGGTAAAGAAGCAGAAAGTGAAAAGTAGCGAATGCTCCATTTGTCTCAGAATGCTCCATGGGCACATACACTGCTATCTCATTTGCCTTCTGTCTGGTTCCTAATGAGAAAAAATTAGTGATCCTTAAGTGAAAGAAAGGATGAAATACAGGAATAAATTAAGTTATTCCATTGCTTTTTCTGTTTTAAAATGTATCAGCATGAACAAAAAAACAAATGACCAACAGCAACAAAAAAAATGTTATCTGTCTGATGACAACCGGTGGCAGAAGGAGCCTCATTCTCTGTCTGTGGCTGCCAGCTTCTGTTCCACTTTCATATCCACGAAAAGTGGATCTTCAGCACAACTGAAAGCTCTTTTAAATTGAACAGTGAGTATCAGATTCCTAAAAATGATCACGCGATTTCAACAACTTCTGCTGCACAAGAGAAACAGTGACTTCACAGTCTAAAAAACAAAAACAAAAAACCAAACACAAAATCTCTTAAATTCACCTCTATAAGAATAATGACAGAAAAATATAATACATTTAAGGGCAGGAAGATACTACAACTCAATCTTTTCCAGGAGAAAAGGCCTACTTACAAGAAGGTTCTCCAAATACAGCAATGCTCAATGATTATCAGGAAAAAATGGATACCTGCCACTCTCCCAAACTAGTTGTGTTAGGTGGGGATAGGGTGGACAGGGGCCTTGTGTCTTTGCCAATCCCCACATCATCCCAAACCATGGCCATTCCTCTTTAGCAAGAGATCTTCATGGGCCCCAAGTTAATCAGGGACAAGGCTAAAAAAGAAATCTAGAGCTCATTAGGAACAGAAGAGGCTCCTTATATACATATTCTGAAAGCACAGTCATACCATTTGAAACAATCTATTTATAAGCTCTTCATGGGTCTTTAAATACGAGAGGCACTTCAAAAATTAGCTTGGCTTGTAATTTCAGCAACAGACATTGTTTACCAAATTACTGACACTGCAACATTAGATGATCAAACTAGCAATCATTAGTGAGCGCACGGCTAACCATCCGTTTAACCATTGGTTCTACCAGAGGGACACAGCGTGCTTTGAGACTGGCCAGTGCTGAACTGCAGGCACAACAGTGCAATCAGCTATTAAAATGCCTGGTAACGCAAAACTTTTTTCCCAGTGTGTATTAGGATAAAAGAGACTTAACCTCTCGTAGTGTTGTTGTATGCAGTAAGAAACACGTGAGGTTTTCAAATTATTTTCTGCAGAACAAATTCTTCCAACGGTTCTACAGCAGCCTTCAACAAATCTCTTTGTGCCTGGCACTAAATACAGTGCCGTCTCACTGGCCCACGTGCACCCTTCCAGGGCATCCAAATACCGCATCACTATCATTTAAAAACAGATTTGCTGTTTATTAGTGCAATACACAGATCCAGCTTTGGGAAAAGAAATCCTCTTTCCTTATCCACCTTAAACACCTGCTGCAGCCGCAAACCGAAGCCTCTTTAATACACAATCAGCATCAGCTAAACGCGGCTAATGAAAGGCTATAAAGCGACAGCCAGGCTGCGGCCCCAGCCGTATGTCGCCACATGTTCCGCACTTTAATCGTTATTATCGCCGAAGCTGCACGGAGGGACCGAGCCCTCGCCGCAGGACGCGGCGGCGGCGGATGGAAGAGGCGTTCGGCCCCGCGCACCGCGACTCGGCGGCGCTGCTCGCCGCCCGCGCGGGCTCCACAGGTCGCAGGGCTCCCGGCTGCTGCGGCACCGCAGCCTGAGCGCGGGGAGGGCCGCCCCCGCAGGGCGCCGCTTACCGATGCGCCGCACGTAGCGCTTTGCAGGAAGTTTCCACGCTCCCCGGTTTAATCCGCGCGAGGGGGGTCGGAGGGGAGCGCCAACGGGCCGAACGGCGATGGAAGGGGGCGGGCGGCGAGGAGGAGGCGGCGGCGGCCGCGTTTAATTTTTTAACGAGGGCGGCTCGAGCGGCACCCGGCGGGGTCGCGGTGCCGGGCGGCGAGGGGGAGCGCGGCCGAGCCGCCCCCGCCGCCCGGGACTCCGCGCAGCCCCAGCGGCCGGAGCAGTGCCAGCCGTCGGGGCTCCCACCTGGGCTTCGGCCGGCCGGGCCCGGAGCTCCGCCGTCCGCCACCATGGGCAACGCGGAGGAGACGGGTCGGTAGCGCGGGCGGTTCGGCGGGGCCGGGCGGGGCGGGGCGGCGGGGCTGTGCCGGCGGGGCCGTGCCGGCGGCCGAGAGCCCCGGGCTGCGGGCGGCGCCCCGGGGGGAACGCGGAGCCGGAGAAAGTAGGGGCTGCGCAAGCTGCGCATGGAGCGGCGGGCAACGATTGCTCGGCGGGTGCTCGGTGTCCTGCGGTTCTCGTAGCCTGCATGCCCCAGGGAAACAGGTAGCGGTTTTCCACATTCGCAAGTTAAGGGTGGCACCGGTGAACGTTTTATTTTCTTGCCTCTGTTATCTGGACCTTGGCCGCATATCCGTGAATTCACAGCACAATGCATAGCGCAGGGTCTCTTGTTCCTTGGAGACTCCAGGCTTGTCTATCTACTAAGGATAAAATCTCATTTCTGCAATTCATTGCTTGCCTGGAGGCTGCAAATGTCACTGCCCAGCTGCTGCTTCTCTGCAGGAGAATGCAGTTTATGTGGAAAAGTGTACTGAATTACATGCTGCAAAAACACTGCATGTCGGGGGATGCTTTGATACACTCACACAAAAGTTAAATGTGCTCCATTTGCTGGGCATCGGTGCCCTGGCCTTCCCACCTTACACCCACCTGTCTGCTGCCTCAGAAA
Organism: Centrocercus urophasianus; assembly: GCF_019232065.1. Lineage (NCBI taxonomy): Eukaryota > Metazoa > Chordata > Aves > Galliformes > Phasianidae > Centrocercus > Centrocercus urophasianus. The sequence continues at coordinate 9,832,192 of NW_024884789.1, read as the reverse complement.
CCTCACCCTGAGCAAGCAGTTTTCTCCCCAGCAATGTACAGAACACAGGCATGCAGCGTGTGCATGAACATGGCAGGTTGGCTGTGTGCTCAGAGCTGCTTCTGCAGCATTTCTGGCCATGCGTTGTTAACTCAGTTTAGATCCCTTGGAAAATTCCAAATTCATGCTGATCTCTATTTCATTTGGTCTTCTTCATTGATAATCTTCTTACCCTACCACCTCCTATGCCCAATTCCTGAAATTCGATTTCTTTGACCAAGTAGTTGAGCACAAAAATGCCAGTTTCTGTCCCTAAGCACACAAACACCTTTTCAAGTTACATTTGCTGTCGCTCAGAAACGTAGACCTTGGACTGAAACTATTTGAAGTGCCTTTAGAATGACCAGCGTCAGCAGCTGGATCTGCAGCACATCTAAAGGGAGAACAGATGGCAACTGATTTAGTGAATTCTGTAACACGCTCTGGTTTATGAACTGAGTTTTCAGGACCTGAGGCTTAATCCTGCCAATGGGATGAATGCTTCCAGTTTGAGCAGCTGTCAAAGGTACTCCTTTACACTACTGAGCCACTACAAAACAAAACAAAACCAAAAAATCACCAACCAAACCAGAACCCCAAGGGGGTTCTGTGGGAGAAAGGATGAAACTCAAAACATAAGGGAAATTCCTGCCTTTCTCAGGATAGTCCAGAATTATTTAATCTTCTCAGTGTCTCTCAAAACATGAGGATACGAAAAAGGTGACCAAAGAGCTGGGACTGGGAATCTCAATCAACACCAAACACTGGCAGAGTTGGTCTGGAGATCCACTAGACTAGTAAGAGTTTCAGCAGTTTTCTTCCAGCTGACCGTCCGTGCATAATGCCATGGTATTGCTGTTCATCCCACACATGTACAGCCAGCATCCCCAGCTCACACCTCCATTCCCCTTACCTTAATAGTCTCTGTGCCAAGCTATTTTCCTCATTGCTATTTTCTCTTAGACTCGCTGTTCCAGTCTCACAAGGGCCTCCTCCAATGGCCTTTCTACTCACAGCAAGATGTTAAGGAGCCTTTCTTTATGCCAGTGTTTTTATACGGGCAGTAAATCAAAGGATGAATGGTCTTCACCTATAAAAAAGTCAGGAGACATCAGTCTGAAGCCAGCCCCTACAAAATGACTCTGCAGATTCTAACTGATTTAATGCCTGTCCCCATCACATTGCCCTAGAGGTTATCTTCTAGAATTTTTGGATGCAGGCCATGTTAGTTAGCATTCACAGTCTTCTGACTCATGATTTGACACATACTCTGCAGCAACTGAAAGGATATCTGACTAGCTGGGAGAGGACATCTAACCTGTATGCAGCACTAAAGTGTGAAAACAATGGACGTGCACTCAAGGTCAATTTGGTACCACAGTTTTGGGGATATGTAATTAGAGCAGAATGTTCTGTGAACTTTAAAGCTTCAATTACAAGTTAAGAAATTCAGGACAGGGGAAAGAAGCACACAAAGCCGTGTACTGGAGTTTCCCAGATCTCATTTCCCCAGGAAGAAAATACCCACTGTTTTCTCATGCAGCCATTTCAGACAAACTCTTGCCAAGTAAGACTAAGACAACCACTCCATGTCAGTCAAACCTCGCAGAGATTTGTCCCACAGTGTCTGATAAACAAACAAATCCAACTAATTTAAGTGCATAACCTGCAAAATGAGTGTGACATTTCCCAGGATTCAGCTCCAATGTAGGGCTCCCCATGGCCATCCCTAAGATTTTTTCTATGTACCTTTCAGGATAGCAATTCTCTGCTGTTTTTTCATTTATTTTTAGTTGTGGTGTTGTTTTGTTTGGGTTATTTGATCTGGGGGGAGGTGTGAGCTCTGTCTTCCTCAGCATCTACATTTCATTTTCCCATACAAGCCTTTCATTTAGTTTTTATAATCCAGTGTCCTAGGAATTCTGGAAGGATAACTTTTCTTGACTGGCTCTTGTTCAAATCAACTGACTTCTGACACCAATTTGTGATATTTTTTCTGCACAAGGTCAGACTTACAGAAAAACTGGAAGGATAAACAATGAAGACCTGTGCAGCATGTGCTATTATATTTCCAGAAAGTAAATATTGATTACTGTTGACATTACTTCTCTTGTAGGCTATATCCAGATCTTTTCCTCAACTTAACAGGAATTAAAACAGTGTTGACCCAAAGGGCAGAATGTCATTCAAAAGAAGGATCACATACAGCTCTATAGAATAGATGGTTTGTATGCTCTAGAAAATGTATACAGAAAGTAATAGAAAATCACACTATTTAATACCTATGTTGAGGATCAATGCATAAAGAGAAGAACAAAGAGTTGTGTCCCATCCTTTTCATCTTTGTTTTAAAATTTTCATTCTTCAAGATGACATGTACAAAAATCCCACCAATTTCTGAAGTAAGAAAGGAGACATACACAACATAAAAGTTTTGCCTGTTTTGATATTCTCAGGAATACTAAATCTTGTTTTTACTTCTGTTGCTATTAATTCTAGACTTAGTCAAGATATGGCTATAGTGCAGCATGGAGTAGAGATACTGGAGCTCTCTTTGAACTGGCTAGGGCAGGTACCAGTATCAGTGTAGTCATGGCAGCACAGAGCTTCCAGTGGCCTAATTACTCTGCCAAGAAATAAATGGATGCCTGGAAATCCCTGGGGAAGGAGGTGGTTGAATTGTTAACAAAAAGAGTTTTCCCCTGAGGCATGTTAGTTAAATAGGTGTTAACAAGAGCCAAAAATCCCCAAGCTCTAGCCTTAGAATAAAAATGCCTTTGTCCTTTGGTAGATATGATGTCCCAGGCCTTCCAATCTTCCTGCTGTCTATTGAGACTTAAGAGAGAGGGGATTTCAGTATCTGACAGAACACCCAAAATAAAGCAAAACAGCTTCCTCTGCCTCCCCGCCCGCCCCCCAACTTAAATCTACACATCAGATCACCTTAAAACTATAAAAACAAAAGTATTTAATGTCTGGAAATACACAAAAGTCTCCTGGTGGTGATGGCAGGGTGGGTCAATCCCCTGAGCTCAGCACCTTCTAAGCTCATCTTGAAATGTCTGTGAAAATATTGAGACTAAGGAGAAAAAATAAATGAGAGTAAGACTTGGGGGAGGGAATTTGCATAATTTCTTCTTCCACTAATCCTTCCTCGCACACAAGAGAATATTGTGATTTCTGTTGGTTTTTTTTGTTACATGAAGACGTACATACCGTATGCCCGTATATAAGACATATATACTGTGGGCACATGGCTGCAACATCACTACAGTGGCTCAAATGGTCAATTCAAACATATGTTTCAACAGTGCATGCCCCTAGGCACGCTTGGATCACATACGAGTGGCACTCGCTGCATGGACGTGTGTAGAGGAAGGTAAAGGAGCAGTTCTACCAATATATTCACTTCCAATTCCTGCATAGCTCAAAATGGAGCCCAAGACTAGAATTGCACACACCATTTTATTTTGAAAGTCATTCCTATTTATTTAGATTTCTAAGCTAAATTACATGACCAAAATTCATATTATTTGGCTGAAATTCCCTTTGAGATCAATATGAGTTTAAGGACTAGATTAAGGACTGAGGCAAAGCCATTCCAGAAAATGTATTAGTTTATCCAGGCGGATACCTTGTGAGTATTGTCTAATTAAAATCTGCAGGCTTATGCCCAGTCTGACAAAATGCTATTTGCAACAGCCATGTGTGAGATCATTGTGTTGAGGAGATAGAGCGCCAGCAAATTGTGAGTCTGCTGTTAGTAAGTGGATGGTACGTAGGAGCTGAAAGTTTCAATTTTATCACATTAACTTAAATGTGAAAAAAAACACAAAAACAACAGGACACTACAAAAATCCAAGCTGTTTTTGATTTCAAACTGTTCATATGCCACAGAGCTCAGACATACACACCCCATTTAGTAACTGATTTCACTTTTCTATGCAGGCAAAGAAGCAATAGAGGTGAAAATCCCACAGAGTCACCAAGATGTGATGTCCAATGATGAGCAGTAATTACTGCGGCAACACTTCAGCCAGCATGAGCGTCAGTGAAATGTCTGCCTTCCCTCTGACTTTGGAGCAAAAAACTGGTTTCGCCTTTGTGGGGATTTTGTGTGTTTTCTTAGGACTTCTAATTATCAGATGCTTCAAAATCTTGCTAGACCCCTACAGTAGTATGCCTTCTTCAACATGGGAAGATGAAGTCGAGGGGTTGGATAAAGGGACCTTTGAATATGCTCTTGCATGAAAAGTCACACGATATCCTGCCTTAAATTTGATGTTGATTTCATTTTGGAAACCAACTGTTGGTACATTTGTTACATATGCATACGTACATTTTGGAGATGTGTTGGTATCTGTGGCATTCATTTTGTTAAATAAATGTTTAGTGCAAACTCAGAAGTAGCCCATTTGTATGTGTTATATTGCTGAGATGAGAGGAGAATCAACTGCTAACTCAATTCTTGCCTCTCAAGAAGAGAATGTGCTGTACTAATTACTGTTTGTAAGGAACCTGTACTTTGCAACTCCTGAGTGAAACATTTAAGTGGTCTCCTGCAAACAGTGCATACTTCTATTTCCTTCCACTCACCTGACAGTATGTCTTGATGGAACAGGTCTTCCTTCTATTCTACAGCAGTGGAAAGACAAATGGAACTAGTGGAAAGGAAACAAACATCATTAAAAATATTTTGTATTCTACACATGCAGTATTTCAAAGTACATTACCTACTCAAAAGTCCAGTAGGAATTAAGAACACCACAGTTTTACTCTCCCAATGTCAGGGAGTTAAAACCTTAAGGTGAAAGAGACCAAGTAAACATTATGCAACTAACCTGATAATCCTACTGAACTGGTCAAGGCGTGTCAATTTTTACTCTCCTCGGGTACAGAAGATCAGTCAGTTTAAACTGGAACTTCACCTGTTGTACTATTAGTTGCAATCTGTTCTGTCTGGTTAATAGCTCCCAGTAGTAATTAGACCAACTTGTCAAGGCAAGCAGAGGCACTCACACTGCACATACTCACTTGTGCCCAGGGTCCAAGAGCTATGTGCAAATCTTTGTACCCTCTGGCTCCTCTCCTCAGCTTTTTCTTTTCATTGTGTTCCTACATCTGTGCACAGCGTATAATCTTGAGTGTCAAATGGGAAAACTGGTCATAGGAAATCTTATCAAGACAGCAGAACTGACAGTGAAAGTGGAGACTAAAACCACAAGGTCACCCTCAAATACACAGCTGTTTAGCAAGTATGATAGTACTTGACAGAAATACAATTTCACTTTTAAGAAAGTTGTCAACAAAATTTTAAGCACTGCCACCTTTGCTAAACAGCTCTCTTTGCAACAAGCAGTAAAGACAGAAACCAGTTACAGAGATTGGTTTCTTTTGCACATAATACACATGCAAAATACATGTGGTTCCTTTTGCTGTGTATATTAGGCAGAGGCAGTCAGTGAAACAGTGAACCTCAAATGCCATTTGGAACATGAAATACCAGATTGCACAGGGAAGGACACAATCTCCTGTCTGAAGAACAATAGGTACAGGCAACACCTATCAGCAGTGGCTTATCTAAATTATAAATAATTGTATGAATGCAAGAGCTTTAAAACTGCTTCAGAGTCTGCCAAAGAAAAAAGTGCCAGACTCTCAGAGATTCAGTAGATTGCATTTATCCTAGTTAATTTAACCATAAAACCAAAGGCAGATACTGATATGCCGTTTCACATGATCTGTTCTGCTAGATAGGATCATCCACTGCAGAGACCTGACACTGTCATTCTTTTTACATACACCTAATCAGCAAAGCTGAGCCCTGTGCTGTCAGGTTAGCATGCTGAAGATACTTAAGTTATCTGGGATAAATATAGTTCAGTTATCTCTAAACTACATGGCAAGTACAGCAAACATACCTGAAGAACCCCACTACTTACTGACTTCTTCTGTTTTTGACCCTAATCTGTTGCTGAAAGCAATTACCAAATTTCCTTATGATTAAAAAGCTTTGCCATTTCTTTCTTGTCTTCCCTGTATCCCTGAAAAACATCAGTGTCAACCTTCCCAGAAGAAATGCACAAAACCTAATTTTTCAAAGGCTTTCCTTAAGTATACAGAGTAAAACTTTCAGCAGGGCTAGGAGTAATTAGCTCAAAACCACATGTGGGACAAGGAAACCCACCAGCGTCTCTTAAAGAGCACAGGAGGGATCCCAGCAACTTCACGGAGCCTCTTCTGCATAAATGCACTCTGAGCATTTTATAAATTCTTGCTATCTGCACTACAACATATGCACAGCTGAAAAATAAGATTATGATCTGTGCACAGCATCGGACATAGCGGGGAGGGAAATGGAGATAACAGAAGTATTTTTGGGCCCCCTTGGAAATTTTGCAATACCATAAAGCCAGTAATTGTAATGGATAGGTACATTTGCTGGTTAATAGTTAACAAGCTAGAATGCTTCTCTAAATCACCATCTAGAAATGTTTTGAAAGTAAGGGATTGGACAGTTTATTCAATATATTAAGCAGAAGAAAAATCTGACCAATAAGGCACAGTCTGAAACACTTAAAAGTGAGGGACACGCTATATGCATGAATAAAAGAAGCAGCTTGTCCTTCCCAAAAAACACAAGGTTGAGTGGCAAGTTAAATTATCCTGAATAAGGTAAATCTGATAATTTTTGAATAATGATAGAATATTAAATGTAAAATTAATGGCAAGTAACAGTCGAGAGACTTCTGGAAATACACCGTGAAAAACATCAAGTATTATTTTCAAGAACAGCAGAAAGGTAAGAAGTTTTATTTTCCTAGCCAAACAGTAACATTATGGAAATAAGACAGTGATATTATAGTTATTTATTTGGTAGCAAAAGTCTCATTGCCATCAAATGATTGTGATTTCACTCAGTCATGGGGACAGAAACAAACTTAATTTCACTGACCTTAGTGACAAAAGATTTGTTTTCACTCTTTCATGCCTGAAGATGAAACACATTCTTACAATTTTAAAAGGTTGAAGGAATACTGTGATGAGAAATGTGTAATTATGGTAATAATAACAATGCGGATCATCCAAAAGCAGAAGTGAAAGGAATTAAATAAATGTAACACGTTGCTGTGAAACTTACAAAATGTTAAGCAGGAAAAGTAACAGAAATATGAGAGGGTTGTAAAGTGCTTGCATTTCAGGGAGGTTACAGCAGATTATCATTGATAGCTGATGGAAGAAGGGAGGAAATACGCCTTAGCTGTACCTCACACTGAAGTTGGAGGACATCTGATTATCTGTTCTTCAAATTATCGTTTTGATACACGATTTTAGACAAAAATACACATTGCCAAGGTCTACATATCAACACAGTGTTTTATCTTGCAGTGCCAGAGCCAAATGCATTTCACAAAATCATAGAAAATTTTAAATTGGAAGCAATATCTTGAGGGTTCCTAGTCCAACCTCTTGCTGAAAGTACAAAATTCTAAAAGAATTATTCTAATGGGCTTGTTTACCCAGATTTTCAGTTCACATATTATTTTTATAGATATATTTTGTTTTTAGAGCTTTCTGCTATTATGCAAACTTGCAAATTTTCAATGTCTAAATAGGCTTTTAGTTAGTTTTAGTCAGAATAGGCCGAAACTGTTAGACCCAGACTCCTATTGAATTATACAGGTCAATACAATCACACTCTTGTGTCTCCTTTGAAAAAAATTTGAAAACATATACATTGCCATTGCTTTCTATATAATCTGAGTTTCTCGAAAACAACAGGTGATGCATGCCACTCCAGGGCCATGTAGGCCATCCCACATGCTGCAGTGATACTTAACCAATTAAAGGCCTTAAATATTAGCACCCCTTTTGTTCTTGGGGTTTTTGTTTATTTATTTGCTTGTTTTTGAGGGATCTGAATGGAAAAGTGGAGGTGGGAAGCAGATAGTGCAGGTATTATGTGTTACAGGCTGCCATTCAGAGGGACCTAGACAGGCTAGGCAAACGAGTCAACAGGAATCTCCTGACATTCACCAAGGACAAATGCAAGTCCTGCACCTGGGACAGCAATCTCCTGCACTGTAGGGGATGGGACCTCACTGGCAGGTAGCAGCACTGCAGGCAGTGACTGATGAGCCTGCACAGTCAGCAACATGCCCTGAGAGCAATGAAAGCAGTGTCCTGGGCTGTTTTAACAGGACCATAGCTGGCAGACCAAAAGCAGTGATCATTCCCCTCTTTTACACACTCATCAATCTGCACCTGAAAGCCAGCTTCTAGGCTTGTTTACCTGTCCCCTGCAATTCCCCATGTAAGAGAGAACGTAGAAAACCTGCACGCATCACATGGGGAGCTTCTAGCAGAGTCAGGGGCAGGAACATAAAGAAACTGGGCTTGTTTAGCCAGAAGAAAATGTATTAATGTATTGCGCAGCCGCAGTACCTATGGAGAGGTTACCGACAAGGCACACCAAGGCTCTTCCTGAAGTACACAGCAGGAGAGTGAGAGGTGATGGTCGTGAAGTAATGCACAGAAGGTTCTAACTGGGTGCACATGAAAAAATCACGACAGGACAGGAGTATTAGAATAGCTGCCATCAGTTCTGGAATTTATCCTTGCAGGACAGGATTGAGAGACTTGACTGATGACAGTACTCAGAGGCCTGATTTACATTCAGTGTTCAATCTGCTTTGAGCAGGATACTGGACTAAATAAAACTTTTAAACTCCTAATCTGTGGGATTCTATGACTTGCTACACATTCTATCAAACTCTCTTACAGGGTGTCTTGAGTGTACAAGTGTAAAACAGTAAAATTCTATGAACCTTCCAATGCTAAACCTACTGTTAATATTTCTCAATAATTAATATCTCAGCACAGATTTATACTTCAGCTATTTAGTTTGGCAAACCTAGTGCTATTTTTGGATATGGCTCAGCTGTTGATCTTTCATATGTCATTAATTTTATTTACATAGAAAATAAATGAATTGCAGTGTATTAATTCTCTGCTTATAAACTGTTGCCATTCTGGAATGGTTGAAACTTGAAGTCTAACTTTTGTAACTAATTTTAAAAAGCGCGTTTGATTCAAGATTTTTAGGCCAATGTACTTATTATAGACTGTGGGAGAATTATGATGCCATATGTAAGTGGAACATAAACAGTAGATGGACTTCATGTAATTCTCGTACTGCCTACACTTCCACAGGCTTCAGTTCAAAATTCGCCTTATTAAGAAAAGTACTGTATCTGAAATACAATTTCAAGCACTTACAATCTGATCAATAGCCCATTTTATTAAGATAGAAAAATCCCCACAAATTTCGTCTTTGATGGGACTACTGATTATTTGACACAGGATGACAGTCTCATAGAAGAGGGAAATTTTTTTTTGAAAATTTACCTTACTGTGCAAGTTAACAGAAATGTTTTACTCATAAACGTTTGTAATGGCAGAACCACAGCGGACAAATTTAGGAAGACTGCTTAGGAAGCTTATTACTTTAAGAACAACGACTTCATCTGTAACAGCACTAGCCCTTTATTGCAGCTAGAAGAGTGGTACCTGCAGCCACAGAAGATCAGAAGACTCAGTGACCTAAGTCTGTCCCATTCCTGAAGATGTCAATGAATAATTCTCCAAATGTATTCTTGGATCCAAATGCAAATCGGTTTCAAGTTAACATAATTAATGAAAGCCATGACAGCAACGAAGCATCCCAAGAGGACGTGGGCTCTGACCCACCACATTATGAAGAAACATCTTTTACTGAGGAAGCACATAACAGGCTGAGAATCAGTTACAGACCGGGAAAAAGAGAATTATATGACAATTTTCTTCAAAATGGGGAGAAAACAGAAGCCAGTTTACATCCCTGTGATACTCACCATAAAATGTACTATCTACAAACTTTTGGCCATAACACCATGGATCCAGTTCCTAAAATTGATTATTATCGAAACACTGGCAGCGTCAGTGGGAATAAGCTCAACAGACCAAGCTTATTAGAAATTCATGAACAACTGGCAAAGGTAAGTGAAAAGGAAACACTCGATTTCTCTCTGTTCCATTTCCAGGCTGTTAATTCTGTTTATTAATATGAAAAGGTCCTTAAATTCGTGGATCTTGCCCAAGACAAAAGTACAACTAATCACCATATTTCCTATGGTAGCTGCAGTATGTTTTCTGCCCTATGACCTGCTTAAAGCAAATATTCTTATTAAATGCTGATAGCAATGAACTCGATTAGCAGAAAATCATAGCTTAATCTTCCCTAAAAATGTAAAACTACCATATTTCTTCTGTTTCACTTAAGATGGCAGACGATGAATATTAACCCGTAATTTGAACAAATTACACAATTCACATTTATTCCAAATTTAAATTTAACATCAATGCGTAACAAAGTTTCACAAACTCCTGAATTTTGTATTCACTAAAATATATAGCTACAGCTATTATAAAATATATTATGAGCAATAAAAGCAATTTCAACCAGTCAGAAATCAAAGCACTACCTGTTTATTGCAGTAACCATTCAGATAGCAAGAAGGAATCAAGAACACACATGGAAAAAGAGAAAAGTAGACGACAATTTTCAGGTACCAATTCAGTGAATGAATTTTGTCCTTGGTCATTGTACCAATGATTTTGGGAAAAATCTGAAGAGTCTCTGGAATGACCACATATAAAGTATTCATCGAAGAATAATCTGGCTGAATTGCTTCTAACCTATCATGAAGCTCGTCAGCTTTTAGGTTTGTCACCCTCTATACCTTCTTACCAGAAGAAAATACAGTGGTCACATATAATCTTTGGGGTTTGCAGATTCAAAATTTCCACTGCAAATAATTTGATAAGCTAGCAACATTAGATATCAGATTTCAGAATTTCAGTACCATGTGTGATCCTGCCTCAGCAAAATTCACATATCTATAGAGCTTTTAAGGCTCAAACTCCAAACTCCAGGAATCATCTCCATGCAAAATAGCATGGAAAATTATTAAGGAACAACTAGATCAAGCACTTTGAAACAATTAAACTATTCAAAAATCTACTGCTAAGCATTACTGGAATAACTGCAATACTCAACTGACTTTGATGAAATCAGATTCTTTCCCCTTGAGCTACAATAATAAATTCTTCATAAAAAAGCAGAGGAGAGACCCCAGGATACTCCCACTTACAGAACTAAAATCAAACCTTCCTCGAGTTTCTTTTGTGCGCTTGTCAAGACAGGGCTGGAAAGAGATCACCACTATATTCAAACACACTGAAAATGTCAATGGGCAGACAAAAAAACAAGCAAACAACTAACAAACAACCCACCACTCACTCTTTTTCTGTGTCAGGCAATACTGAAATGACAGATCTCCATAGAAAAAAAAACATTCTCATTACCTGTCCACTGTCTTTTACATACTTCTGAGGTGTGAATAATTCTGATAAGCATCTATTTTTTGGTCCAGATCTTACTCAAACTCTATTTCTTTGGAGATTCACCTGTCCTAAATAGGATCAATAAAAATAAATGAAATGAAGCAGAAAAATACTAGGAAAATTAGGACCTTATTCTATAGTATCCGTTTAAGACAGCTAAATGTCTACAGTCCCGCTTTTTTAAGGTCTCCACAAACCTGCATAAAACGGCTTACATAGAAAGGAGAAACAAGTTACCTGAGTAATCACTTATATTTCCATAAATGAATGCAAAGTGGATGTGAATAGGGGTGAATATGAATTCTGCTCTGCCAGATGTGCAGATGAGTAAGTGCTACTCAAGGAACTAAACACATTTCCATGCTCAAAAGAAACTTCCTATTACAGAAATAATTTACATCAATGGTATGCAGGTAGAGGGAAAAATAGTGTATTTTGGCTCTGAACACAGTGCTAAACGAACTTGTACTGAACATGAGCATATTAAGGGATTTTCAGTTTTGACCACTACCAGAAAATTCAGGTTTTTTGCTATTGGGTATCTCATTTGGGCTAGCAGATTGGTTTGTTTGTTTTAAACAAACAGACAAATTGCTTGGGGTTTGTTACAACTTTCACTGAGAGAAGGTTAAAAAGAAGGCATCTTCCATTCTAGAATAAAATGAATGGAAAATTGCTTTACGGGTTGGGACTGCAAGGGATGAGAAAAGAGCATCGTCTAGCTCACTTGTCCCCATACTTTTTCTATTATCTATTATCCAGCTTACAGAAGAATAATCTTATGCTTCTTACAATACAAAGGTGAATGTCAGAGGTAATGAGATTTTTGTTATGCTGGCAATCTGCTGTGCCCATATGTGCAGTGAGGCCCTGGTTTGAGAATCACTGGCCACAGCACTGGAACAAACAACACACCATTAGCATGGCTGAAGTCCATTCCTGACTGTCCCACAGACTCATTTTGTGACCTTTGACTGACAGACCTTTGTGGTATTTTCAAGATAGCACTGAACAGGATAGTTCCTAAGATAGAAGAAATTCAGCAGCTGCCAGGTTAAAAAGTACAAGGATATTACAATAGTGGCTCTGTTTCTGGAAACAGTGCAGGAAGAGGTGGCAGGCACTACCAGAAGTACCATTTGCTTGTGCATACCAAAGTGCTCTGAGGTCTGCCTTCAATTTCAAGAGAGATTCCATAAAAATCTAGTTTTCTAATGTTTTTGCTAAGCGCTTCAGGATTTCCCCATGAAAAGCACCACAGAAAGAAAAACGCAATCAAAGGTAATTTAGGCATTCTGAAGATTAAATAAACCTGAGATCACCAAAGAGTAGCTTAGTAGAGATGAGCACTACGATAGTATGAAAAAACTGAGCTCGTACTAACAGGCGAGAGCAGTATGTGCAGCTGAAGCTGTAGCAGGCTCTCCAGTAATCCCGAAGGAGAGGATGAAATGCCACAGTGTGTGTGGTGGGGCTTCGACTAATATCCCAGGATGCACATCTAGAGATGATGCTTTAATCCTTTTTTCTTTACACCGAAGTCTGGATTTACCACACCATACCCCAAGGCAATTCCTTCTCTCCCCAGCTTTTTCAAAACTGAAATTGTTGAAGACAGCTGTCTTGTCAAAAACCAATGCCAAATTTTGATAAGAAATTGCATGTATTTGACTTCAGATTTCTAAACATCACATAACCATTCCCATTGTGCTTTGATGCTGGCTTAACTTCAGAAGATAAATATTAATATTTAATACATTTTAATATGTAATTTTTCAAATGTCAGAATCTAAGGCAGGCTGAAAGGGACTTCAGATATCTAGTTCCCACACTGCTGGAATCAAATGCGCATCTTCTTTTAGCAAGATATGTCAGCTTTTGCACATATTAAGCCACAAAATACCAATTAAATCCCTAAAAAATAGTCCAAGTGCTATTTCACAGCTGATGGATGGTGATAATTACTTGGGCTTAATATTTGTCCTACATAAAAAATGATCTAACCTTTCTTCGTCTTGGTTATTCTCCTCACTTGTTATGATGACTTGATGAGCTCATCATCTTTATCCTCAGGAGAGAGGAAGGCTAACCTGTTCTGAAACATGGAAAGGAAAATGTTGTGTTTGATTTTTTCTGTCTTTTTTATTTAAAAATCAATCAATCAAACAAATGAAAAAAAACCCCACACAAAAAATCCAACAACAACAATAAAGTTAACTTCTGATTTTGGTAGATTTTCAAATTATCCTGCCACTTTATTCCACATACTTCATGCATGAGGGGCATGGGTACACCTACTTAGTAAACAACCAATCATTGACTAAAGCACACCAACTTAAAATGCATTTATGGAAGGTTTAAGGCCATAATTTATGATAATGGCATGTGAGAGCACAAATTAATTCAAAGTGTGAATGAAACAACTTGTTTAAAGTGCAAACACTGAACACTTCTTTTTTTTTTTTTTTTCTTTGAAATTCTAACCAGCATGTATGCAAACAAGCCAAAAAACAAACAAGCGTTATTCTGATAATTCTCCATAATTCATTTTAATTATGTACTGCATTTAGAGCAAACACAGCATTGTTATTTTTGGGTGAGAATTGTCAAAAATAAATATTTCAGGAGCTCAGTCACAGGTTTTCAATAGATTTTGTATTCCCATTTCGCTTAGAGTCAAAAAGGCCATATTCACCAACTTGAGTATATGTCAAAATGCATTATCCAGTCACTTATTTCTCATCTGTGAGCACTAGCCTAAATTTATTGTGTCAAAGGCATTCTAAAATTTTCCATTGTGGTGACTGGAGACCCATCCATGAGGAATCCAAACATGAGCATAAATATCCCATACTACTGGTCTTTGTGCCTGTACGGTATTTTATTTTTTTAAGTCTATGTACAAACACAGAAAGAGCCTTAAAACATAAGCAAGATCTAAAAACCTCATCTGTTTCCCAGAATCACAGATGGTTCCCCTCTTTGACTTGTTTAGTTAATCTGGAAACATCTTCATCCCTCTCCAAACCCTAAAAGTACCTTGATTCCTCTCCAGAAGTGATGCACACTCCTGAAAGTCTGCCAGACAGTGACAATGCACACAGTCCTTCCTGAAGGTCCTTGCACAGGACCCATACAACATTAGCAACAGTTAATCTAATTCTGATTCAGTGCAAAGCCAGTCAGAACTTTGTATAAACATTTTTACAAGAAAGAAAACAGCAGTGACAGAAAGTATAAACCTCAGCGCTGTGACTAATTCCTATTCAAGCCACAAGAAACATATCATGGTGCTAAACAGAACTGATGAGATAAAGTACAGATTTAAGTCTGTAACTGAATGTGAAAGATCCAAAATTCTGGGCTATTTATTCTAGTTACATGGCAAATGTGCTGATTTTTAATCCTATCTAGGACAGTTAAACAAGAGCTGAATAAAACACATGAAGGGTTATTCATTTACCACATTATTAATCACATTTCACCAGTATTTCTGATTGTTTTCAAGAATGTGTTGCTGTTTCGAGGACATTTGCTGCTGGAATTATGTTTGTATATTAATCAATGGAAAATACCAGAGTTCATCTCACAACTTATTTGCCATGCAGGTAGATCTCCTTTCACCAGTCAGTCATTATCCCCCTTTCTATTCTACACTTATTAACATTCATAAATTGTTGCAGCAGAATACGAAAGACAGGAATGAGACCCTCATTACATTAGGAGATCTACTAAAATATCAACACAACATAACATATGTTGAACAGAGTTTAAAATAAAACCAATTTATTATCAGGTAATGATACATTTACTTTGCTTAAGTGATTCTATCATCTTTTCTTAGCTAGCAAGCCCACCTGTTGATGCCTGGTGCCAGCAGAGTACTGCACTCTATTCATGGGACAGTAAAGCTTAATTTTTCTTGGATTTCCCTTATTCTACATCTTTCTAACTCAACAGTGTGTTTGTTTTCTCTGTGATCCTTCAGAACATAGCTGTGAGCACTGGCTCAGTGGAGAGGGTGGCTAATGGAGAAAGCACTGCTGGAGATGAGGCAGCAGCCAGCAAGGAAGAAGAAAAGAAAACGGGATTTGTCAAGTTTGGATGGGTGAAGGGTGTGCTGGTGAGAAACTTTTCTGCATTTTCAAAACATAAAATAAAATAAAATGTAGGATTAGTCCTACAATATCAAGCTCTTTTAAAAAGAGAGGGAGGTATAACTGAAGGATGTTTGGGGTGGTCCCCAGGAGCCTTCTTTGTGTACCATCATGTTTTTGATTAACACTACTTTCAGTGTTATGCTAATGCAATATTATTTATTTAAAACCTAGGTAAGATGCATGCTCAATATCTGGGGTGTGATGCTTTTTATTCGACTTTCCTGGATTGTAGGTCAAGCAGGAATTGGTATGTATCTTATTTAATACCATTTTCAACAGTGAAAAGAATAAAGAGGATAAACTATACACGACTGTGATTAATATATAATCTGAGATGTGTATTTGCATGTGGAAATAAATAATGTTTTCAAATGCTTCCCAGGGTAAAATATGTTAATCCTCCAAACTATTGGAATTTTCCAGACTACCAGCCAAATTACTGCTCAGAGGCATAGATCTGTTAACTATGCATATGATCATCACATTTGAATATTTCTGAGCTTTGGTGAAATTTGTATTTAGATCCTGTAACAGATGTAAACTTTGGGACTCAAGCCAATTTCTAATACGTGTGTACAGAATTAACCTGTAAGAGTTCACACTCTGCTTATCTGTGAATCCCAAACCTTGTCATCTGCATATTAAAAACAACACTTCTTCACACTTGTCTGCAAAGATGAAAACAGAATTGGAAGGAGGTCTCATCTCATCAGGATTTTATTTTTAACTATAGCAGAGCACTAGATGCTACACTTATTAAAACTTTGTTACCTCTTTTGTTAACAAAGTACACCTCATAGCCTGCTGTACCTTTGCTTCTCTACTGTATTTTAATTAACCCAATTCCCACTTCGCACCCTTGGGAGACTGGGCCTCAGGGGCTCCATTCAATATGTTGAGCAATCAATGCAAAAGAGCTCAAAACACAGCAAGAACCTCCCACAACTAGAAGCAGCCCAGGAAGGTATCATTAACTGTTGTGTGGCACAACTTCCTTTTGACAGCTGCTGTTGAGAGGAAACACACATTGAACCATGACAGCAGTGTCACTGTGTTACATGCTTAAAATTAAAATGGGGCCCTAATTTTTGATTAACATCTAGACATCATAAAAAGCACCAATCCAAAGGGCCAATGGCAAGTATTTCAGTTTGTATTCTCACAGAATGGAAATACTGAGTAGACATGAGCTGGAGTCCGAAGTCTGGCCTCTGGGTCTCAACTCACCACATCTTGGACAAAACTCAGTGCTCAAATTCAGACGGAGTAAGACCATCACTGATTGATTTGTTATTGGCTGAGATGAAACACTGAGCAGAAACATCTCCAGAATTTTGCCTGACTGAGGTGGAACTTCCAGCAAAACACATTAACTTTACATAAGTTTTGTTTGAGGAAGACTGAGCTTTAAAAAAACATATACAAGTGAAATACTCATTAAGGGGGAAAAAAAAAAAAAAAAATCCAGCCACAAACCTCTAGGCACAAGAAGGAAAAAAAGCCAACACAATAAAAGTTCCAGAACTAAGCGGAAGAACTTTACCTACTTTTGCAGTGCTCCATGCATGGCTCCAGCACTGTGCCTGACAAAGGGGTGCTTGCTGACTTTATGATGCATACCAAATGAGAGCACGCAGCCCAGGGCACTCATAAGTATATGCCTTGCCATGAAAACTCTGCATCTTAATATTGCCAAGACTTTGCTCTGGGGTTTCATGCAAAATTAGTTTTTAAGGGCAGTTTAGTAACTTATTGAGATCATCAAGAAGTATTACTTTGTTTTGAGGTGTGAGAATAGCCATAGGCAAGAGTAATTCATTTTAGAACGACTTACTTAGCAGCCATACACCTAGGTTTCAATCTAAATTTTAATCAGATTTTAGCATTAATTTGCACCAACATCAGTAGCATTTCTGCTTTCGTGTTTAATTTTACCATTTTAATTCACAGATAAGCAGATCCTCTTTTCCTATGCTTTATTGCCCTGCTATTGCTTTTTTAAAACTGCATGTCTTATTTAAGGATGTTACTTCTACTACTTCTGAAAATGAAACATCAAATTCTATTTGGATAATCTCTCAGTATGTTTTCGGAATGTCTTGTAAACAATGAGTTTAAATCTGTAGCCAAAACTTAAAGAGAACAGTGATAGAAGCTCAACATCGTGATAACCTGGGGATTTCACATAGTAGTACTACTAACATGAAAATTAAATCTCAACCTACCATCTGGGCACCATTTATATTCCCATAGTTACTGGGCCAAAGAGAGAAAAACCCATTATTTCCTTATTCTAATAGGCTGTCTTGGGGAAAAAGCTCTAAGAAGGAAAAAAACCAGGGCCTGGGTTTATCATCAAGTAGGACAAAAGGCACAGGCTGATTCTGATAAGAATCAAGGTCCACAACCAGTCCTGTATTTTCATGATACCTGGGTACTCTCCATCTGTATTTGTACCTAAACATAGAATGGTTAACCAAAGACACCGAGACACCAAGTTTATGTTAACTGAAAATGTGGCCCCAAATATTACAACTGTGTTACACTAGATTACATTACAGTAATGTTTTGGTTGTGTCACTTGAATTATTTTATGCATTTTTCTTCTTAAATGTAAAAAATATATTTTTTTAATTAATATTAAGTCTTCCCAAGCAGATATTACTCATCAGATTAGCAAAACATGTGCCCCTAATTAACATATACATTTACAACATGGCCTGTGAAATCTAATAGGAAATTCCAGAAAAATAGTCCTCAGGATGAATGTGCACTTGAGAAACGATTTTGGCACAACTTTAAGCATAATGTCTCTGATGTTCCATTTAGGATGTAACAGCTGACTAATCGTCATATTCAGCCGCTTTTTGCACACAAAATGTATACAGTTCAACAAGGTCCTTCTATGCAACATGTGGTGGTAGCTGACCAAAAGAAATGCCCACTGGGATTATTATTTTTTTTTAATGTGGACTACATACAAAATAAGTGTATGACTTGTTATAAAATGGTTCAGAAATTAGTAGGGTAAAAGTGATTTATTAGAGTCTCAAATCACTTCATATATTCTATGTTGTGCTATAAAACATTTGTATCCCTGTGTTACATTGTTTTCAAAGGATTGTGATAACAAATCTGTAACTTAGGCAGTGAAAAACATTCACTCATAGGCTGGATGTCTATAACCATACAGTATGAACAGAAGTTAGTAACCTGGTCTAGAAACCAAGACGTAGAAATACGGCAGATGAATCAATATATTTGTAGTTCTAGTTGAAATCAGTTGAAGGATGCAAGTTTCAATTTGCAGGAGCCATGGTCAATAAATACTGCTATAGGCAATATATTATCTTCAGTTCCACACTGAAGACCTCTGTACTTTACAGAAAGAGAACTACTCCATAAGTGTTGGTAAGTTCAGATAAAACCAAGAACTGATTCAAAATTTTTCTCCAAATGATAATTATTTCAATTTTTTTCTTCTCTTGTAGCTACAAATAGGAATATAAGCTATAAATTTGAGAGAAAGTATCTTATTTCTTCATCAGACTTGAAAGAAGAAAGTACTCTTCAAATACAGAGCCAAACTTTTCTCCATATTTCCAGAAAGCATAGCAAAAGCAGAGGCCATAATTGTAGTTCAGGAGGTCCAGATAGGACATAAGGACATATTTTCTCCATGGGCAGGTCGTCCAGCACTCCAACATGTAACTCCAAAGAGGCTGGGGGATTTTTATGGAGGTTTTGGGGATCCAACAATCTGAAGCTATCATTGAGTTAATCCAGTGTTGGTGATAGTTCAGCTCTGGCTGAGGGGCTGAACTCTACACCTTCAGAAGTCATTTCCAACTGATGTTTCTAGGAATCTAAAGCAAACTAGACACCTAGCATGGTTTCACAAAGTTGGAAACACACTCAAATTTCAAAGTCTTACTGAAATTGAGTTCACTTGTCAGTAATATTGATCTTCAGATGTTTATCTGTTTCCATTTAATTACATAATTTTCTGATGTCAGCTAAAAAAGGATGCTAAATTATTGAAGATTATCCATTACAGGCTACTTAAAGTGAATGACATCTGGGAAGCAACATTTCCACTTTTGAATCTTGATCTTGTGTTACAGTAAAATTGCTTTTTGCAAGGAAAGAAGGCGATGAGGAGAGAGTAGGTTAGCACGGCACTTGACAGCCTAGCAAATAAGAATGTTGAAGGATCATACTCAGGCCTTGTTTCTCTACCTGATAGATTCCTTGTCCTGTCCTGTCTGAAACTATACAGTCAGTCTGTCTCCAATTCAATATTTAACTAACTGATGAAAGACAGAAACATTCTTACAAGAAATCTGGTTAATCTCTTCTCCTGAAGAGCCAGGATATATATTAAAGGTACATAGAAGCATTCAGACCAAGGAATACTTGCTTGCTCATTTCACTCTGCTATTGAAGAAAAATATAAAATCATAAAGGGGCTTCTGGCTTGGGTGCTCCTATCAGAAATCATCATTGCTCGGAGACTGATGGGAATAATTTACAGCTGGCACATGGGCTCCTTGGAAGCGTTCTGCAAATTCCAAATGGTCAACAAACCAACTTTCCGTTTATTGCTCTGATTCTGGCCTGAAAATTCCATTTAAATAGAGAATGATTTGTAGGAATCATGGAACATGAGTAAACTATTTTATCTTGTTATTACTGACAGGTCTTGGAGTAATCATAATTCTCCTCGCCACGATGGTAACCTCAATTACTGGGCTGTCAACTTCTGCAATAGCAACTAATGGGTTTGTCCGTGGAGGTAAAATCTTTAGGGTTACTAATGCTTTCAAGCTCCAAAAGATCTTTATGTATTATTTTTCATATGATGCAAACCAGAGGGATGCTAAACCAAACGATGGATCTACAGGATCGGGAGGTAACAATTCTAGACAGCTCTAATCACAATTAACTGCATGTTTGAGTTGTCACTTTTCATAAATTCCACATTTCAGTTCAGTCTCTGAAGTACATTTCAGAAGTTCCTGCCAAATGCAGAGTGAGGAATGGCATCTGGATTTGCAATTTTTTCATTCTTACC
This sequence comes from Centrocercus urophasianus, assembly GCF_019232065.1. Taxonomy (NCBI): domain Eukaryota; kingdom Metazoa; phylum Chordata; class Aves; order Galliformes; family Phasianidae; genus Centrocercus; species Centrocercus urophasianus. The sequence continues at coordinate 9,811,495 of NW_024884789.1, read as the reverse complement.
TTTCAGCAGGTCTTTCTTATTCAGAGCCTTTCAGGTTGGACATCCTTGGACAAAACAAGCACCGCACTCTTCCTCTTATTTTTAAGTCTGATGCAGATCGGTGGATATCTTCAATTTAATTCCTTCCAGTATAATTCTTCATAATACCCCTTACGTTTCAGCTACCTCCTTAGAAGATGAGCAAATATTTTCACTGGAAAAGTAAAGCACACATCAGATATCTTATCAAAAAAGGTTTCAGTACATTTCAGAGCCTTAAAGTTATAACCAGTCCATGCTAAACCTCTGTGGAAAACAGCAAGTTCTTACTACATCATTTAAGCAGAACAGGTATTTGAATACACTTGAATATACTTTCTTTTTCGAATCTTTCAGGTCTTGGAATCATAGTTATTGCTCTGAGCGTAGTAGTAACAACTTTAACAGGTATCTCCATGTCTGCCATTTGCACCAATGGAGTAGTAAGAGGAGGTAAGTGAAAATCATTGCAGGAAAAATACAGAATTCTACAGATTTGAATTAGAAAAAAAGTGGGAATTAAGTATGTTATAAGCAAAATAAGAATAAATAAATATATTTGGGATGATCTCTCTCAGTGGAACAACAGTAATTTAAAACATTTATAGTCTTAAACATTTCTTGGCAAAAAAATATTATGTAAGAGGGGATGAAATAATTAACTGGCAAAGTAATATGCTCCATTTATGGTGACACACAAAAAAGGATTAATGACTCACTGCATTCCTCTGTGGGAGCTTTAAAAATGTATCACAGCATAAGATTATACATGCTAAATTGGGATGGATCTAAGTAAGGTAGAACTTATCCTGAGGTGAAGTTTCCTCTACTCTGTAGAGGGCTGCTCCAAAAGTAATGCATTGTATTTTAGTATATTGGCCCACAGTGTCAGAGGCAGATGTTGGTGGTATGACAGTAGAGGATAAAGCTTCTGTCCATTACATGTTGCCTGCTGTGCAACAGATGGCAGCAGAGGGGCAGTCTGACAAAATGGTGCCTGACATGGAAGTGCATACAAAGGAAAAGTGTGGAAGTGAATTCGCCCACATGGAAAAAATTTCACCCACTGAAATTCGTCAGTGCTTAATGAACATTTATAAACACTGGAAGTGAGCACAGTGAAGTGGTGGGTTGTAGATTTCAGCAATGATGTCATTATAGCACCTGTGAAACAGTGTGTCACCTGCACTGATACAATTTTTATAAGCACAGCATGCACTCTTGTTCATCACTGGTGAAAATGCACACCTAATGGTGATGACTACATCCAAAAATAGTGTTCTGTAGCTAAGAATTTGCTATTTCAAACAGTGTAATTGCGCTCTTTGTATTTGTTGTAGTCTCCATGGAAATAAATAAGAGGCATTACTTTCAGAGCAACCTACGTATATTATGCATCATGAAAAATTGTTTGAAGATCTAGTTTTGCAAACTAGCATGTCCTGAAGAATTACTGCAGTGGAAGGGCATTCAGAATAGTCTGAAGCCAGAGCCGGTACAAAGCACATTCCTTATTTTTCAGTGTCTTCTATTAATCTTTATTACATTTGTTAGGTTTAAAGTAGAGATTCCTGTGGTATAATGTGAGAAAAATAAGCAAACACTGAGCATAATTTCTGCCTGCAGGTGGTGCATACTATCTTATCTCAAGAAGTCTAGGTCCAGAGTTTGGCGGATCTATAGGACTTATCTTTGCTTTTGCAAACGCTGTGGCGGTTGCTATGTACGTAGTTGGATTTGCTGAAACGGTCGTAGAGCTTCTTAAGGTAAATACTGATGTTTCATGCACACTGTTAAGTTGGGGCTTTTTTTTTTTAGCATTTGTTTAAATTGTGATACTTTTTAGCTGTACTTTAAGCAATGCCTTTAACAGGAAAGAAGCTGGTCTGTCTAACTGTGACAGAGCGCTTCTCCATTATGTCTGTCTTATGAATATGCCAATGATTTCTCAACAAGAGCCTCAAAAGTCAGGAAAGGAGATAGATATCCATCCAACTAGATAGCCAAATAACCCCAGCTAAGTGCAAGCTGAAGCATGAAATATGAATAGTTTGTCTCACAAAGTGCTGAAACTAATTAAACTATGACAACTCATTTCCTTTTATTTCACCTTGTTACCTAACCCCACCAGCTTGATTGAGAAAGGCTGGTTTTAACAGTATTTCTTACTCTTTTCAGGAGAGTGATTCGATAATGGTAGATGAGTCCAATGATATCAGAATAATAGGTACCATAACTGTTGTATGTCTTCTTGGCATCTCTGTTGCTGGCATGGAATGGGAAGCAAAGGTAAAACTTTAAAACTAAATACAAGCAAAGAATATATTAGAATACTGTGCAGGGTTAACACATGAGGAATGCTGTACAACAGGTGGGAAGCCTAACCTTTCTAAAAGCAAAGCAGCTTAATCATTACATTCAATGAAAGCAATACTACTCTATGTTCCTCCTTGAACATTCATTTAAGAGGGAAAAAGGAAGTTTACGTTCCACAGACTGCTTGTTTATATTGATTTTCATAAGCCATGGCATCATTTAAAGCCTTGAGTAAGCGCCCCTTTTGTCCTTATTTTTGAAGCAGCTTGAGAGAATAAGTAGCAGTTAAAACAATGTTTTTGTCACTGTACCTCCAAAGCTCTGCCTAGCAGGAAAGCTCCATTTTCTGTCCATTCCATAATCTCGGATGATTTCTGCTATTCCTTTACCTTACATTAAAAAAATTAAAAATGGAAATACAAATGAAAATACCTCAGAATGTAGAAATCAGTTCTAGAATTGGACTTCTCTTTTCATATTCTGCTGTGACAAAAGCTTAGAACTGCTTGTAAAAGATATCATAAAACCAATTACATATTATAACACTTCAAGTGACCATTCACTGCAACTAAACAATTTATATAACAATATAAAAATGTCTCATACATGATATTTATGCATTAACTTTTTCATTTTCTTTTTTCCTTTAAAGACAAAATATAAAATAAATTAAATTATAACTACTTTATAAACACTGTTAGTAAAAACTATCTGCTGTTATAATTAGCTGATAGCAGTTTGTTTTCTTCAGCTGTCTCGATTCCTGGTGTTTTCTAGGTCTATAACAATTTGTAATCTGTCATAGGGAACACAAACATCACTTAATCACTTATATTTAGCCATCTCCATTGTCAATGTAAATTAAAATCATTGGGGAAATCTTTGTTTCTGTTAACAGGCTCAAGTTATTCTTCTAATTGTTCTCCTTATTGCCATTGCAAACTTCTTTATTGGGACAGTTATTCCTACCAACAATGAAAAGAAGGCAAAAGGCTTTTTTAATTACCAAGGCAAGTATTGCTGTCTATCACAGAACAGTAACTTCATTCTTTGCAGCTGCATGCTGAGTTGAGGATTCTACTGAAAAAGTCACAAGATCAGGATCTTTAGCCCAAGTTTAAATAGGCTTGCAAACCAAGGGAATTTATTTCACCTTCAATTTTGAGTCTGTCTCTCTGCTGCTGAAGCTGACAGCAAAGTTAGCTGCAGTTTGAGTCACATATATATCAGCAGAGCACAAACCTTTACACAGAGCTAAGTGCAAGTGCTGTAGTGACACTGCTGTCACTTCAATGTGGAGCTGTAGCTCTGAAATGCAGACAAGCACATCCTACTGGGGATCAGACTGAGGAAATCAAATTCATTTTGCTATGATATGAGACAGATTCAAACCCAAATGTACAGATGTGAAAGACTAGATTATTCATCCCCCTCATTAAGTAACTTTGGAATCAAATCCCATCAGCTTCTTACATTTTCACCTGTATTTGCAGCATCAATATTTGCAGAAAACTTTGGACCAGATTTCAGAAGTGGAGAAGGATTTTTCTCAGTGTTTGCCATCTTTTTCCCAGCTGCAACTGGCATTCTTGCAGGAGCCAACATCTCAGGAGATCTGAAAGTATGTATTTCATTAATTTCATAATACTAGCTTTGGGTGAAGAAAGAACAAGAAAACTAATTATGAATCAGCACTGTATTCAGTTTTAAATCATGCCTGATTTTGGAAGCAAAACTCTCTTTTAAATATCTGCTATGTTATTTAAAACTACCAGTTCACATTTTCTTTCCTAATAGATTATGAGTATTTACACAAATTATTGCATTCAGATTTGGGTTTCTATATAATTTAAAAGCAAATTTCCATAAGCTGCAGTAATGTAGCATTAATGGGCCATTTGCAGAACACTACACAGAGAAATTGTGTGTATCTCCTGGTGCATTTTTGCAAAATCTGTATCATCCCAAAAAAACACACCTGTAAAGCTTGTGTTTGTACTCACAAGAATCACGGGAGACCAGCTTTTTCTATTCAGGGTCATAGCAGAATAAACAGAGCGTTTATTGAAAGCAAATATGTCCCAATCCCTTGTCACTATGGCTGCTCAAAGGAAAAAATGCAAGTTTGCAGCTGTGACAGAAGAAAGGAGTCTGAGGAGAAAGGGAAAGGGGGTCCAAGGGCAACTAAATGTCTTGCTGTGGCTGTTCTGTCAAGCTCTCACTCTCCTCTTGCAGTACAGCAGTTGTGTAAGATGGTACTTCAGTATTTAAACAAACTGGTAAGTCAGAGACAAGATATTAATTATAACTTTGAGTGCTCTCTAGTTTTCATGACTGTGCACAGCGAGTATATTGCAGAGTGTTTACAGCCAAATACAAAAATGAACAAATTCAAAGCTCACCAAAGCATTTTGTAAAACATCTCTAGTAAACATACAGCAGTGCAATTCTTCATAGCATTACAATAAACTAGAAATGTACCAGGGTGGGTATCCATGACTCAAGTTTTGGAATCTAGTGTTTAAAATAAAATAAAATAAAATAAAATAAATAAATTAAAAACAAACAAACAAACAAACAAAAAACCAACAACAAACAAACCCACAAAATAACAAGCAAATAAACCAAAACACTAAAAAGTCACCAAAAGGACACAAGTCAAACCTAGCTTCCTCCAGCATATCCAGAGATGGCTTTATCATACAGACCCATTGTCCTTGATACCTTAAGGATTCAACCAAACATCTATTAAATCTGTTTTGGCACAGCAGTCACAAGTTCATCAGGATCCTACCATCCCTGACAATCAGATTTGTTCCCCTCTCTTACACTGATTGCATGCCTCATCTCCTTAGTTTCCAGAAGACTGCTTTTGAAGCCAAGCACAGAGAGAAATAGGTGGAATTGGAGCCACTAATAATGATGTTTATGAGATTCCATTTTTAATTAAAAAGAAAACAAAGCAAATCATTGTACTTCTGCCCACAGAGACTGAATCAGCCTCACAGTCTCCATCTTTTTAACAAACAAAAAATAATTATTTTGCCATATATGGTGCTCTCTATCTATGGTAAACTCCCAAAGTAGCAGCACTTCTTTCATAAGCTGTTTGAAAGAGTTTGAACAGACCAAAGGAACCAACTCTCCTGTTGGCTCCCTGCAGTTGTTCCAATCTGGCAGTAGGTAGAGGTCTATGACCAGCTCCTCCAGGCTGTAGATTCCCCACTGAGCATATTTAGATGCATTAGGCAGGTCTAATTAAATTAACCACCTTCTCCAGAAATCTAAAGGACAAGCTAAGAATTATTTTAGATGTAAAACTGTCAAACCAGATTTCTTGTAAACAGCTATGCAGAGGCTTCTGTAGACACTGCACATTCAAGCGGTGAGCTAGTTCAAAGCCTACTCACAGTAAGAGTCTGTCTTCCTAGGGAGGAAGGGGAGCAGAGGGCTTGGGAGCAGATATTAAAATGCTAGCAACATATTAAATGTTTCATTGCTAATATAATTTAAAAGTTGTAAGGCTCAAACCCTAAGATTTAAGGTTAAGGTGTTTAAGACTGCAACACAAGACTTGGCAAAAACAGTGACCCATGACACACACACCAAGACTGTACATATTAAAGCTACCATGATTTAAAGGGCTAAAGGTCTTACAGAGTTGAAATGACTTCGAAGTCATTTTTCAGTTCAATAAATCCTTACCTCATTAAAATTATGTTAATTTTTAAATGCAATTAAGTCATTCATCCCCATTTCACACAACTCACCAAATTACATTTTTTTTTTTCCATTCAATGAGCATAGTTGTTATAACAGCACAACAACTTATGGCTTAAAATGTATTCCAGGCATCTGCAACCAAAATAAACCTCATTGAAGAAACTTAAGAAGACAATTCACCAAGTGCTTCCTAGCATAAACAAACACACATTAAATTATAATGCAAATCATTGGACTCACTCACAGCTGGACGAATGAAGTCAAAATTCTCGGGAACTAGTTTATAAGCATGATATTCCCACCTTATTAAATCTTCCAAATTCAAAGAACAGTGAAAAGCAGCAGTTTGTTGTCTAAGTACTAACAATTACTAGCTGCTAATCACAGAAGTACTATATTCTGCTCCAAGTAACTTATGTGCAACTATCATGCTGATGAACCAAAAACAGTCTCGTCTTCTCATCCACACAAGTGTCAAGGCAACTTCATAAACTGCATTAATGCAGTTCTGCATTATACTTGCTTAAACAATTGCTTACACCAAAAGCCTGATCTTTACGAAGGTGCAGAAGGTTTAGTGCCAAGCTGTTATAGGAACATAAGCTGTAATCATGTCCTAAAGTGGCTGCCTGTACAACTGCGTCCTGCTGCCAGAGGAAAGGGCATCATGTTGAATGGAATAGACTCATGGCCTGGAAATGAACATCATCTGGACCCACTGAATCAAGCAGTTTGATTAGTTCAGCAACTATGTACCATTTCACCATTAAGACGTTAAAATAAAGCTCACTGCAGTGTAGGGGGAGTTCAGAGCACTCAGAAATGCAGAGTTAGTCCCACTCCTGCCGAATATCCTACACTATGCCGAAGGTAGGAGCACTGCACCAACAACTGCTTCATGGCTATGCATGCACAGGGACAGGAGATATGGGCACAGCTCTAAGTGATAAAAATCTACCTTCTCCATATCACAGTGTGATAGGACTCACTGGTATACAGAGTGCAGCATGTGAACTCAGTGTTTTTTGGATCACTGCTTTATTTTAAGGACCCACAGGGTGCGATACCCAAAGGAACAATGCTGGCCATTCTGATAACAACAGTTGCTTACATAGCCGTTGCGGTATGTGCAGGTAAGCAAAGAACCTCTGTTTCGTGACTTAATTTATACAGTTAAGAAAATCTGAAAGCCTGGTATACAAAGGAGTGATTAGTCCTGTGGATTTATTATGTAGAGGTAGTTGCTTTGATTTTATTACATGTAAGAACAGTGAATAAAAAGAAATAATAAGCAGAAACAAAAGTCTCTGTTTCAGAAGCCGGGTGGCATTTGTCCTGTTTGAATTCACATAGAAGATGGATTTTCATGTACTTTGATTGCTTTTACATTTGATTCAGCATCAAAGACAACTATCTGGTAGCATCCATGAGTGCATTCAAGGAACCGCAGATCAATCTGCTCATCTTCGTTTTTCCTTCATATTGAGATTTCACATGGCTTCTACTTGTTCTCCTTAGTCTTACTGAGCACTCACAAGTGACGTGGCAACATGTTTGCTTTATCTATTTGTTTTATCTGTTGTGTGTCAACATTAAAACCAATTGTATATCTCCATGAAGATGTGCTATGTCACTAACTGCTCTACAATCTGAGGTAACAAAAAAGCACACAGGTATCAAAATGAGGCCTGTACTGCAGCCATGAACTGGTGTTGGAAGAACATAGAATTACATTCTCATTACAAGGATACAATAAATCTCTGTTCAAGAAATAAAGATTTTTCTTCTACTTGAACAGTACTGTAATAAAGAGTGTTGTAAATGATGCTTTTCCTTGTGAGCAAATACCTCAGCACTGTATGAAGCCCTGCAGGGACTCCCTTTTTTGTACTTTATGCAAAAAGGCAGAATACCCAAGTCAGATGTTACATTTAGACCTAAATTTCACCTGCAACTACAGTTGGAACAGTTATTCTTCACTTTCTATTATAAACCTGTGTTACTGCATTGTTCTGTTTTGATAAGCAATAGCTTCAGAGCTGTCTACCTTTCAGTGCAATACTTTTTCCTATTTCCTTATCTATTTTCTAAGGAGATGATGTTTATTTTGGGATTCTCAACATATTTGAAAATTTCACGTAAATTCACATTTTGGCTGCTAAAAATGTAGTTATCAATTGTTGGTGGTTTTTTTTTTTTTCCATTTCTGGTAGCAAACAAAAAAAGACAGCATAAATATGCCCTTATTAAACACAAAGAACATAGACATAGAACATAGAAATTTACTCCTGTTAGAAGTTTTTCTTGCTGTATTAGTATATGTAGGGCTGTGACAATTTAAACAGCTAAGGATCTGGGGCTCCAAAGTAATTGTGTGCCCTTGATACACCAGAAGAAATATGCCTAGACCTAAGATCCTCACTGCAATGATACCTTTGAATACTGACACCTGGAAAAGTGGCGTCAGACTGACAATATACTTCTTAGTTAATACATTGTTGATCTCCAGAGCATCTGTTTCTCTACTCTTAGATAAATGCATGTCTTCTTTAGTCAACTGGATTATTATTTTAAGAGTAACAGAAGAAAATAGCTGTCTACAAATAACATGAAAATCTATACTACAGGGAAGTAAATTGGGCCTAACACAAAACATTACTTTTTGAGATGATGCTAAAGTAGAGATTGAACAAAACATATATAGACCAACAATCACAGCATGGCAAGAACATCATTCTGTTGTCACAAGAAAGGAAAGTAATAGTATATCCTTGTTTCCACAGCCTCCTGTGTTGTACGAGATGCTACTGGGAACATCAATGATACAGTTATACCTGGGATGAGTTGCAATGGATCATCTGCCTGCAACCTAGGCTATGATTTTTCCAGATGCAGAAGTCAGCCATGTGATTATGGGCTGATGAATAATTTTCAGGTTTTAATAACATATACAACCATAAGTGATGCACAAACACTTTAGTACAAACATGCGAAGATATTATTTACTGACAAGTGACAGCAATAGGAAATTCACTTTTATCTAGTAAAAATCAAAAAACAGGAGTAATGTGAAAAGTCTGCGCATTTCATGTTAGCTTCATGGAAGCTAACTGACGCCACTAGTCTTCCCAGTACTCTGGTAACATCCTAACCTCTTTCAACAAGTACCATGCAGGAGTATATCCTCCAACACCTTCAAACTCGAAGCCTAGGCTTAACAGAGACATCTGGAATTCCTGCCAGATGAGCAGTTCATCTCACTTTTCTTAACACACGAATGTGGTTTCACCTCAGGGGTGCTGCGGCTGCTCTTGAAGGTTTAATCCACAATACAAAAGCCAAAGTTCAGACTTCTTCTAAAAAAGTATCTGAAATAGTCAAGTGAAAAACCAAGTGAAAAGTAACAAGATCTTTCTCCAAGGCCAGACAGAGCGCCATTTCTATTCTTCAAAACAAAGCTTAGGCAAAGGATCAAAGTAAAGCAGTTCTGCACGACCACGACCATTGCTCCCAGATGTCTGTGCAGCCCCTCTGCTTCACAGCCACCAGAGGAGCTCACCGCCTACCTGCACTTGCTTTTCAACTCGCCATTTGGAGCTTTCAAAGTCACTTGCTTTTTTTCCCAGCTGCTTCTGCTAAATGACAGGGCTGGGTAAAAACCTTTAAAGGGATATGCTATCTGTAGTGCAGACTGCTTTCCTTCCATCCTCATTTCCACCTGAGTTCAGATGCTCAAACTCAGGGGAACCCTTCAGAAAAAGGACCTCGCCAAAAGCATGAACAGAATTTCATTTTATGCATTTATCCTTGCCAGACTGATGTCAGAAAAGCCAAATTTTCAGTTGACAAATCTCTAGAATTAACTGTTCTCTTTCCTGGAGTGCTTCTAACACACCAAAAGTATCAGGCAATCACATCCATCTACTTCATCTTTTTACCTCCTTCTCTGCTGCTTCTGAACAACCCTTTTGGTTTAATGGTGGTGAAGGCCAGGAAAGGCCCCAGGAAAGAGAGGCCTGATGGTGCCCACCACTGCTGTTTGCAGAACTGTTATTGTACCAGCACAGACGCACGTTCTCTTCCTTTTTTAGCTGTGTTAAATAATATTAAAACCCAAACAAACACAAATCTCTTTGACCATATTAAATACTTCAGGTTTCTGTCCTGCTGTTTCTACTTTCCCTTCTTGCTACAAGTGTTTATCTGTCAAGCAGAGGCCGTTACTTATGGCAGTAAATTAGTGAAGGAGGTAAGAAAATCTCAGAGTACTCATGTGCCCTTGCACACAGCTGCAGGTTTGTATTCACATTTGGCCGTGGCTCAGTTGCTTTCCACTAAAAAAGGAATAATAGTATTCCCATACCTCACAGCAGCTTTGTAGTATATATATATTGAATTTAGGACTACTAAAAGCTGAGACACGCAGAAACATGCTAATTAAACAGATCTGTGATTAAAAAATGTATTCAAATGCAAGCCTGGCTATTTTTTTCCCTTCTTTTTTTTCTACAGGTGATGAGTATGGTGTCTGGCTTCGGTCCTCTCATCACAGCTGGCATCTTTTCTGCTACTCTGTCATCAGCTCTGGCATCTCTGGTCAGCGCACCCAAAGTTTTTCAGGTAGAAATCCAAGTATCCATTTCTTTATACTCTATTTTACTTCAAAAATAAACAATTTAGCTGAACTCTATGTGCCAAGTGCAATAGGTATTCGAATAACGCTGATATATGTATTTCTACAGAAATAGGCAGGTCTTATCACCTTGCTACAGACATGGGCATTTAGGATTGCTGCAAGCCTTTGGTCAGAGCTCAGCTTGTTGGTGGGAGAGGGGGATGCACACGTGTTTGTTAACTTCAAGGCTACTTTCAGGACCACTATCTCCTGAGAGAGCCAGCCTATACCTCAGGAATGCCAGGAATCTGCAGAAGCTCTCATTCCTGTGCTGGCAGGTGTGCTGAGACATGCTGTCCACAAGCTGTTGGAAGCAGCAACGCACACAGAATGGCAATGGAGGGCACGGGAAAGACAGATAACTTGCACAGATCTGACTTCTGCTTCAGTTCCCATCAACTTAAACTCTGTTTAGATACTCTATTAATGTCTCTTTAAACACTGAATAAGTGTTAAATGTCTGTGATTTTGTTTTGATACTATAATTTGGCTATATTATACTATAATATAATAAGATATTAGCTTATCACCTTATTTGAATGTTTATATGCCATAGCAGTAGACGTATTTAAACTACTAAGTTAGATTAAATTTTTGTTTAGCTAAAGTCTAGTAAGCTGTCACTCACAGAAAACTTCTTCCGATGCAAGAATGCCCTGATTTGTCCCCCAGGCTCTTTGCAAGGACAATGTCTACAAAGGACTCCACTTCTTTGCCAAAGGATACGGAAAAAACAACGAGCCAATCAGAGGATACGTACTCACTTTTGTGATTGCTATGGCATTCATTTTGATTGGTTTGTATACAGTTACATAAATGCAACAACCTGATGTTTTGAAATTCTATAAACTGATATCTTAATACAATGATTAGCTATAGTTAGAAAAGATTCCAACCAAGTTAGCACACCCAAACTATGTCAAATATGGCAAACTTAGTAAATATATTTCTAGTTTGTACTGCATATAGAAGTGAAATAATTTTGATGCAATTAGGAGGCCTGCTCTGCCAAGCCTTCTCCGTAATTAGCTCAAAAACACAGCTCAAATTACTAGCACTGGCATCAGAAAATCCCAGCTACTGTATTGAGTGTGCTATCACACACAATATTAATCATATATTAGCAGTACATTTGGAAGTGTTGAAATTTTAAAATTGATTTATCCGGGACTTCAATTTCAAATTGTGTGGCACTGTCAATAAATGCAAAGTGTAGTTGGAGAATTCAGATTGCCATTTAAAAAGCAAAACAATACTTTTTAACTACAAATTAATAGTAGCCTTTTTAGGATCACATCTGTCCTCTAAATTACATATTTGAAGTTCTGAAACCTACATCAGCTCCACATCATTAAGAGGCAATCTGTAGAATCAGAGCATCAAGTATAACCTTGCACAGAGTATAGATTATATAAATGAACAGACACATTGGTATGAAATGAGGTATATCAAGGTGACCTTAAATTAGTTCCACAGAAAAATACTGGAACTCTCTCTGGGACAAATCCAGACAGTATACAGATTTAATGTATTGTCAGGAAAAAGCTGTAACACAACTTAGGAACCTACGTACCTACGTCTGAATTGTGTCTTGCAGCTCAACTGAACACCATTGCTCCCATCATCTCCAATTTCTTCCTGGCTTCATATGCTTTGATTAATTTCTCCTGCTTTCATGCCTCATACGCAAAATCTCCAGGTGAGTCGGCATTCACCAGTGATTTCAGTGTGGGCGTCACAAACTCATCTCTGCATGTTCTTGACTGTTTGTCAGAGAAAGCTGCAGTACCTGTAAAACATCTAAGCTATGTGATTTCAGGTTTTACTGCTCCCATTGAATATGATGACATTTTATTTATCTCCAAAAGACAAAAATAATGGCTCTTTCCCTTATGTTCCTCCCTGCAGTTGTGTAAGATGAAAAAGACTTTGGTGGATCTCACTGGAGCAAGAAAGCTGCTCCTTAGGGTGTTTTTCCCCTCACTATCAGTCAACAGAGATGGATAAAAAACGTATAGTATCTCTGACCACATAAAGTAAGTAAGGTGAAATGGGGTCTTTATGCCCTCCTGCCAAAACTACAGTCACATTTGAAGAAAGTTTGTAAGAACAGTAATTGTGATGGAAGTGATACAGCCTGGAAGAAAACACACAGAACAAGAACAGGTCCCCAGACCAACATTAAGATAGCTCCGCAGTGGCTAGTAGCAGAATTGTAGGGTAGAGTATAATGAGGTCCTGTACAAGGATATCTTGAGAGTCACTCTCTACATTTGCACTGCAAGGGAAAATACAGGCTTGCAGGCATACGCATCACCACATCAGAATAATCCACCTCAACATCATTAAGAACAAAAGTCAATCAGCTGAGCAGCACAACTGTGGGCAAAAAGGAAAGACAATTTCCTGCTACTATGAGTCAGTTATTCAATTCTAGAAGCAAGGAATACATTTTTTATTTCCAGTGTGAAGAAACCTGCAGTGGTAGCATAAATGCCTACATCAACTTCCTTCCTACAGATCTGCATGGTGCCATTTGTTCAGAGGGCAGAAAAGACGAGCATTTCTGCTAATTACCTGCACAGCTGAACAAATGCAGATCTGCTCTACGTGGCCTTAGAGCTGAGTAAAAATTACTTTTACAGACTTTGTGTATGTGCATCTGTTTCAACTCTGCCACTACTTAACATTTTCTGACAAAACTGCAGCCATTTTTTTTCTTTTCTCATTTCCCCCAGTTAATTTCTGCCAATTCACAGTGATAGATTATTATAATTGCAAGCCTGCAGGACAGCAAATTTCTTCACAGCAGGACCTTCCCATTCCCTCATTACAAAGACGATCCAAGACAGGGTTGCTCAGCCTCTCCTTGTATCTTCAGTGTTTTTCCCTCTCTCCAAAAGGGTCTGCTCTGCAGAACACCTGGCAGAGACCTGCAAACCACGGAGACTCACTGCTTGTCTCATTTTAATTGCTAGCAGGGGAAGGATTCAATACTGCAGCTGAAGAGCAGCAGGAATAATATCTCTTTAAAGACAACTGCAAATTATTTTATTTTTATGCGTCAAGGCCAGACAATTTCCAAGTTTAAAATACACATGTACTTGGAATATTAGTATATACTTTCCTCTCAGCAAGCATTTAGCTTCCATTAATAAGTTCTATACATATGCATCAAAAGGACATAATAGCCTATTACTGGAGTTAAAGGAAAACCTATTTTCAGTTTCGAACCAGTGAACTTTAATTTGGTAAAAATGTGTATAAAAAGAACAGCCATTCAAAGCCAAGCTGGACATAGGAGAAAACATTATAGTGAAAGCCTTGCAAGCTCCAGTGCTCAGTGCAGATAGAAATCTACATCAGTTAATGCCTGGAAGCACCTGTTGATAAACTGCCTGAGAATATGCATGAATCTTTTCCACCCATTCTGACAGCTGAAAAAAACTGCATGTGGGTCTGTATGTGCAAAGTCAGTGGATTGCCATCTGCTCAATTTATCTTCTACCCTTCCAATCCCCTCAATTCTCTTTAAACAGGTTGGAGACCTGCATTCAGGTATTATAACATGTGGATATCCCTTTTTGGAGCCCTGTTGTGCTGTGGCGTTATGTTTGTCATCAACTGGTGGGCAGCTCTCATCACTTATGTCATTGAACTCTGTCTATATATTTACGTAACATATAAGAAACCAGGTAAGGCCACAAGACTTATTTTGTGTATGTTTAGCAGCCTCACTGGACTTTATCAGAATTAATTCTGCTTACAGAAATAGACCTTCCTTTTTCTTCAGCACCATTCTTTAGAGGAAAGTCTGGACCACCATATTAAATCCCACTTTACATAATATAGAGTAAGACAATATCCTGGTGAACTTCTCACTGTTAAACACTCATTTCAAAAATGGTTCAGGGCTTTCTATAAACATCCCAGTGCATCAGTTTACTCCCACATCTTTAATAAGAGTTAATCTGGGCTTTTGCTTTACTACCACTTGTAACTTTTCTTCATCCATCCACAAAAGCTTGCTTGAATTTTGCTGTGCTCTTAGCTGTCTTATCTGGGACTCTCATTCAAAAGAGAAACTTGCTGCCCATTATATGACAACAATACAAGATGCATTATTTGTGAACTGATCTTTTTCCTGTGCCTTGCTATAATTTCTCGCTAAATTAAGAAAAATAGGAAGATTTTACTGTTGAAAAAGATTACTTAGTAGCTCAGTTAATCACGGGAGCAGTGCTTAGGAATCTGTGCACTCATGTAGTACAGCATCAGTATGAGACCACTTAGTCTTTTTTTCATTTCCTAGACTAAATTAACTCACATTCAGATTTCATGCAAACCATCTGATTTACTTGTTCAGTAGAATAAATAATTCAAGGAAAAAAGATGAGTTTCCCAACATAAGACGTACTTTCATTGCTCATCTTGGGATAGCAGCACCTGGTCTGTGCCTAAGTTCCTAAGTTTTCCTTTTCTCTGTTTTCTCTATTTTTGCTTGCTCTCATACCTACTGAGATGGCATGTGGATCTCTTTCTGTAAAGACCATCAGCTGTAGGGAATGCACCTGTGAAAAGCAATGTGTCAGAAAGGCATCTGAAGATTGCTATCCTTCTCCTAGCTTATTGCAATATCCTTGCTGCAAAGTAGCAGCTTAAGGTCTGGTTAAATTCACTGAAGACATTGTACAAAAGCTATCAATTTTGAGCTCTCCAAGGATAATAACTTCTGTTCAGCACTCACCTACCAACAACTGAGTGGTTCAGAAAAGTCTAATATTCCTCAAAGATTGTTTTTCATCTGTCTCCTTCCACCAAATGGCTGTACAATAGAGAAGAAAGGATAGGTATGCCAAAATTAGTTCTGGAGAGCAACTTTTGACCCATATAGTAGATCAGAAGTAATTGGAGCTGGTGATGATGCCTCCTAATGGATTAATTTGAACTTCATGAAGTTATATACAAATACAAATGCATTACTCGGGGCTGCCCATTTTATACATGGGAGAAGGGTACAAACTCTATGAAACAGAGAAGAAAACATTTATTGAGCAGAGGAAAAACACTGCTTATGCTTTACTTTGAAAGAATGAGATGATTTATTTGCATGTTTGCATAACCAAACCTATTCTCATGACGCACAAAGAATGATAGATGTGTACCGACAAAGCACAATAGAATATACCCTGCTTTGGCTCAGAGGTAAGTGACTCCTGACCTTTGTAACAGAACAGAGAAAACCCCTGGCTTAACATGCATTATTTATCTTTATTATATGCAGAAGTAAACTGGGGCTCTTCCACACAGGCTCTTTGCTATATTAAGGCCTTAGACAGTGCACTGGCATTAGCTACAGTGGAAGATCACGTGAAAAACTTCAGGTAAGATTTCCAGTGAAAAATAGAATGTTTTATTCAGGCTAAGTACATCTCCCAATTAAATACAACCTTTTCCCTCCTAACAGACCCCAGTGCATAGCATTAACAGGAGCTCCTATGATCAGGCCTGCTCTGCTCGACATCACACACACTTTCACAAAGAACAATGGTCTGTGCATCTGTTGTGAAGTGTACACGGTAAGGTCAACTCATACAGATCTGAAAATTCAGCACCAGTGGGTGCTGCAGATCCCCATTACACATTCCACTCTCACTTGGCACAAAATGTTCCCAATGGTGCTGATGGGCTTCTGTGCAGACCGTGAAAAAGATTCGTACTGAGAATGAATTTTGTCATAAGCCTTGACAAGAAAGCTATCGGCTGATACAGAGCCTGCATTGAGATGCATTTCAGAGTTCATAGCAGACGAACCAAAAAACCGATAAAGGTTTGAAAAAATAAAGCATTACAAGTGAATATATATATTTTTTAATTGATACAGTAAGGCTAAAAAATAAAATTAGGGAGGCAGAGTTCTGTCAGGAATATAGCAAAAGAGTCAAGTTAACTAAGCTCTATTTCTATCTTTGTCACTGATGTGCAGTGCTGGGATTTGGCATGTAATTCAGACCTCTGTGCAGTGGTTTCTCCAAAATTGTAACAAAGCTGATTTTTGAGGATAAATATGCTTTTCTTAGATCTTCTTAGAAGCAAAGTATATTTCTAGCTAAAATTCATAATTTCCTGTCTACTTATAAAGGATGATCACCTAGCCTCTCATTAGGACAGAACTAAAATAGATGGGCTCGTAGTAGAAGATGTATTTTAAATATTACAACAACCTTTTGAGGGGAAAAAAATAAAAGGCTCATGGCATCAAAACATGCTGCAGAATCTAACTAATAGAACCAGTCCAGACAAGATAGTGTATTCTTCCACATGAGTATAAGAATAATTCATTTGATGCTGTCATTTTGAGGAAAGAGAGTATGGAAGAGCTACATGTGACTCTTTCCAAATTGAACAAATCTATAAAAAGTGAATGACTGTAATCCTTCTCTACCATAATTTGTAGCCTTACTCCTGCATCCACTAAGTACAGAATCAAACCCAATAAGATCCTGAAACTAAACAGCTTCATAAAGTTGAGTTTCAGCAACTTTCCTGATTTATTAGATGTTTCTCTAAAATTAGCACTTTCTACGTAGAACTAAGATTTCACTGTAGTCTATTAAAAAACCTATATTTATTTTCCTAGCGTAAGCATTTTTTACTATTATTATTTCTTCAGTAACATAAAGTAAATTTAGTTTGGTTGGTCATAATGTTGTGACACAGTGAACCTTCACAGACCACAGAACCATGATGGCAAGCAAATAATAAAATTTCTGAGAGTGGGAATGCCAAGCACTTAGAAGCAATTTGCTGGCACAATACAACCTTGTGAGATATCTTACTGCCACAGAAGCTTGCAGGGCTCCAGAAAGAGCCAGGACTGGGAACCCAGACACCATGTTGAAAACTACAGTATATATCATAACAAACATAGCAAGACCATTTAGCCATAAAAGTAACGTCCAATATTTTGCCTTAAAGTGGACACACTGCTAGCAACACATAATGTTTTGAGATACTGTGCTAAAGGGAACATCTCCCATTCCCTCTTTGCAAAGGGCAGCAAGAAATTTTCAGAGAACATGGTAATGAATAGTTCAGAGATAGGTACAATAAAAATGGCATGTTGGTTGGTTGTTTTTTTTTTTTTTTTACTCTCTCCGGTCCCACAGCAGACAAAGTAACACCTTCAAAAACACTCTATGATGTATAATACATAGCATTCTTAATAATATGTTACTGTATCACGCAGGGACCACGCAAGCTGTGTGTTAAGGAGATGAACAGTGGCATGGCAAAAAAGCAGGCCTGGCTTACAAAGAACAAAAGAAAAGCCTTTTATGCAGCAGTGGCAGCTGACAGCTTCAGAGATGGAGTCAAAAGTCTCCTTCAAGTAAGCGTTTTGTTTACAGAATGCACACAAGAGTGATACATCAAAGCATCCTCCTATGGAAAGCATTTCTGTTTGCTTATTAAGAAGTCCCACGTATATATGGAAAATGTAGTAGAGAGGGCATTCTGAGAGTACATATGTTTACAACACAGGTTATTTCATAATAAGATATAGTTCTGGGCTATGGAATTATGAGACTAGGCTGGCTAATTGTTTCCTAAATGAACAAAACAGGATTATTACAAAAAGAAAGAGAGAGAGAGAGAGAGATAGGTATCTACAGGACAGCATGAATCTCTGTGCAGCTGTCACATGATACACTTCAAATCAATTTGATTGCATGGCATTACACAACAGATTAAGTATCTAAGAATGTTATAGTGTTCACTGAAAACTCAGTTGTAATAAGCATTCTTTTTTCTTTTTTCTTTTTTTTTTTTTTTAACAGCAAAGGCTATCTAAACAAGCATTCAGTATTTTTCTCCTATTCTAAGAATACAGCAGACCACTTCCAAAAGTTCACTTAAATTAACTTGAATTTTTAAATTTAAAATGATTTCAACAAAAGTAGCACAGAAGCCCTATTTCTGTACTTACCATCTCCCTCTCTCTCTCTCATACATCTGAAAATTTAAATATGTGGAGAATGTAGAGAAATTTCATTCTGAGAACAAATGTAGAGAAAATTCATTCTATCAGAACCTGACATGGATATTTCACCCTCAGTTTACATATTGTCTCAGTAGGAGATCCCTGTAATGCTTCTAAGAACTGTCATAGTCAGATCTTTTCCTTTCTGTTACTATTTAAGCCACAAATTATTCCCTTCCAGCAGACAAAAGGATAACTTTATCATCATTATGATATGCTAAGGACACCTGTATTGGTTTGTCAAGCAGTGAATCATTTAAGGCAATGCAAATGCAACAGTACTACTCTAATTTTCAGTCATTCTGAAAGTAATGCCTTCTATTTGTTTCCAACCACAACTGATACAAAGAGCACAGTAACACTATGAGAGCAAGTTCTCAGCTACAAGATACTATTTCTCAGTATATTCACCACCATTAGCTGATTCATGCAGATGAGCTGATTGAAATGCTCTTCATTTCACAGCGGGACAGTTGGGCACTGCCATGTAGAACATGGCTTGTGTTTCATGGCACTGGCACCACAGATGAAACATACCACCCACCACCTCACTGTGCTCACTTCCACTGTTTGGTCTCCATAGATGTTCAGCAAGTGTCAACAAATCTCAATGGGTGCAATGTTTTCTGCAAGACTTCCATGTCAAGCACCATTTTACCAGACTGCCCCTCTGCTGCCATCTGTTGCACAGCAACAACATGTAATGAAATGTCAGCAGGAAGGTTCAGCCTCTACTGTCATACCACCTGTGTCTGCCTCCTGTGGGCCAACATACCAAAATAGGAGGGATTAGGATTAGTTTTGGAGTGGCCCTCATAAAAACAATCTCCAAGACTCTACATTTCTACCTATTTTCCTTTTGCTTACAGTAAAAATTGGCAAGTGTAGTAACTTTATAAGCTGGTGTATCTGTGGGTGTCCTCCTCAAAGTTCCCCCATACCCTGAGTATTTAGATTTCTGTAAGAGTTATGTTACCTGAATACAGACCTGATAGCCCTTATTTTTTCAGGTTTTAGTATCCAGACTCCGTTCTGGGGACAATCTAAAATCTTAGCAAACCATTTGTTCATGTTTATAAACTGTACTTTTATCTATAAAGCATGTCTAGCTAGTTTGGACAGATAATCCTTTGGAAAGAATATGACAAACAGAATAGAAGCAGTTTCTAAGCTCAAGGCAAAAAGGATATATATTATTGAGAGGGTATGCCTTCTCTGCATATCTGAGGTATTTAAAAAGAAGACAGGCCGTCTATTGGGTATTCCAAATCTGATAAAAGCTTTATGCTATTACGTTAGAATGAGCATACAAACAGCACTTGAACTCTCTCTTGATTCCAAGTTATTGAACCATTTTAATGAGCATGTCAGAAGAAATGCAAATGAATGCTAATTTAGCAAAACTACATTTCTGACATCTAAAAATCATTTATAGTTGGAATGATTTAGAGCTAATCTTTTTTACACGGATATGAGCATGAAGGACATTCATGAAATGCAATCTAGGCACAAGCCTCTCCACTACATTACTTCAGTTATTTTTCACCATTACTTCTCATTTACAGTAAGAGCGTGTGTGTGTATGTTCTCATGAAGTGCTTTAACATTGATAGGCCTCAGGATTGGGTAGAATGAAACCAAATACTTTGGTGATTGGATTTAAGAAGGACTGGAGAAGTGCTGCTGTCACACAAGTTGAAAACTATGTGGGTGTTATACAGTAAGTACCAGATCAGCATCACCCCTATTTTCTCCCTCTATTCTGTATTAATACTGCATTTCCATACAGAATTTGACAAGTAGAAACAATGTAAGAATATACCTAGAGATCTGGTTCACAAATGCTAGCTCTAAAACAGAAGTTTCTGTTCATTACAAAAAGCTCCACAGCTTCACACACCTAGCGAGATCTGCTCAGCAAACATCTGGCACAATCAGAGATTATGTGGCTTGACAACGTTACATAAAGAAGCTGCACGGCTGTCAGCAGTGCTTTTGCAGAACTATATTTTCCCTTTTTTTTTTGTAGGCTGGAGCTCAGTGAAAAACAACCCTAATGCACATACTTAGGGAATAAGAGAACATCATGGAATTCTTCTTTTAAGCCTAGGAGACAGACAAAGAGCCTTGCTTCAAATCTCTTGTGTGCCAAAGGCTCAGCAGCTCTGTGGGTTGGGATTTAGCCAGAAACAGTCATTTAGAAACAGTCTTCTCTGATTCTTGTTCAAAATTCACCTGCAAAACTGCAGCAAAACCCACCCCAGCTTTTTTATTTCCTTAGAGCAAGGAGAAAAAAATGACCTACTGGCAGCCTAGCTCCTAAAAAGTGTTGTATGAAAGACCCATTTTAAGGAATAGCCTATCTTTTCCCATACCCAGTGGTAGTACTCTTACTTTTTTTTTTTTTTTCTTTAATGAAAAATAATGTTGATACTGAACAGTACTTAATCTTGGACAATACCTCCTGCAATTTTATCCAGAACAGCCCAGCACACGGCAGTAATAACTCCCACTGAGTACTAACACTGAGCAGATGCTCAAGGTAGCTTTCCATCAGCAACATACATGATATAAAAGGATATATTCTCTTCTTTTGCAGTGATGCCTTTGATTTTGAACTTGGCATGATTATTGTCAGAATTAGCCAAGGATTTGATATATCTCAGGTCCTCCAGGTTCAAGGTATGTGTTATCTCAACATCTAAATTATATTTCACATGCACAATTGCTACAGGCTCTGCACAAGGAAGACTGATGAATATATGTAGTGCCACTATCCAGCTTCTAGAGTAGTTTCTACACATGTGACCTCTACATTTCCTCATTGCTTCTTCAGTTTCAATTCTGCCAAAAATCCTTGCTAAAGCCAACATCCTCTGGCAGTTGCAGAGAAGGCCAAGCCTCACAAAGTTATAAGTTCTACACACCAGATAACTCAACTTCCAAAGCACTTCTAGCACAGGCACAAGCTAAAGCAGTAAAATCACGCTGTGCCAGAGCAGCCTGTCACTGTGCAGCATGGCTGCTTCCTGCTTTTGACACATCTTCCTCACTGCCTACCTGAGACCTCTGGGCTGCTGGGAATTGGGAAGCTATGCTTTCAGTGACCCAGAAAGCCATAAAAATCTTGAAATCACAGGAAGCAATCAATTCCCCTTTCCACTTTTTTGTTCATTCTTCCTCAGATTAGCAGTATATATCCTTCAAGAGTTCCCTCAGGGAAAGAAAGAGTTTTCCCTCAAAAACCTTTTGCCATGGAGTTCAGGAAGAATGTCATATGGGTTGAAAACATGGAGAGAAAGCACACAGACAATATAAACAAAGGGCTTTCAGGAATGACATACAGAGGTGGCCTTGGTTTTCCTCTTTAGGACACAAGAGTCCAACTGGCTCTTCATGGATGCTGGGGAGGGAACAGCTCCATTTAGGGACCCCACTAGAACAATAATCATGTTTTCAGCATGATAACTTTCTCACTTTCTGCAAGCTTCACTACTTGAGCAGGCAGATACAACCTAAACCTAGAGATACTCCCAGAGCCCCATGTTCTTCTCACCAGAGAAAGTCTTTGTGTTATGGACGATATCTATAGACAAGAGCAGAGATGCTCATAGGAAAGGAGAACGGCGACTCTCTGCTGCCGCCTGCTGCAAACTGCCTCCAGCTTCTCCCCACAGCATCCCCGAGCTGCTGACAGATCGCGCTCCCGGCTGTTAAAAGAGCAACCGGAAAGGACATAAGAAATAGCTCAGCTAAATAAAACCGAGTCTAGCTCCTACCTAACCTTTCCTCCTTCTAGGATGGATTCTAGGGTAAGGCAGCCCTCAAAAGCAAATCACCTAAGAATTAAAACGATCCAGAAACACAAAAAAGAATATGCAAATATTTACCAAGCAGCCTCTCTGGCAGCCTGATGTGCATGGAGAGCTGCAGTACAAAACGAGAACTTAAGAAAATAGACCCAAAAGATCTATGCTTTCCTCAACCCCTCTAATACCTCCAGTACAACTTTCTACCCTCTTTGCATGATCTAAGTCAGAAACTGACTGATGAAAAAATACATTAGTTAGAATACCAGTGAAACTATAGCAAGTACAAAGTATTAAGACACTAGAAATGAGAAAAAGTTAGAAACAGTAGGGAAAAAAAGAAAATCCTCAAATATACAGAAGTGCTTTGAAGCAGATGCAGTTTCTGAAATGGAAAAAAATGATTATTTTCTATTTGCTATGAAATTCTGTTCAAGAGAGAAACTGAAAATCTATTTCTGAATAACCATTTAGTGGTTATCATCAGCTCTAATAATTAGAAGCATATGGCTGTCATGGATTCTAAAGTAAAAGAAATTATATTCATTTATGTTGGCAACCGAGAGTGCCAGCAGTGGTTATGATGTCTAGCTGATGAGGTTTTTTCTTTGTTTTAAAACAAAAAAAACCCCCAACATTTACCTCATTCTTAGCCCCCATACAACTCAAACGGACGACCTTCCCTCTAGAAAACAGCCTTCTGAAGGTAAATGTATCATATTAATTAGCACCTCACCATAGTGTATTCCATAATAACACATGGTACTCCTTTCTCAGCAGAAGTCTAATATTGCTAAGATGGAATTATCTTTTACATTACTGAATTTACAGAATTGTTCAGCTAAATCTTAACTCTTTGCAGCAAATGCTAAAAGAATAAACGATCAGAAATATTTCAGCATAGAAACCGATCACATATTCAGTACCCTCACATTTTTCCACGAATCTCAAGTCAAACTGATGCAGCCCTGTTCTTAGTCCAGTGGCCCAAGGGCTTAAAACAAATACATTAGCTTTCTCACTATAGGAAAACAGCTTTCCTAAAGTGTCTTCAAATTTTTAAGAAAAACAACCCTCAAACATAACTAAATACATAGCGTACTTTAAGTGACCATGAAGTGCAGTAATACTGAATTTGGCCTGGAAAAGGAAATCTGGGAAGAGTTAACTAATCCTTTAGTACACACCACTGCTGCAAAAGGCATGGGCACTCTGTGTTAAGGATTCCAGAGATTAATTCAGCTTCCTCTTCCCTATTGGCACAAGAACAAAGTACTTTCTTCCAGCAGCTTTACATTTTGTACTAAGAGCTACAACAGCAATTATAACATCACTATTATTTCAATAAGTGATTTTATTTAAAGTAGAAAATGATGTGTTCACAGTTCCCTTACGTTTTCCAATATACAGAGGAATTAGAGAAGCTGGAGCAGGAGAGATTGGTACTGGAAGCTACAATTAAAGAAAATGAATTTGAAGAAGAAAGAAGTGGCATCTGTGGATTCTTCAGAAAAGCCAGAAAACTCAATATCACAAAACATGAAACAAAAAATGGTAAGTTTCAAAAGGAGAACTTCTCCCTGACACTTTAATTCATCACACTCTCACCAATATGCAAAAACTGGACTTCAACTCCAAGGCCAAAGCTCTCGAGCCACACAGAAGCTCCTGGAATGAGGCCTCTCTTGTGCAACATGCCTTAGTGGCCATAATATAGTCCACAATAGCACATCCTCCTGAGGTAGAAGACCATGTAGAACACAACTCCTGTCTGCTCCCGTTCACTACATAGATTTAAAAACAAGCTCTCAGTTGAAAAGTCCATCTGCCAAAAATTGTATGCGATTATGAATGCTTGAGGAACACAGATCAAGTCTTATTTTTTACAGGTATTTTCTCTTTTTAAACAAAGCCACTTTATTCCCCCTCTAAAGAAAACAGGAACACATGCAAAATACTCAGATATGAAGCAATCCCATTTTATTCAACATTCACACACACACACACACACACACACACACACACACAATCCATCTGGAAAACAGGTAAAAACAGCACTACTGCTCTATATTCTGAGCATAATTTCACAAAAATGTACAAATGAAAATGGTAAAAATACTGAAAGTACATATACAGCATGTGGTAAAATAACTAATTAACACAACATAAATGTACAGCATATGAAATCAAAATTACGTTTCAGATATAGTAAAATGAGACAGAAGTACAGACAAAATTAAAGGTCTCATTTCAGAATTGCTAGGCTGCAATGATAATGACCCACCTGAAGTTATGCTTGTATGCAGATAAGTATTTTCAGAATTTTCACCTGCAGAGTCTATTACATCTGGCTGTGCATGCAGCTCTTGGAGGTATCAAGAAGATCTACAGACTGAAAACACAAAATGTTGTTATTCTTTACTTTGCAGACTTCAGTTCATTTTGCAGGCTTCAGTAGAATATATTTTTATTTTAAAAAAACACCACGAAATGTGCACCCTTTCTTCAAATGCCTGCTTATTTAGTTCAGAAAGTCACAAATCATGTAATATGCTTCCTCCCCAAACTTGTTGCATCTTCTAGCACAAAAGTTACAATCGTAGAGGAAAGCCCACAGCTTCTTTAGAACTGTTGTGTACATGCTTTAGAAATATAGGAAACAGAACAAAGCAACCTGGCAAAGTAAAATCTCTACAGAAGCCTGTCTGGTCCATTTATGCTGTTCTGAGATTGTATTTTTTTTTAAGTCATTGGAAGAGAAGCAGTAATAAAGCCACAGGCTTCAAAAGATGGAATTAGAGATGCTATTAGTGCATAGATGGGACCATAACTTTTGACAACAGCCAAGCAAAGAGCAGGAAGCAAAGTTTATTTTCAGGAAATAACAACCCTCTCAAGCACACAGAAATTGCCATCCTTGCCTCCATTTTCTGCCTTCCAGTCTTAGTCTAATGTGTGCTCTTACTAGAACCAGTTAGCGGTATGTATTAACTGTTAGCTTTATGAAATTCTGTACTTTCCAACAGAAGATAAGCTTGTAAACAAACACCAAGCAACAGGCATTTATTTCTAAAATTTATCATATATTCCTTAATTGCTTTTGAAAGTGCCAGTGAAATCTAGGATAGTTAACAAGATATAGAGAACAAATAATCAGATAAACCTTTTGAAGACATTATGATGCAGTGACACAATATTACAGGTTTGTTTCCTGTGTGTACTGGTACATTAGGTGTCCATACTACCTGTGCTGTCAACTTCTGTAGTTTTAGAGTATAGGAATTATAGCACAAGCAAGTCAGATCTTTACACAAATATTTCACATCTGTTTTAACAAGACAGACTAAAGAAGAAAGCAAACCCATGTGACAGCAAACAAGTACTTTTCTAGTTGCCCACCTTGATTCAGGCAACAGAATGCAACCACACATTTCAGAAAGATGAGTTCTTGTTCCTTATGGGAACAACAGCCAATTCTACTTCCCTAAGTTTATAGAGGGACTCATAGATCTGAGGTATCAAGTAGATTAATTGATTTTAGAGTCTGATAGTGAACGTCATACAAACATGCCAGGTTAGAGAAGCAATTGATTGAGTTTGGACAAACCCAAACATACAGCTTGTTCCTAAGTAAAAGGTGAAATAAGGCAAGGTTAAACAAGATTTCACAAATCTTTTTCTCCTTTATTTTTCTACAGAGGAACTCAAAAAACTATGTGAAAGTGACAAAATAAGTCCAGATGTTTTTTCTCCAATGGCTCCCTACAGCTATTCAGCTTCTCAGAAACCTGCCTTATCTTCTCGTTCTCATTTCAGAAAGCACCATTAATACAGTACAGTCAATGCATGTGGGAGAATTCAATCAGAAGCTTCTAGAAGCCAGCACTCAGTTTAAAAAGAAACAAGGAAAAGGCACAATTGACATTTGGTGGCTATTTGATGATGGAGGTAAGGAATTAATGTAAGAACCACAGGAAGAGAGATTTCTATGCTGCCATGCAAAAACATTTGGGAATTTGCACAAAACTGTTTTACAGTTATGTAGTTAAGTTTATCTTGAAATACTATAAACAGACAAAAAGCATCTCCAACATTGGCGGGGTTAAGGATAGCATTTTTACCATACAATGCACTAATTCTGTCTTCCTGCAATTTTCTATCTTTGTCTAGGTCTAACAATCCTAATTCCTTACATTCTAACTATCAGGAAGAAGTGGAAAAATTGCAAATTAAGGATCTTCACTGGAGGAAAAGTCAATAGGATTGAAGAAGAAAAACTAGTGTAAATATCCCTACTTTGCCTCACTGTTTAAAGAGTTTGAACTGATGAATATAACGCATATACAGCAGAAACTGGAATTACTCAGCACAACAGGTTTGCTGTAGCATGAGCAGTTCTAAAAGAAAAACAAAGTACCTCACAGAAAGGTGCTGAGTTTATGGCATGAGCCTTAAGGCTCATTGTAAATGGTGATTACCAAAGAAAACTCACATCCAGATATTTTCCCATTAACAGCTCATATTCCTTTCTCTGAGAAGAGCACTCTGCACACTGTAATGAGATTATCACTTGTTTTATGGGATTTACATGAGATTATCTAGTTAACAGTAAGTGAAATTGCACACGATGCTTCTCATGTGCAACTATCATAGCCCACATGAATATAATTAACCATAGTAAAAATGTAAGGAAGGTAAAGATCAAGTTAATCAATTAAAGACCAAGTCAGTTAACTTCTTTAAGAAGTCTAGATTTCATAATCATTTGCCTTCAAGCAAATGAAAGGTACTCATATAAGCTTATTATCATCACTGTATGTAGGACCTTTTCTTCTGAAGCACTTTACACACTACAGGCACAGCCATTTCACTACCAGGTGAAGTAGGCAATTTAGGATGAAAATCTGGGATGGATGCTACTTCTTAAAGAAATATAAGCACTACGTAGTTAGTTATCTCCATTTAAAACTCCAGTGGAAAGCAGGTAAGACAGATGCAAGAACAGGAGTATGAATTCAGCCAGTATCACTAGGATTACAGCACCGTGCCCCATCAAGACAGCTGCCACAGGTTTTGTTTGCACATAAAGGAAACCTTTACGGAGGAGAGTTCCTCCTCACTGCTGTGGTACTGCCAGTTACAAGGACTACCCTTAAAGTTAACGTCCTTAAGCAGAACAGATATGTACATGTTTGTAAAAAAGAAATAAATTTAGGAGTTCCCAACCATATTTATACCAAAGGCAAAACTGACAACCGATTCTCTACACTCAGCATGAGCACACAAAGCTGTAAACTATTCCTACTGTCAATTGGTGCAGAAGAGCACTGTATTTTCTCTTATGAAAATATGGAAAGACAATATTCGAGTAGATCAATATAAACTTGTGCATAAAAATATTTTAGGTATTTCATATCAACATTCTGGACCACATTTTCACTAGAACATACACTACCAACTACACTAAGAATTGTTCTTAATCCATGCATTTTTCCAAAATGTAAACACTCTTCAGTTTTTGTTATTTTCATAAATCATCATTTAAATAAATTATACCAAAGCGATCACATCAATCCAGTTTTGTAATTGGAAACTGAAACACTAACTAGGGCATTTAAAGTACTCTGTCATATATTTAAAGGTAATGAGACAAGTGCGTTTGATATCTTAACTCATTTATGCGTTCTCTTTGATGCAAGGCACTCAGAAATACAATGATAAAATATTATCTCTTTTGTTTTCAGGATGGCTTCGCTTCTAAGCAAATTTAGAATAAAATTTGCTGACATTAATATCATTTGTGACATCAATATGAAACCCAACAAAGAGAGGTAAGAAAAATTACCAAAATGCATTATTTAGCAGCAGGCATTTATCAGGAGCTTGTTTCTTGTATGCTGAGCTTTAAAAAAGAAAAAAAAAGATGATGATGAAATAACAGTCACTTTATTGCAATAATTTCCCAAGTACCCAGAGTACGAAAAAAGAGAATAACATTTTAACAATCACAATCCAAAGTGACAAAACTATAGACAGCCTTTTTCTTCATGTTGCAATGGTAAGACATAATTTTAATGAAGACTAACCAGACAATATATTTAAAAGCCACTACATTTAACAGGGCAGTTTATACTGGCTTTTCATATCCATTAGTTTGCAATACACTTCATCATATTAGCCAGTCAGTCACAGTTCTCTTCTCTGCTAACTCACTTTTCTGCATTTTACCATGCATTCAATAAACTTAACAACTTTCTGGTCAAAAACAAGCATACTTTTTCCTTTCCCCTGAGAATAATATTATAATACACCCCCATAACTCAAATACATTTTTAAAATTTTTTATTTATCTATGGAATTAATGTTCTCAGGTGAGTTAGGAAGTTGGTAAGATAGTGCTCAGGAAACTCCACCTCCAACTGTATTAGCTACGCTTATTTTCAGATCCTGTAGCTACTAAACATTTTGCTCTCCATAGCAAATTATAAAAAATAATAATAATAATCTGACCTTCACAGATGTCTCCTGGTTTTTCTGGCACTTCATATAGCAATGCCTTCCATACACACATTATAGGAAGCCCTTACTTCAGAATCTGTTGTAAAAAACCCCAGTAAAAAGGATAAATGCACCTCCTCTCTTCTGCTCAAGGGTGATCTGCTTGCTCATATAACATTTGGATTTCTCCTTCCATGCACTGGAGATTATCCAAGATATTCAAGACTCCCTGCTTTCTAAAGCATCTCTCTATCACTATAGCCTATTTCTTCTACTTTTTGTATACAAAAGTATATAGTGCTTTGCTCTAGGAACAACTAAATCCTAATTAATAATATTGCTCTTGGTCCTAAAGAATGTTCTCATCTTACTATCCTCCCTTCCAACCCACCCATAGTCCATAGATACTTCACAGTCAAAGGGCTCCTCTTCGCCCCCCAGAGCCTTCCACTGAGCTGAGGTGCAACCTAAGGTTAAGTCTCTTAATTCTTTTAGGCTCTGGTTTTCCCCACAGATAGCATAGAATATAAAACACACATTAACAGAAATAGAAACACATTTGCATTAACAAAACATAAACTTCCTGGAGTCTCTATGGGATTCCAGAAATTTCCAACCAACAGACAAGCAGGGATGTACGGCAGGATGATAAACTTCTTCAGAGAATCAATAGCTTCAAGAACAAATTAAGAGAGAAACTATGGAAAAGGTGGAAAAATGTACAGATCTCATCTCCATATAACAAAAACTAGAAACAAAAAACTAAAAGCAAACAACAACAACAAACACCCAAAACTGCAGCATTTCCCTCAACCCCTTGCTACAGGAGATTTATATTGTCTGTTTTTCTATTTCATTACATCTGTGACAGTAAAACTGTATAACCAGGAAAATGCAGCAAATTCTCTGCAACTGTAACAGGCTAAACACAGTGTTTCATTATCCTCAAATAACCTTTTAGTCATCCTCAAATTACCTTAACATATTGAAGAAGTACAGATAAAACCTGGGGCATAATGCAGCAAAGAACATTTAAAGTTTTCGCATGTTTTTAAGCTACATTTATAGTCAGCAGGGCCTGCCATACACAGCATCTACAAAATAAGCTAGCGAGTGCATATCCTGAAGCAAGGCCTCCTTTGTAACTCCTGTTTCAGTTGGAAATTCTTTGAAGAGATGATTGAACCCTATCGTCTCCGTGAAAGCTGCAAAGATATAACAACTGCTGAGAAATTAAAGCGAGAGACTCCATGGAAAATTACCGACGCAGAGCTGGAAGCATTCAAAGAAAAGGTAAAGCCTTGCCTACCTTTTTACTCTCGTACCTATTCTTATGCTTCAGACCAGATGTTTCGAGTTATTAGTAAGAAAATGTGAAATACGAGATATGAAATTAGAATCATGACATGAAATAACCTGTATTTGCTATTTGCAAATTGGATTTATGTTGTGAACACTGGAGGCATGTTATGACTGCATTAATCAGCACTTTGTAACACCTCAGCATGTTTACAAGTATCTTCAAGGCCAGTGGGAAGCTCTGCCCATATTCAAAGCCAGCCACATGAAAGCCTCTTCTGAACCAGAAGCCAGAGTACTGTGCTAAGCCTGAGCTAATAAGATCTGCTGAGAGGTTTATTGGACAGTTCCACTGTTTAGAGTTTGAATGTCTTAAAAAGAGAACAGTTCAAAACATTAACCACTTTGGGAAATTAGAGTTGAACCCAGACCCTGCAACCAGCTCTAGGAATTTGCCCAAAAGGCAAGATTTAGCATGGATTCTTACTTCAATGGCAGAGCTAAGTTTAAACCTGCCAATAATGCAGGAACTCTCCCACAGTCTGGAGATATTTTAAGGCTGATGCTGGCTAATCCACTGGGTAAACTGGAGACTGGGATGCACTTTAATATTGCTGGAATGCACCCTTTTAGCAGTGATCTGCCAGGCTTCATCAGGCCAGTGCTGACAGTTTATTGAGAAGCGTTCATTCTTAAGAGACAAGTTCTGCTGCAACTCTCAGAGAATGAATCTAGGAATCTCATTTATGGCTCCTGCTGGATTAACCTGAGCACACTTGGAGTTTAGTTATCTCTGCTTCATGGTGCTGGCAACTTCCTCAAGTGGAGCAAGGACTGTGAGTCAGAGCTCAGAGCTGTCAAGGGTCACGGTCTGACATATTAACATAAGCTGAAATCAATGCCGATTTAAGATTACACACCGCAGTACTGACGGCAGCAGCTAGGAAGCAGACCGGCTGCTCACAGTATCGCCCTTTTCACAGATTTGATAACCAGCATAAAGTTACGGCAGTCAGCTGCCTGCAGAGAACTTTTAAAAACACTCAGCATAAATCAAAGGCTGGGAGTCTTTATAACACCTCCATAATGAAAGACTCCCAGATGTAAGCTCTTGTATGCAGAAACAATGACAATGCAACAGGAGGAAAAATAAGTATCAGTACACACACATTTATATAATGGTTAAGCTTGGTCCTGCCTGGTCACTGACTAAAGAACCAAGAGAAAAACCTCCATGTTTAAAGCAGTCAGCAGTATGATTAAGGCTAAATCTCCATAAAATAAAATCGCAAGGACTTCAAGAGATCATGGAGTCCAACCCCCTGCTAATGCAAGTTCCCTGCAGCATGTCACACAGCTTGGTGTTCAGATGGGTCCTGAACATCTCCATGGAGATTCCACCACTTCTCTGTGCAGCCTGTTCCAGTGCTCTGTCACCCCTTACTGCAACGAAGTTCTTCTACATGTTTGTATGGAACTTTCTGTGTTTGAGTTTTTGGCCATATGCACCACTCGGAGCCCAGCCTCATCCACTTGTAGCACAGCACTGGCAGATATAGGAATTAATATATTATCCACCATCAAATAATAGTACAAGAGTCTCTGAATAGTTCCCAAACAGCTATATCACATAGCCAAACAAATACTTAAAAACTACATCTGATCCAGACATGGTACTGTGCCAGTACAAAACCAATCTCCATTCCTAGGAAACCTTAAACAGATGGCAATGACTCTGGCCCCCGGGTAACAAGGCAAATCAAGAAGAACATCCTAGGACAGGCTCATATTTTGCCATCTCTGTCGCACTGGGTCACAGAGCAGACCTGGCTTCCAGAGCTGCCAATACAGTAACAGGAAATCTTATGGGCAACAGGAAGGACTGCAGATCACTGGCTGAATCTTTTTCTTTAACCCGTGTCTTGATTTAAACAGAGTTATCGCCAAGTTCGTTTGAATGAACTCTTACAAGAGCACTCGAGGGCAGCTAACCTCATTGTCCTGTGAGTAGCAAAGTTTTATCTTTAACTTGGAGAATAAGCTGACGTGAGCAGGGATTCTGGAGTAGATCAACAGAAATACTTGTATTAACTCACTGAGGGGAAAGTTACTTTTTAAGCGTATTTTGAGAGCTTAAATCCAGGCTGACAGTTCTCTGGGACTACTCTAAATATGAATCTTTCCTCATACTTCTTCATAGCTTAAAGTAAATCTTTGAAAATGTATCAAAAATGTCGTCTTCACATCCCACTCTCCATGTCGAGCATTACACCTGCTTACCCACCTGCAGGAAATACTCATTATGCTTCCTTTCCCCTCTTCTCCCTCAAGCTATTAAGAACAAAAAGTGTGAGAAAATATTATTTTGGTTTGCACATAATCAATAGAGTTGTTAGCCAAGACTGAATTCAAGTTATGTGAAACTGAATTAGCTGATGAATTGCATAAAGGAAAATCTCACCAATAAAGATACAAAAACTCATTTTCAAACCAGTTTTCAAAAAGTTTAAACAGTTTCTTAAACGTAGTCCATAAATCAGTATTCCCAATGCAGAGATAAACATCTTTAGCCCACTTAACTGGGTCTCAAAATAGGAGCGATCGTGTCATATTTACCACAAATGGAATCACACATCCAACCTGCCATCCTACAGTATCTACAAATCAGGACTGCAAGAAAGTGCATGCACTGTACTTTTTTTTTTTTTTTTTTTTTTTTTTTTTTTTTTTAATTATTATTTCACCGTGTGTGCAGCTTGATGGTGCTCAGAATGCTTCTTTAGCTATTCGGGGAAAAGATATTCTCAAGCAGTTCATTTTCACCACAAATAGCCACGTTAAGCCAAGAGTTTGCAAGACCTGGTGTTAGCTTTGTGCTTTCTAAGATGAAAATAATCATACAGACTAATTATGAACATTCTGAGTCGCACATGAATAGCCAACACTTTCTGCTTAATATTTAATGAGAACGCATGTCTCCCTTTTTCTTAATAATGTTAATGCTGATTTTCTGTCTATCTGAACAGGAGTCTGCCAGTGGCAAGAAAAGGAGTAGTGTCCGATTACCTGTATATGGCTTGGCTAGAAATTCTCTCAAAGAACCTTCCTCCAATCTTAATGGTCAGGGGCAACCACAAGAATGTACTGACTTTCTATTCTTAAATCTGCAAATAAATACTGCTTCCAAATGGCACGGTCATAATTACTAGCAAACACAAAGCAGAATGAATGAAAATCAAATGCACCAACTTGGAGGAGAGAAAAAAACTATCGTATCCATTAGGTCAGAGCCATAAAGTGATATAAAGCAAGCAGAATACCCACGACGCTGTTTAATTATAATATTGCCAAATTAAAACCTATGCCTAGAGCAGATGCCTTTACCTAAATTGTAATGCTAATTTAATGCAATGTTAATTCAAATGCTTCTAATTAACTTGCAAACAAAAAAAAATTGCATAGATAACGAGATGGATTCTATATGACAAGAGCTGATAATGAATTTTCAAGCTCTGACACGGACTGGAATGTATGATTGCAGTAACTAAAGGTGGTATGTAAATTTCAAAAGGAAATTAGGGAGCTACTAAATATTCAGACAATTTTTGCTATGAATGTTACGAGTTAAGAAAATCTGAGATTATACTTTGGGATAATATATACAGTGATTCATGCAAGTGATTAGAGAACAAAATAAATTTGATTAGCTGAGTTGAATTGAGTTATTCTTTATTTATATAAAGTTTTATATAGTTTCATATTTCCTAGACTTTCTAAATAATACTCATTATACATCAACTTGAAGTAAAATAAGTCCATTAAGCTGTGCATTTTTCTATTTTCTATTCTGCACCATTATAGCACTTCATCATTTCAGCTGTCAATAAAAGTAGATTCTCCTTTTAATGGGGAAAGCTATATCCAATGGGTAAGCATTATTTGAATTAAAGACCATGAAGGAGTACAGCTCCTCTGGAGAGATTAACGGAAATCTAAGCCCCAGGAAAGCCAGCAGACCCTGATTTTCTCTAAATGCTCATCACAAAGCAGGCCTCAGACCCCATCTCTGCTTGAATTATGAGAACATAACTTGTGGAGGACCTAGCGCTTCATCTCCAAAAACACCAAACGCTTGATATTCATATTTTTCAAGTTTAGCAGCAGCAATTCAGCAGAACATGGTAATAAAGTCCAATAATCCATGTTTTATTTTCTCCAGCTATTGAAGGCACAGTATGAAATACTGATATTTTCTCCCAATGCTCTTCCTTTGCCCCTTCTTACACATTTACAACCAGGGTGAAGGATCACTTTGCAGTTTAACTGCAGGACACAGATACACGAGTTTCCTGGATACAATAAGACTTCTTCACAGCTCTGAGCAAACCAGACCTCAAATTCTGCACTTGCAAAACATGGAAATTATTTCCATCCTTCACACTGACATTAGCAATACTAAAGGAGCTTGCTACATGCTGTCAGGTCCTTCTGCATTTGTAGAATTGCAATGGCCACCACCCTGTTGGTCTCTCACTGCAGACAATAAGCAGATATAACCCAAAAACAAGTTTTTAGTGAGGCTCTAATTAGACCTTCTTCAAGAGCTTCTTACCACAAGACACGGAAGGTAGATGAGCAAGGATAGCTTCCTAAATATTCTCAACTACTGCAAATTCTCAATCAATGGGGAACATCGCCCCAATCTGATGGCAGGGACCTAAGAAGATCTAAAAAGAGAAAACTCACAATACACATTAGCAATGGCACTTTCAGTACTATATGCACCTTCTCTACAAACATCGCTGTGAGCATTGCAAAAATGAATCCCAAGAGGTTCATTTCTAAATGAGCAGCCATCAAAAACTAAGTACTGCCAGACACATCAATGTAAAACTCTTTGCTCAGACTACAGAGATAAATTAAAGACATATCCACACCGCAGCGCTGCGGAATTTACAACCAGCAACGCAAACACACAACAGTGCTTTACCATCTTAAAGTGAAGCATTATTTCCACAAATTGACAAGTCATTTCAACACAGCAGTTTCCAATGAGCTTCCACTACATTGTCCTCACAGTATTTTTTAACACATTTGCACAATTATTGTGCTGAAAATGCAAATTATGAACTCTCAAATTGCAACTTGCAAAATTTTATCAGTCCAGCTCCCTTCCCACTCTGAAACAGATACTTCCATTTTTTTTAGCATACATTATGCATAAAACAACTGCTGAATTTTAATTACTATGTTAGTAACTGAATTTTAATTACACATTTGACAACTCTAGGAAAAAAAAAAGTGGCTCTAAAACTGTCTAGCACATTTTGAGCATACACCACACTACCAACTCAACACATTTTTATAACCTAGTGTTGATTTGATCAGATACAACAAAAGCAAGAGTTGATAAGGTCACCAAAGATATGCAAGATGGAAAACACCCTTCTATGAAGCAAGAGCAAAAATATTCTGAGATTTCTTCAAATGCACATCCTACACTTCAGACAGCTAAGCTACAGCCTAAAGGGCTCAAACATACGGCTCAGCCACTCGTGGAGGTTTATGAATGGGCAAATTTACTGTGCTGCTCCTGTCCAAAAGGCAGATTCGTTACCCGGTGTGCAGTAAGCCAGCCTCACACACACAGCTGAGATACTGACTCACTGAGAACTGTGCAAGTTTGGGTGCCATGTAATCTTCCACAAAGCTAGCACACTCCAGGATATTTGCAGCACTTCTTTATACCTGTTCTTATCACTTGACCACCACCGTGATACAGGCTCCAGCCTTCAGTGGATCAGTTAAAGATAGGGCTCATCTCCCTATCCTCAAGCTAACTAGCCATGCTAATTAACTGCACGCGTTCTGAAGATGTTCCTATCTTCAAATACAAGTTTAGTCACCTCACTGTGATTAAGAGTTCCTCTTCTTAATTGCTTCAGCAGTTTCAAGTAGAGAAAAGTACGTATTTTCTATATCTAGGGATTCATATACAAAGATTCACACAAAGTTTAGTTCTTACTGACAATTCCTTCCTTTGAGAATTACCTAACAATATAGGTTATATCAATCTCATGTTCTCCAAAGTTTTGTTAATTAACATCAAGCAACACTTAAGATACACACTTCAATACAACATATAAACAGACAAAAGCTAACACTACCAGAAAGGCAGCTGCTGTGACTTTCATAATCCAGAAACTTAAATCAGGGAACCAGGAAGCCAACCATTTGAATACCTGTCAAACCTCTAAAAGCAGTACTGTCTTTTTGAATCTCGTGCAATACTTTTGCCTGCTTCCAAACCTCATCCAAATCTGTAGAAGTTTTACCACTTTGGTCTACATATAAGCAACAACAACTTGTATTAATTACTGTACAACTCCCTCCTTTTGGGGCAAACAACATACCTAGAGCCATTCTATTTCAGAGGGCTTCCGTTCCTGCTTGAGATATTTCTTTCTGTAGTGCATACACAGCACCCATTGTTGTATTTTGAATTACTTCTACAGTGGCTGACATATTCGTGATTCCCTTTTCCAATTCACTCACCCCTAACAAAGGAATAAATCATAGAGCAAAGGAGTGGAACGCACTGGGCCTCCCAATTAAAAGATTCCCTCTCCTTTGTCATCACCAACTGTACAATTTGTCCCAACACACAAGTTTCTCCAAGATATATTAGCTAATGAAATTCCCTGCTCAGCACGTTCGACAAGACGAGCACAATCCCAGCAATTGGTCTTATTAGCAATCTGAATTGCCTTTTGGATTATTTTACAAAACAGATCCCAATCCCTTGGGTTTCCTGGTTCCATACATTCCCCTTAGTTTTCTGTATCACCCAAAGGTAACAGAGGAGCATTACTCCATTAGTTCTTTCATTTATTTCTTTAAATGAAACTGTATAACTAGAGAATTAAGTAAAATATAAAATGAATAAAATCAGTTACAAAAGCAAAACTGATATTGCCTGAATAAAGTTCACTCCTAAAAAGGTATTCAAACTGCTCCAAGGGCAGCTTATGTACTTCTCCTGATTTTTTTTTTTTTTTTTTGAGGAATTGATTCCTCAGCTCCCCATTTTTCCTGTGGATCTGCTATCTCCTGCTGTAATGTACCCAACAGTCAATCCCTTTTACTTTCACCACAGTGCTTGCTGCTAGGAGTACCAGACAAGGTCCCTTCTCAGAAAAAGGTTCATCTTTCTGAGATCAGTTACCACACTTCCAGATTACCTTTTTTTTTTTTTTTTTTTTAAAATCGAAGCCTACATACCCTACTCTTAGGCATCCATGTGTCTGACCAAATACAAAATGCTGGCTAATTACCAAACAAAATCAACAAAATGAAAGCCTTTTATTCTGCCCTGACACTGTAAGGTCAATATC
This sequence comes from Centrocercus urophasianus, assembly GCF_019232065.1. Lineage (NCBI taxonomy): Eukaryota > Metazoa > Chordata > Aves > Galliformes > Phasianidae > Centrocercus > Centrocercus urophasianus. The sequence continues at coordinate 9,773,722 of NW_024884789.1, read as the reverse complement.
TCAATTTAAGTGTCACTTTTCACCCCAGCAAGTGAGAGGATATGATGGAGTCCCCTAACAAAAGGCCAGTGTGCTCTGAAATCCCATCAGTCCCCCACCTCGTGCTGCTGCAAGTCAGTACAGGCAAAGCCTCTCAGCTGTTGCACCTGGATCTTTAGAAAACTGTTGTCCAAAAAGTCCCAGTGTGCAGTAAGCCAACCTCACACACAGCTGAGATACTAACTTACTGAGAAGCTGTGCAAGTTTGGGTGCTATGTGATTTTCCACAAAGCTAGCACACCCCAGGATTTTTGCAGCACTTCTTTATATCTGTTCTTATCACTTGACCACCACCCTGATACAGGCTCTGGCCTTCCATGGGTCCATTACCTGAGTTAACTAGCCATACTAATTAACCACACTCGTTCTGAAGATGTTCCTATCTTCAAATGCAAGTTTAGTCATCTCATCATCATTTAGTCATCTCATCTCTCCTCTACTTAATCACCCTACCAGTTTCAAGGAGTGCCATATAAGTACATATTTGCTATATATCTAAGGAAACACAAACAAAGATTTGTACGATGAATAGTTCTTACTGACAACACTATTCTCATTGTATCTTTCTGGCAAGACAAAATATGACAGTTAACCTTCATTCTCAGAAAGCATGGACATACCTCATCCCTTCTCATTTTTGTACAATTCTGCATGGTACTTCAAATTCATCTTTAAGGCAAAAGCAGTTTTGGCAATTGGTAGCCTTCAAGTGACAGACGCGGCAACAAGTAGCATGATTAATTCTGATATTCCAGATATGGTGCACACAGCTACACAGTTTAGCACAGTTGGGTGGGGTGGTGGGGCCACTTGGCAGAGCGTAGCGCATGGCAGCCATGCAGCCAGCAGTGCTGCGAGAACACCGCACGCTACCTCAGCTGCAGGGATACACAGAGTACAGAGCTGTGCCAGTGTAACCACAACCAAACGCAACAGATTTTAGCTTGCATTCTCCACAAATAATAAAAGCAACAATTCACACCATTGCTGGCATTTCATCAGAGGAATTTTAGTTTCAAACAAAGCACTAAGGTTGTTCTGGAACGGCACTGACAAAGTTCTACAGCCCTCTGCACAGTACAGCAAAACACAAGATCAAAAATAAACTTAATTGCAAATAAACTCCCCCACGGCAGCCTTTTAAATTACGCATCTTAATCACTGAGAGAGAGGCAGCTATTTTAAGTGAGACAGGAGTGAATGTAAGGAAATCTCTATTTTAAAGGCATCTTTTTCTCCTAATAAAAATGCTCGTTCTAACACCAGTGCAGAGAATTTTACGGATTACTATCCATAAAAGAAGCTGGCATCTCTTTCTGTGTACAAGAAAGCAGCCTCCACTCTTTTAGGGAAAAGGCAGATAATTTCAGTTTATCTCATTATTACTCTTCAAAGCCAGAAGGACATGCCTAACAGAAAGGCACAAGTCAGCAGTCAAGAACGCAGAAATGTTGACCAAATGACTGCTTGTCTCCTGAGCAAACAGCACAATCCCAGTACTGAGGCAAATCTGCCACACTTTAAGCAGTGACGGGAAAAGCGTTGGGCAGTTGAGAACTTTCTCCTGATGACAACAGGACCTCATCCACATTATGCACAGAGCTTCAGGCTACCTCAGCTGCAGGCAGAACTGAGCCCACCCCATGCCTTCAGTACAATCCAGGATGTAGTTGTAATCATTGTAAAGTTTTACTTGCATAAATAACCACCTATAATTAGGTGTTCATTTGATAGAACTTAGAAATCCAGTTAGCTTTCAATTTGCCAATTATCAGTATCAATATCAGAAGTCAGATATTCTAAGCTTTATTCACATATGTCTATGACACATGAGCATTCTCTTTCAAACCATGCACATTATTGAGACTAAAAATGCCGAATGGCAATAAAGAAACCCCATATTTGCATGTTTTTCTGAATACTGTTTTTCACAACCGAACAGCAGCGTGCAACAATGATTTCACTGCCACCTGGCTGCATTTAGGAACTGTAACAGCAAGAACAATCACATACACTTGATCTCATGCAGAGATGAAATCCAAAGTGACCAGGCACAGGCATTGTAGCCAAAAATCCTGCAGGAATCACTTCCACATCAGGAAAGCTTAAAGAAGGCTCTGAGGGAAAATCTCCTCATGGCCTTCCAGTATACTTCAGGGGAGCTTATAAGCAGGAAGGGTAGCAACTTTTAATAGATAGTGATAGGACAAGGAAGAATGGCTTTAAACTAAAAGAAGGCAGCTTGGGGTTAGATGTGAGGGAGAAGCTCTTCACTCAGAGGGCAGTGAGGCCCGGGCATGGGCCTCCCGGAGCCGTGGGTGCCCCATCCCTGGAGGTGCCCAAGGCCAGGCTGAGTGGCCCTGGGAGCTGAGCTGGGGGCACACAGCCCATGGCAGAGGCTGGGGGGGGCTGTAGGGTCCTCTCCAATCTAAGCCTTTCTATGATTGTGTGTGCCAATTCAGGCAAGTCCTTTAGAAATGGTGGTACGGGAGGAGTGATTATCACAACTAAACACCCCGAAATCTCACCAGAGCCGTGCCTAAGCTGAGACGCGCGGGCAACCATGACAGCAAGGGGTTTTCCTATCTGTAGCCTCCTCAGGAGGGCAGCTTTATGCCCCAGCAGAGCGAGGCGACCTGGACCGCTCCCGCCCCACGCAGGCACCCCGCTCGGCGCAGCCCCCCCGACTCTGCCGGCTGGCTCCTCCCGCCGTGCACCCGCCATCGCTTCCCCCGGCAACGCTGCGAGCCACGCGGGGTCCGCCCAGCCCTGCGCGGCGCCGCCGCTCCTCGTCCCGGGGAGCCCCGCGCCGTTGTGCCGCTACCGGGGCCCCCGCCACGCCCCATGGCAGGTACGGCCCAGGCGTAGGAGCAGTGGGGCCGCGGGCACCCCCGCTGCGCCCCGGGAGGCTGTGACCGCCGGACGGCGGCAGGAAGCACAGCCGTCCTGACGCGTTCCGCTGTCCGTATGGCGGCCGCCTTGAGGCACGCCTCGCGCCTCAAACAGCTGCTACGGCCCCGCTGGCGCAGTAAGGGGGTGGGGGGCGCGAAAGGGAACCGCGGTCCGCCTCAGCGCACCGCTCCGCCCCTCGCTCTGCCTCGCTCGGCGGGGAGCGCATCTGGGCGGGAACTCACAGCGGGAGGGCCCTCGGGGAGGTGGGCAGTCGGGAGGGGTCGGGCGAGGCCACTCCAACCGGCGGGGGTTCGGTGATCGGGACTCCCCTCCGCCTGCTGTGGGCGCTGCTGCTTTTTCGCGCGCTTTTTGCTGCAGGAGATTGTTTCCCGCCTTCACCCTCTCGTGCAGCCATGCCGTGCTCCGAGGCCGCTCTGCAGCCATCCCCCAGCAAGAGGCAGAAAGGCTCGGCAGTCGGGGAGCCTTCCGCTCGGCTCCGCTTTACCAAGCTGTCCGAGAACGCCTGCGCTCCGTCCAAGGGCTCTGCGCGAGCCGCGGGCTACGACTTGTACAGGTGAGGGAGGGGTCGCGCCCCGAGTCCGCGGTGATTTCAAATTAAACTTGCGTGCTTTACGTCTCTTACCAATTAAAAGCAGATAAGAATAGCAGCCTCATGATTACGCTATCCAAATGACGGTACGGAAAGCTAGCGCCATCAAAAAGAGATTGTCTCGTCTGTAAGGATCTGCATTCGGTATCGTCGGTCTATAAGCGTTTCTTGTACGATAAGCTCATGATGGTAGGTCGTGCTGCCACAGCCCAGCAGGAGCAATTCTTAATAACTTTGTACCTTGAGATACAGCATTTACTATTATTTTTTAAGGATTCTATATAAACTAGTATTTCTTCCCACAACGCAGTGCCTATGACTACATCATCCCACCCATGGAAAAGGCTGTCGTGAAAACAGACATTCAGATTGCCCTTCCTGCTGGATGCTATGGCCGAGTAGGTAAGCAAACAGGCTATAAAAAAAGCTGAGATCTCATACCAGGGAGGTTTGGAGCTGCCTTTACATTTAGATTTTGCTTTCAGAATTACTCTACACACATAAAAAAGTTCACATGCCTATGTAATTACTAAGCCCCATGCTAGAGAGCTGCATCCTGCCTACAGCTTTGTGTGTGATGTGATTGATCACAGATTATTTCCCTGCAGTTTTATAATTAAGAAGGTGAAGACCAAAAGGTAAGGGACATATGGAAAACACACAGATTGTTTAAAAATTGGTCCTGAGGTAAGAACCTCATCTAATAGACTACTTTTAGTGACAATCATAGAAAACCTGTCAGAAAACCCGTACAAGATATTCTACCCTGGTGAAAGGAAATACTCCATTTGCTGTGCTCTTTCTTTTAAAAAGAGAGTGTGTATGCATTTATTTTATGCTAAACAGAGAAAATTTTGAAAACAGTTAACATTTAAGCATCTCATCAAGGTAGACCAAGGAATATAAAAAGCCCACACATAGTTTATCTGCATGCCGTGTTCTTAGTAAACTGTCAAATATTGTTTTCAATCATAACTAGAGTGGACTGCCAGAATAGTCCTTTAAGACCAGTCCAGAACAGTGGATAACATCCTATTCCAGCATTCTTTGAAGAAACCTGTTCTGTATTTGGTGGTCTAATCAAGGAAGAATTTGAATCATCCAAAGATGCCAATTTTATCGTAGGCTGTAGCAGCTGGTTTTGTTTGTATATACAATAATATCTATAGCCTTTCCTCTAAAGTCACATTTATTTTAGATAGACCATGGGAACAGTTCCTGCTAACACAACTTTGTACAAACACACTAATCTGTAAGTATCTTGTATTGCACTTACAAAAATAATTCTTTTTTTTTCCTAGCACCACGTTCCGGTTTAGCTGCAAAGCACTTCATAGATGTTGGTGGTAAGATTTTTTGTTATTTTTACTATAACTTTGTAAATCTTAATTGTAAAATGCCCTAGTTTCACATAGGTGTAAAATTGTGCTAGCTTCACTAGCTGTCCGGCAAAAGGAGAGAATCTGATTAATTCCACAGAGACTCTACAAATCACAATTGGTTTAAAACTTGATGAGTTACAAGATACTATAAGGTTACAATAAGAAAATCATTGATAATGATCTTGTAAGCAATGTCTGACAAATTATATTTTGGTTTAGGCTTTAAAGATTACTTTTAGTCTGTTTTTCTCCATTTTCACTGAAGAGTTATGCATGATTTTTTTTCTGGTCTGGTGTAAGATTTGAATTAATTTAAATGAAGGCATATAGAATTCCAGCTCTAACTTTGTAAATTAATTAAAGTCTGAAAGTAAAACAAAAAACCTATTTCCTACCAGGGTGCTCTACCACCATTATTGTAAAACAATTTTTTCCTTAAATCTAAATCTCCCTTCTTATTGTTTCAAAACATTTGCCCTTGTCCTGCCACAGCAGAACTCACTGAGGAATCTTTTCCTTCTTTCTTGTTGCCCCCCCTTAGATACTGAAAGGTCACCCAGAGCCGCCTTATTTCCAGGTTGAACAGCCCCAGGTAGTTTAACCTATCCTCATAGGGGAGGTCACATCCAGCTTGCCTTCCACCAGTCCCCCATGTCCTCTTTGGAAGAGCTGTGCTCAGTTCTTTTGTCACACAGCTTGTAGCGATAGTGAGACACAACCCAGGTGTAAGTACTGAGCGACTTACAAGCTCAGACTAATAATGAATGATGCTTAGCCTGTATTTGCTAATAGGCAGGGCTCTGGATATTAGGGATGGTAACTGTGGGCACCGTTCTCTGATGCCAGGCTAGCCATAAAGTAGAGGCAACTCTAAGTAAATTTAGAGTTGCTGCAGAACTCTTTATTGGGTCTGCTTTGTGGCACGTGAAAGTCTGGCTGCATCTGCTGTATGCCTCTGCTATCAGGTTAAGGCAGAGCATCTATGCCAACTTTATGTTATATCAGAATTTTTTTAGGCCTCCTTCTGGTGTTTTTAGGCTTTCCTGAGTAACCAAAAAAAAAACAAAAAAAAAAAAAAACACTAACATGGGAATCAAAGCTTCTCCATTCTATACCCAAGACACCATAGTATACATCGTCTACTGTAGATGAAAAGCACAGCAATAATAGCAAGATAACAAAGTCCTAGGCTGCAGGAAGTAAGGATTAGCCCACATACAGCAGCTATGGACACAGAAACAAAGGAAACAATCTACTTACCCTCAAAAGACCTCAAGGGAAGGCAGGGATCTTCAGCAAGACCCCCTTGCCTCCACTGCCAACCCTTAAATGAGGTCTGGGAAGGGGTGGATCCTTGCTGCACCCCTTCCAGTTACTCAGATGCATTGCATTGCATTGCATGCACCTGAGCTCGCCTGGGTTGGCCCTGCCTTCCCACTAGGTGCTCAATCACTGGTTCAGGCCATGACTTAGCATTTCTGCTACACCTCTGTAACAATCTTTCCAATCCAAAAGTTAGACTAGGAAGTGCTTGAAGGAAATAAACAGTGCTTAGCAGGATGACTTGCACTCAGTTTGTTAAAAAAAAAAAAAAGCTTAAAAATAATGAGTAAAATTATTACTGACAGTAGAGGACTTCTGGAAAAACAAAATCAAACCAGTTATAACATTTTAATTGTCCTTCCCAAGTACTTCTGTCACAATGAAAGCCATTATCCATTTAAGGAAAAATACACAATAAGAAGTGCTGCAGATCATTGGGTTAGAGAAAAAAATAAGGGATCATGCGAGAACACATTCAGAATTCACATCTGTTAGGTGTGGATGCTTTCCCAACAGATGACATGCCAAACTTCTGACAGAGTAAGACCATATGTCAGACTGCCAGTTCTAATGCACAATTTTTCCAAAAATGACTTAGATGATTTCCACCCAGTACACGTATTTTAGAACAGCCTTGGTGCTCAGTAGTGCGTACAGTTACTGCAACTTGCTGTTCTGGAATAATAATGCCAATAATGCCTCTCTGTATCCTCTGGAAAGCTTTCATCCTCAGAACTGAGTGGGAAGTGCAGTTCTTGCCTGCTAGAGAACAAGTCTGAAGCAGTATGTAGATTCATTACAAATGTAGTTTACTTTATAGCTAAGCTTACAAAATTTGAATGCTTAGTGAAAGCTTTTCTCCCTCTGGTGAATAATACAAATGACTTAATGCCACTGACTTCAGTTTAACCACTAAAATATTCATCAGACTTTCTATCTTGAGTGTCACACAGTTTTCAACTCCTAGAGAGCTAACCTATTTGTCTTTTTACACATCATTTCATTTTGGGGGGGCTAGATCATCCTCCCCAGTGGTAAGCTTGCTGAAACAAAGAAGGATGCCTGAATTCTGACACCTGATGCCTGAAGTGACATTTACAAAGTAATTGAGAATTTCTCAAATGAAAGGAAGTAAAAGTAGCCAGAGCTTTTTCAGAGAGCAATGCTAAGGTCTAGAATTTCTTGTAGATGCTGCTGCTAAATATAAAAGCTAGCTTTTACTTACATCTTTCTTTGTTGGCAAAAAAAGGTATAGTGCCTGAGGAGCTGTTTTACTGAAGTCATTTGGCAAGATTCAGTGGTGCTCAAGCTCTTCTCACATACAACGTATCTGTTAAACCTGCATATTGCACAGGAAAGGATGGAGAGGGCTGCTCAACAGTCATTCAGCATTTGCAGCAAGATCTTTATGTAATTGGCACTTAATTAACTGGTGCCTGGTCTAAAATAAATAAAAATTGCCACTTTCAGGTCCAGAGCCATACAGTAATGTAATGAACAATATATAATGCAATATTTTCACACAATTGAAGAAACTAATAAAAACCCTCAAGTGTCTATTGTTAAGTATATATGATCAGTAATAAACCTTCAAGACGTAGTCATACTACAACTTTCTTTGGCATTTATAGTCTCTATGGGTAGTATTTTGTATGTATGGTACCTGGAATGTCTAGGAAGGACATGTAACTTTAGTATTTGTGTAAGCAGACTTCACAATACGTTGAATGCATTGAAAATTGGACCCTGTGTTTAATTGTGCATGAGCAGCATAAAGTGTACCAGCATGAGGTACTGCAGTTGTTACCAATCTAAACTTGTGTTGCTTAAAATAGTGGCAACGTTTATTAATTGGATATCTCTTAATTCTTCCATCTATCAGCTGGTGTTATTGATGAGGATTACAGGGGAAACGTTGGCGTGGTGCTCTTCAACTTTGGCAAGGAGACTTTTGAAGGTAAGCATCAAGCTAAGCAAAGCCTGTTTTTAGACTTCTGGTGGGAAATGAGAAATTAAGTTTTCTTTCAAAATCTGTGAGATGGCAATTTTATCTGAGACCATTTTTACAGTTAACAAAATCTTGGCAACTTAACAATGTCCTATTAAGGAAATCTGAAAAGTTTGCACTCCTAGTAAATGAAGCAGTGTGCAGAAAAGAACTACTTAGCTAACCTTCAGATTCCTTTACTGAAGGTTAAACTTTCCAGATGACCTTTACTGAAATGCAACTTTGTATTAGGATTCTTTCTTTATCAACAATAAACAATTTTGAGATAAAAACTTCTCTGTGATTCTGAGAAACATGAATAATAAAGAATGATTTTCCCTTAATCGTGCTCTTCCTTCCCAAATGCATCGGTTTAAGCTTCAGGACCCAGTTAAAATATTGCCAATATTTTTACAACTTTTTCTGCAACTTCACAGCACAAGCCTGTTAAAAAACTTCTGTGAATCAAGCTGGGTACTAGCCATAGATTTTTTTTTTCCTTTTATCCATTCAATTTTTTGTTATTTTTTTTCATAGAGTAATGGAATCCCCAGGGATTAGAATATAGAATGCCCCAGGGAAACAAGTTTTTAGATTGAATCCATGCAAGAGCTACATCGTACAAGCAACTATCTGAGTCTCTGTAGTGTTTATGCACAACAGTGCTTAGGATGCCATGGTATAGCAGCAGGAATGAGGGGATTTCCCTTAAACTGCTATTGCTGCTGGAACTTCATGTAAAAGGGCTAAGCACAGTTTATCACAGCCTGTATTTTTCTGGGGTTTCTAGTATTTGCTGAACTAAATTTCGAATAAGTATTTTATCACATTCTCAAACTCTTGGAAAGAGATCATCTAAACTTGTATGGATTTTTTTAAGGAAATAATAATAATTTAACTTCTTTGTAGTTAAGAAAGGAGATAGAATTGCCCAGCTCATCTGCGAACGCATTTTCTATCCTGAGCTAGAAGAAGTTCAAGTAAGTTGCCAAAGGGAAATATTTGCTTGTTTTCAACAACTAGTAGTTTAAGATAGTTGTAGATAAGATGAAATTTCTGCTTTAGGTAAATACTTTGCTTTAAAACTATTCTAACTATTAAGCAGTGATTCTGTTACGTTTTATGCAAAACCCTTTATGCTTCGCATGCATTATTTTATTTTTTTTTTTATTTCAAAGTTTTTCACAAATAGCAAGTAGGTGAGAAATGCTTCAGTGTATGCTAGAGTTTGTAGTCTCTCAGTGTGGGATTTATTTAAGCTTTTATGGAAGGTATTGAGAACTGACTCATAAAATATTTCGGTTTAGTTCGAGTTACTGACAGTTCTGATCTACTGTGAGAAGCCAAGTACACAGGTCACTCTGAAAGCAATGCCTCCTATGTACTGCTGTGGAAACTACAACAGATACAAAGAGCACAATAGCACTGGTTGATAGAGCAAATTCTCAGCTGCAAAACATCATTGTTCAGCATAGTTATCACCATTTTTGACGGTGATGAATAAGATGCTGCATGCTGCACTTACAAAAATCTGCACTAGCAGAATGACCACTGCTGAAATGCACCACCTGCTGCCTCACTGTGCTGGCATGCTCTTTGAAGGCCCCTCTGCTGCCATCAGTGACACAGCAACAAAACGTAAAGGCACGTTGGTGGGAAGGTTCAACCTCCACTGCCATCCCACCAACGTCTGCCTCTGATGTCATGAGCCACCATAGTAGCAGGTGTAACTTTCAGGGCAGCCCTTGCACGTGCACTGTCTGCATGATAAACAATACTGGTTATATGGGAATTGAAGGCAAGTTAAAACTCTAAACAAGCTTGTTACAATTGTTGTCTTTCAGACTCTAGATGATACAGAACGTGGTGAAGGTGGCTTTGGTTCTACTGGAAAGAACTGAAAATGATTTGAATGTGCTTTCTATTGCTTTTTTATTGTTCTAAATTTTCATTTGAATTGGATGTAATATTTTGAATTACTTGGTCTATTAGTTGCTTTTTTAAAATATTTTGTCCTCATTAATATTTGTGTTAACCTCCTGAAAGAAAGCTTTTGTGTGTATCAATATTTTGTACCAAGAGTTTACTTTGTACAGAGATAGCAATAATATGTGTATTGATATGACTTCCTCCTGTAATCCCTAAATTAGAATACAGTGAAGATATTCAATATTGCGTCTCCTATGACTTGTCAAAAATGGTTGTTTCAAAGGTAATGTTCTAATTTTGATCCTTATCTGGTTCTCAGATAGCTATTTTTTCAGCTCACTAAATAAAGAGCAGGGAATATGGGGTGTAAAGGAAATATTACAACTCATCTGGAAATTAATATAGTAAATAAATACTGTGAAGCCTGCTGCTGTTCAGTGTTCATGAATGAGGTACTGTATGGAAGAACACACTGATTTGATGATTCAGAATCAAACCTTTTTTCTCCAGTTGGAGTATTTAATCCATTTTGACCAGTTAACAAAACCTTTTGGAATGGATCCTAGTGGCAAGGTAGAAGGGTTTTTGTAGACCCAGATGTTCACAGAATTCTCCTTGCTGGTCTTGGGTCACTGTTTTTTGTCCTTGTTTTGCATCCTTTTCTACTACTAGCCATTTCCAGAGTTTGGCACATCATGATGTTGTCCCACTACTCTGAAGAGCTGAAAAACAAAGATGACAGCATTCTAATTCCATTATCCACAGTCATTACTTTGACTTGGCAGTGGTGAAACTGCAAGTACATCTTTGACCAGGGTAAAAACCTTTCCCCTTATGTGCATTACCTGCTAAGCAGTGCTTCTTTTCCCTTAAAGCCTTATCACAGCATTGTTGTATGTATCTGTATATACAGGCTTACCATGCCAATGTTGTGAGTGAGAAGCACGTCACGTTAGTAAGGTTCTAAATCTGTTGCAAAAATGATCTTGATATGAAGCATCTTCCCTTTATAATCTGCCAGAAAGGATCTTCAGTTATCAAAGACTATTTACATGTCTTAAAATAAGAATAAATCCTTTCTGTAAATCCATTTCTTCTTGCTGGAGTTTGATAGTAAGTTTTGCTGCTCCTCTTCCCTCCTAGCAAAAACAAACAAACAAAACAAAAACAAGATCTTGTTAACATTAAAAATTTGGCACGTTTGAGAATTTTTGTGTAGGCAGAAAGAAGAAAGGACAGGTAGATGCATTGATGTTGTTCATTACTTCATTTGAGATCTAGCCTATCTAAATTAAATAGTTGTGAATTACTTTGTGCAGAAAGCTGGTTTCGTGTGTCATTGACTGGATGACATTAGGCCAAGTCATTCCACAAGAAGCTAGAAATATGCATCAAGTCTTACATCGAATACATCTACCTATACAGGTTCTTTTCTCCAGAATCTTCCCGAGGAGTAATTCCCAGTGTCTGTATGAGTGGCACTGAAGAAAATTGAAAGCTCTGAAGCAACTTGAAAGTAAAAATGCTGTACAAAAAATATATATATAAAATAAATACGTTGTTGGTCTGCTGTCTATTATCACTAAAAAGGTTCAAACAGAGCTATTAAAGTCTATACTGTTAATTACTGGTTATATGTAGAAAGGACACATCTTCAAGAAGAGTTGTCTAAAATTTGAGGAATTGTACAGCTGTCTACTTGCAACGTGAAGCTTTTCTATTAGAAGATATTTGGGTGAGGAATTCCTATCTGCAGCAGAAAGTGGCTTTTTCCTGTAGAGAAAGGAAAAGGACACGACTAGCTAACAGTCTGCCTTCTTTTAGAAATGAATTTGACTTGTTACAAATCAGAGAATAGAAAAATCTGGCCTTGAACTCCAAGTGAATTGGGTGGAAAAGCCTAACTTGAATTTAGATAATTGGGTCTAGATGCATCCTTATGAGTTGTCTTCCATTTTGAGGTGTGAAAGGGTTCTGTTTTCTGATTTTAACTGAAGTACACCTGACAATTTGGAAAGATACGGATTCTGATAAGCTGCTGAGGGTCATGGAGGAGCAAGTGATCTACAGTTCCTACCATTTGAGCTCTCCAATTAAGGCTAAAAATCTTCAAAGTTACTGCAAAGATGCTATTTACCTTTTCCTGCAATAATTAACCAGGTCTTTGCTGGTTGTGAATTCAAGCACTGCTTCTTCATTTCAGCTAGTTGCCTTGCTCTGTGTCATGGTCAGAATTTTTTTGATGTGATGGTTTTTTAATCTTCGGCCACTAGATGGCACTTAAGGTTTGCTTTGTTTTCTACTTTTTTTTCCAAGGTATTTTTCAGAGATCTGTTCGTCTGTAATTAAGAGTTGATGACTCCCAGTGGGACTAAGTTGGCAGAAAGCAAGATGCAGCAATATTTGAGTGAAAGCAGGCAAAAGTATAACCATTAAAGGGGGAACAATGACTGTAATTTAAATAAGATTTGGGTGGTTGCAGTGTTTGCATAATCCCTCCTGGCATGCAAGAGCAGTAGAGAAGCCTGTGGCTTTGCTCTCCTGCTGTGTTTCAACAAAAATGGAAAATTGTAATGAACAGCAACATTTTTCCTATCTTTCATATTATTTTGCTCTTCCTCCTCCTTCATTCCTTTAAGAGAAATGCAGTTTACTTAAAGATTGAATTGTAATGGCAATAAGCATATAGCGTGGTAAAACACATTGGATTCTCTAAATCAAATTCCTCTTGCTGCAGTTTCAGGGCATAAGTTAAAACTTCCTTAATGCACGTTAACCCAGTAGAGACAGGTGATGTACAGTAACCTGAATTGCCTGAATTTTTGTTAAAGCTCCCTACCTTCTGTACTGGCTGTTGCTCCTGTAATAGCTTACTTGTATTTCTCTCTCTCCTCCCCAATATATACATATAAATACGTATATGAAAAAATAACATTGTATTTTGGCTTAAAGGTGGTTAAATAAGTTTCAGTATTAAGTAAACTTCTGTGACCCTGCCTATTTCCTGTCCTGTCAAACCTTTCCTTGTAAGAATAACAGTGTCCTTTTATTTGGTGGAGTGTAGCATGATGTTTTTGGCAGGCTCAACATTTTTGACTTGCATAAATTTGTGACCTCAAGTGCAAGAAAAGTGAATGCTTGCTTCAGTGCCTCACGGTTTCTGCCTAAAGAGAAAAGTGTCCACATCGCTAATCATTACAGTTTCTGAAGGAAAATTATCAGCACACTTATTCCACCTGATTGCACATGACTGCACTTCCAAAGAAAAGAATCAGAAATAAAACTGTATTTTGTGCCTAGTTATGTAAGGTACCCAAAGTCTGGAAATATAGGGCAGACTGTCCTGCCGTACTGATTTCTGGAATTGGCACACAGGGCACTTCCCTTACTAACAGCTCCTTGGCAACCTCTAGCTCAGTAAGGATGTTATTCTGCAAAGTGTAAATTTGGATCTGCTGCTGGGCTAAGAATGTCTGTCATTGCATGGTTAAAGGTCTAATCAGGTCTGAAGTGAATTAATGTAATTATTTTCCTACATTTTCTCTCCATTAAGTTGTGGTTATTTAGCTCCTTACTAAAGTAGATATGCTTTTCCCCTTCTGTCACAACGTAGCAAGAAAATCTTTTGCCCTGCCAGGTCTGAGAGCTTGACAAATTAATTCTATAATTTGAGAGCCACTATCCAGAAAGTAACTAGTGCTTTTAATATGAAAAAATATACTTAATTAAACAAATGAGAGCTGCTTATGCACACTTGCTTGTTTCTCCATAAAGTTTGCTTTTCTCCCTTATGTCACAAAATATTACTATTAATCATCAGCTTTTTACAAAATATTTATATAGTACATTTTTTAACAGAAATAGGAGTTTTGTACTAACATTGTTTGTAGCCTTAACATTTAAAGGTGATACCCTTGAACTGAAGAAAGTTGTCTTTTGATTACTATTGATTACTGCAAAGGAATTTGTTTGTTTTAAAAAAGAAAAAAAAAAACAACCAACAGTCACAAAAGTAGCATCTTTAGCCAGATTCTTCTAGCATGAGTGTTCTGTGGTTTACGGATTCCTAGCTAGTCCGAGAGGTTGTCTCCAAGTGGCCAAGACAAAATAACTGCATGTCCTAGTTGGAAGAAAACTTCTCCCCTTCCTTTGCAACTAAGCTGACTGTGTGCGCTGAGCCTAGAGAGCATGTGGTATTCACTACTGCCTTGCTAAAACGCCTTACTCCTGACCATAATCTTCCTGCTTGGGCCAACTTGCACTTCAGTTGCTGACAAATTACAGGTACCTTCCCTTAGGATAACATCAGGGAAGCTCACCTCACAGGTCTTCATAGCAGCAGGGAAAACGCAGGTCTTACTTTCCTGTAGTTTCACTTGCAGGTACAAGTTACCTCTGAGCCACAGTCAGAACCATTAAAGGTAATTTGGGCCGTTCACATTCTGCAAGAATACAGCTTTTCTTTGACTGCTGCCAGCCTATATTTTGCTATGATAGACAAAATAAAAGGAGATCTTTGGAGGGGGAGATACAAAATTTCAATTATATTCTTACCTTTCTTCTCAACTTCCTTTAAAGCACTGACAGTGTGGGAGAATTGAAAAAGGAATTGTGATACAGCCAGGAAATCGTGGAGCCAGCAATAGGGAATTGAAGGCTCTCTTGACATGGAGAGGAAGAGAGAGCTGTGTATAAATGGAGTGAGGATTCATCATCATCACGGTGAGGTTTTTTTGTTCTAATATTAACCAGATCAATTTCATTAATAGTAGAGGGTAAAACTTTCTGCCTGGAAGAGTGCTGAAATGCTGCTGAATGAAAAGCCAACCTGCTGCTCTGGAGAGGCAGCAAGCATTTTTGTCAGGACATTGTTCCTCACTCAAGTGCAGCAGCATTCTACATCATTTTATCATTTTCTGGCTAAGAGCAACTGTAAAGAGGACTTCACTTTTCTGTTCTTTCTGGAAGCGTGACATAGATTGTGTCCCACTCCAGGACACATGCACAGAGCTTTCAAACTCCATTTTCCCAAATACCAGCTAAGACTTTTACCAATAGAACAAGCAAACCTGGGCAAACTTTCACCACTGTATTCTGAGCAGGCTGGAAGTCTGCTCTGTAGGAGAGGTAACTGTTGGCATTTGTTTTTTATTTGCAAGGCCTTTGAGATACTTAGCATTTAGAACAGTCTAGGCCAAGCAGAAAAACACAACTCAGGCACTTCTTTGATTTCCTACAAGAGGATTATGATTTTTTCCCCTTTCCTTTCTGCTCCTGGGCACCTGCTTACCAACAGGACCTATTTATTTTTACATCATTATTTCTTGATAATAAAGATGATTTTTAATGTTTTTGGCACACATCAATAATAGTAATAATGCACTGGACTCCGCCTATGACCCTTTATTTCTGAAGTTTGCCTTTCAAAAATCCAGAACATACGTTGATGGCATATCTACATATATATTAAGCAAGTGTTTAGATGATCAGTGGTGCCAGGATTGCGTATAAGCTAAATGAAAAATGATTATTCATTTGCAATTACTCCGGGAAATTTTGATGAGATGCCAAAATAGTAGAGCAGCTGGATGAAGAGAGGAATACTGTCCATTCAAGCTGGCATTCGGAAATTCATGCAAAGCCACAGTTGTCTGTCACCTTTATCCCAGTGTTGAGGTGGTACACAGCAAGTGTGCACTGAAAAAGCTGTATGCTAGTGATATCTGCCCATCAAATGGGTTATTCCACCAGCCTCCATTACATTTCAACTGTCAGCATCAAGTGCCACAGAGCCACAGATCAATGTAACACTGAAACTAGGACTGTCTGGCTGTGACATAATTCCTTGGGTCCCTGGGTAATAGCTTTTCTCCTTATGCCTTTGGTCATTGCTCTTTACTTTGTGGTTTGCCACAGTTTCATTTTCCAGGCCTTTCATCAGCTAGCAAGCAGTGTTAGGAATGTTTGAATAGCTACTGATCACTTCTAATGAACAGTAAAGAACAGATAGAGTTCTGTGTAGCCAACACAAAGAAAGAATGCTTACAAATTAGTTGTTTAAAACAAAAATTAGACCTAAGAGCAAAACTTCATCCTTTAGTACTACAAAGGATATGCCAACACAGCTCAGGGAAAACCTTTTCATTACAGCTGCATCATAGTTGCCTGT
Source organism: Centrocercus urophasianus (assembly GCF_019232065.1). Classification (NCBI taxonomy): domain Eukaryota; kingdom Metazoa; phylum Chordata; class Aves; order Galliformes; family Phasianidae; genus Centrocercus; species Centrocercus urophasianus. The sequence goes on along the minus strand of NW_024884789.1, from coordinate 9,757,391 downwards.
TCTAATGCTGACCTGTAATTAAGTACGTTACATAGTCCCAGTGGCTTGTGCATGTTCCTGAAATCTGTTGCTGGCAAAGCTTTCTTATTATATTACTGTGTTACACTGAGCCCTGTGCAAATGCTAAACAAAAGGAAATTAAATCCAACTGCTAACAAAGGCATTTCATGTATTCAAATCCCCCCTAGCCCCACAGCCAAAGTGACAGTCAGACTACAGCTTTTTCTGAATCCTTGCTCATTTTGCAGAGTACAGCTCAAACAGTCACAAAAAGATACTAATCGTAGTCTTCCATAACTCTACAACTTTTTAAACATTATCCTGCAGACTGCCAAACAAATACAGCCCTCATCAAAATGATGAGGGTAGTGGTGGTCCTTCAGCACGATCTCCACAGTCAACTTCAACAGTTTGTAAATACATAGATTTTCAACAAAAGTCAGAGGGCTACTGGTTTGAATAGCTGGAGAAGTTTTGTTGTTTTTTTTTCCTTTGAAAAAGAGTTGATTCCTATCATTTAATGCCCAATACACGAGGCCAAAAAGGACTTCATGTATTTGGCCAGAAACATTTCCTCACAAGAGATAAAGACATCAGAAAGTTATGAGTTATCAACAGTATAAGGGAGCACAGGGAATTTGAATGAAAACATAAGTCTTAAATCAATAACTGTCAGAAGTCATCTGTCTATAGATACAGTTGGTTTCAGTAAACATCTGTGGAGTGTTTTTCAAGAAAATATTTTGGAATGACTTTTATGGGTTTCTGGGACATCAGATTGCTAATTTCTAAAGAACTTCAACACAATTAAAAGGTGTAAGAGTCAGGCAGAATACTTCAAACATTAATTACAGCAAATTCTGAAGTTTTGCCACGTGAAATGGAATTGTTTAGGGTTTGTGCACTACTTACTACTTAAAGATGACAAAATCTGTCTAAGGAATAATTACTGAACAAGACAGCTGTGGGGTGGGACACTTATCCTCATATGATCTGTACACAAAAAATGATTAATCGAGAATTAGATCTGAGATACAATATAGTCATAAGACTAAAGGTCCTTCTCTCAGAGTTCCTTTCCTCCATCAAAATGAGACTTAGAAAGCCTCTGTTATTTCACAAACTCGAAGTTGCTCCTAATGGCAAGAGCTACTCTGCTATGTCATGCTTTCCCAAGGGAAGCAGTGGAAACCCCTTTGGCTTGATACAAACAAAGAAGGGGAGAAGCAGACTGCAAGATTGTTCTCTGCACTGGCAGATGGGCTGAGTAGATGACCTAACAGGTCTTTTCCATCTATAATTTTATTCTGCGCCTTTGATGCTGAAGGCCCTGTTGACATCCACAGTGGTATTGCTTTCCTGGAAGCTTTATTAAATATCTGGTTTTGAACTTGGAATCTAACACCACTGAACAAGTAACTCCACTTATGAGGTGACAGGACAAGAATGCCAATGGGAACATGCCCTGTCGCAGCAGTTAGGTTCATCCTGGGCCTAAGACCAAGATACCCTGAAACACTTGCATCAGCATATAGTAAGTGCAGTGGTATCAGTGTTCTGCTTACTTGAGTGCAGAAGTTAAGCAATATGCAACCACTTACTGTACTATTTACCCAAGATGTTTGAATTTATAAGCACATCTAGCATGAATTGAAGACTTAAGAGATGCAGGAATTCATCTAGAAATCCTCAGTCAGCCACAATGTCAATATTTCTTCCCTATTCTCCAGCCATCTAAGTTAACAGAAGCCTTACTCTCTCTTCACTACAACATATTCTTATGTAAAAGATTGGTACAGACTCACAAAAGCCTCTTCGTCATTTGTTCTTCACTTGAAGGGCAAGAGTTTCTACTTTACCCCGTGGTCAGGAGTGACTTCTGCAGCCAGCACAACTAGTAACACCTCAAAGCACAGCAGGAAGGTTTGTGACCTCTATTGTTGCCAAGAACTTGGGAAGGTGACAAGGCTCGATTCTCAGTGTGAGATACACCACTAACCTTAAGGGCAAAACAACTTTGTGTAATGCTTCTGTTGGTCCATAGAACAGAGCTCCTCATCTAGCGGTCAGTTTTCCAATAGCTCACAAGGCCTAAAGGTATTTTGCCAATACAGCAACTAGATGAAAAATGGTAGAACACAGCCTACCACAACCCAGATCTGAATCTGGAAGTCTAGCCTGCAGAAGTACGGTGGTACGAGAGGAATATTCTGACTCAGCTGGAACAGTTTCTCAGATCTGAAAGAAACTTTGCCCAATGGGAGCTCACAGCAGGTCATAGCTCTGTTTCTTATGAGGTTGGCTACATCTGTTCTCTTTTATGCAAGAGAAACACTTCATTAGAACCCTGAGTAACCCTCTGTTGGGCAACACTGGGCACTTCTGGTTTCATCAGCTGATGAATCAGTGTGTCCCGTTATTGCTTCATACCTCATACAGTAAATTTTGGGTGGATTCTTCTTGGCTACAAAATGCATTTGTTCTTACAGCTTTGGACACAGCCATACTGTTCTTTTGTAATAAGTGTTTGAAATATCGTATTTGCTTACTTAAATCATTAAGCATAAAATGAAAGCTGTTTCTTTTGCTATTGCATAGCATAATAAGATAAAACAAACAAACCAGCACTGGTATAACTCTTACTAGAGTTTGGAAGTTGCACCTCTTGCAGTTTCCCACTCACCCAGGCGCACCCCACTGTGGATTTAGGAAGGTACCTTAGATTCGGCACCTTTACATCTGCAGCAGAACAGCTGTGTGGAGAAGCCTTACCTGGAGTTGAAAGCAGGATGTAGGGGCCCACACATGCCAGCGTTCTGACATTTAGCAGAACAAACTGGGCAGGTGTGGGAGGGAGAGAGGAATCTGTCACTTAGCAATGAAAAAGTTGCCATTTTAAAAGCTATATCAGGAGCTCTTTAATGTTTTGTGACTTCAGTGGATTATTACTTGGCTCTGTCACAATCCACTTTTCTCTCGTATTTCCTGCTAATGGCAGAAAGAATTTGAAGCACATTAGAGAGCATGAAGAAGGACTAGGTTGTTATGTCAGTACTGATGGTAGCTGCAATTTTTTTTTCTCAGAAGGGCAGTGGGATAAATCCCAACTCTACTGAAATTAGTGACATTCAGACTTGGATTTAACAACAGAACTATTTTTAAATTGAATGAATAGAGAGAAGTAGTTTGAGCCTTAAGCTCTTGGCTGTTATCATCCTTCTTCTTTCAGGTTGGACTGACATGAGGATATTGGGCTAAAATTCTCTTACTTTTAATCCAGCTGTAGACTTAAGACAGAGCAAGTGTAAGTGGATACTAGGAGTAAGGCTTCGTTCTGCCTCAAGGGACCTATACTGATACCTGTAAAACTTTTAAGCATGGAGTTGAAGGTGCAGACCGGACATTCAATCACCACAAATCTAGTCTCAGGTTCATAATCTCCAGACCTAAAATAGCCATCAGTAAAACATTTAACTGAACGCATTATCAGCTGAAAGCCTGTTTAGGGAAGTTGGTCCCTCACTGTAGAAAAAAGTTCTTAGTGGATAAGAAGTTCTGTTCGTTCTCATTTTTACCTCAGTGCAATATTGCTGTTGTATTTTATTCTCCAGAAAGCACCAGGGATGTGGCATCACAGCTTTTTCTTTCCACTAAGTGCCTCATGTAAATGACACACCCTAGCAGTGTTGGGCCTTAGCTTGGGAACCTCAGCCCGTTCCAAAAACCAGAATTCCCGCATAACTACATAATTTGCTGCTATTGAGTTACTGACTGCCCACAAATTGACTAATGCAATACTCACTGAGGATCAGGAGATTGTATCATGAGTCTTTAATTCCAGGAGAGGGTGATTTGTCCTTTAATATCTTAAACGTTTTAATTATCAACACACAAATTAATACTAAACCTCTATCTAGCAACCAGACAACAGAAAAAACAGAATCCACATTAGTGGGCATTCTAAGACCTGTATCTTGCTGTACGTACCAAGACATAAGGGTCTTCTAAAGTCTGTCTTAAAAATTTGCACCACCAGTAGAGCTCTGGTTGTGTGGTACAGGCCAAGGACAGCAGAGCAGCAGATTCAGTACTGCTTACCTTACTACAATCAAGGAAGACAGTTCTCAGGTTAGATATCCCTCCCTCTCACTTCATGTTTTCAGCCCACAAACTAGACAGCAGCAGCTACAGAGAACCATTTTTCATCCCCCATGTGCCTCACCAAAAGAGGAAAGCTTTTGTTCATAAAAAATTTCAGTCTTCAGAAGAATCAGAAAAGTTTTTTCTAAGCTTGAAAGGTATTTTGAAGTGCTCCTTAAACCTAGGCTTCACATCATTCATTGTGTGTTTCTCAAAGGCTCTTGGCAACTGAACTGGTTCACAACCTGCAAAGATAGATTTTGTTCCAGCTACAACAACAGCTTAGATTTGGAAAAACAGAACTTACTTCCATCTCCAACAGCTCAAAAGCCTGAACGCATTGATACTACTTTCTTCATCAGATCAGTTCAGCAATCCTACCAGTCCAGAAAGTAGGTGTAGGAGAGCAGGGTATAATTATTGGCTGCAGCTGTTCACACCAGCCAGTCTCCTACGAGCTACCTTGAATTGCCAGCATTCTCCAGCACAGGAGAGCTACATAAACATTTGCAGCTGTTAACAGACATTTCTTGCTTATGCAACTTCCAAAGGTTATATAAAGATTTTTTTTATACTAGGAAGGAAAGATTCACACTATAACATTTTAAAAACCCCACAACCCTTAGACAGCACACTGAAGAGATGAGGCAAACTGCTGCAATAAAGGATTCTCTGAACTCATTGATTTAGAACTTGCAGGGAAGGTTTGGTACAGGTGTGCTTCTGTTAGAGCTAACAATCTTTGTAACAACGTGTTTTCTGAAACTGTAAAATTTGAGCTGGGAAGCCATTTTAGAGCAGATGAGAAGGAACACCAACGAGTCTTTCTTAGCACTTCACTTAGGTGTTAATCAGTGGAGGATTTAACCCTAACACGCTCTTATCTTCTGTTAGCTATTACATTCACTGCATTATTTTATTTTATTCATCTGAAAAGGGTTGTTATGCTTCCTTCTACGCTGTACTTGATCTCCAACTCACTGTAGTGTCACTAATAAGGAAAAGAATTATCTCTGGAAAAGCCTTTAATATCACTGGACTTTCACTCCATGGGACAAAGGGAATTCCATTGCTCGCTGCGACAAACACATTCAGTTTCCTAGATCAGGTATAGATGACCAGGTCACAGGGGCTTTGTGTCCTTTCTGTGGCCTACATAGAATGTCTCCTTCTGTTAAACCCCCCCCAGGCTCCTACCTTACGATTAATCACCTCTGGACTTAAAAGTGATCTGCAGGAGCTATTTTATACAGCTGTTGTTTAAAATACTCTGTTTAGTTATTTGAACTCCTTAAATCCCAAGTGCAGAGAGAGCAGCTCAGTTATCCACCCATGTGACATCCACAGGTGTTGACTGTTCTCTATCTTAGTAATCTAAAGATCAGGTGGAACAAATAAGTCAAATTAGGTCCCAGAGCAAGCTGCATACACAGGGGTCTTTTCCTGACTGCTTTGCGAAGGAAGCAGGTGCCTCTTGTTTGGTGCTTATATTACACCATGCTGTACTGAGAGCTGTCAAGGAAATCCATTTCTATTTCTGTTTTGCTTAAAAAGAAATTTGGCTTTATGCCATCTGCTTCTTCTGATCTTAAGGGATCATAGATTCCATTGAAAAAGCTGAAGGAGTTCTTGTCTTAGTCTGATTGCTCTTTTGGACACCATTATCTTCCCTGGGCAATGATTCTGAAGCCATGAAACACTGGGAAATGACCTTTGAAGTGACCATGAAAAGCAGAAAGGAACTGTGCATCCCAAGCAGTGAAAGGAAAATAAAAATAATGGAAGGATTTTCAGAGTCCAACCTGATATGTATTTGGCTGCAAGTAAAAACCTATGTGCTGTCTCAGCACAAGGACTGTTTCAAACCTACCTCCCCAAAAAAAACCAAAACAGAAGGCATTCACAAAACTTCAGATTCAAAGGAAAAAAAAAAAGAAAGAAGCACTTTTGTAATTAGCCTCTATAGTGAGAGAGAGAGAGGAGCGGAAAGAAATCTCTTCTATGATACTGATTGAAACTGCGGCGAATACTGCACGTTTGAACTTCATGGAGGCTATAAGCCATGAGCTAACTTCAGTTCTTGGTGTTGCTTTCTCTGTGTTAATGCCTAAGCACCTCCTTGTAAATTGCAAAGCTACTGGTCAACTGCAGCCAAACGCAACGAAGTGGTAAATGTCAAACAGCTGCTGTGCTCACACAGCCTTCTAGGAAAGCAGGCAGTGACAGGCGGGCCAGTTACCATCCCAGTGAAAGGATGGGGCATGAGATTCACCTCTGTTAGACCACAGTGACTGGGAAGGATCTGTTACTGATGCTCTGTCCCTGCAGGGACTGAACCCAACTGAACTTTGGGTCTTAAAAAACATTAAAAAAAAATCACATATAACTCATGCCTTTTCAGTAACGGGCTGCTTTTATCTCAGATTTGAACTCTCCACCCAATATTGGTGTTGAAAGAGCTCCATGTATCTGAAATCCCATGGCGTAGTTTAGAAATGAGCTCCCCTGTGACTGGTGGGAGGACAACTCTGAAGTATCAAAGAAGAAAAGTTGCTTGAATTCAAAATGGAGGAAATGTTATGGTCAGATTAGCAAATGAAGATGTATGGGAAAGTCAGCAAAACTAGCAGAATCCAGCGGCATAACTTACATAACAGCACATAACTTCCTTAGCTTTATTTTCTGGAATAAGATGCTAACCTTGCTTGTTCATTTACTCAAGCAGGTGGGAAAATATTGCCACCAGGAGTTGTATGTGCTGGAGTGCTGGGAAAGTATGAGCACGAAGCAGTTCAGTGGCTGTAAAAAAGTTGGACGTGATATCTAGCCACAGACCTGAGCCTGTAGGTGGATAAAGCACCTTCAGTTATGGGCCATTTGAGTTCTCAAGTGACAGGTCAGACTTGTGAAGTGGCAAGCATATCATCATTACTGAAATAAGTGTTGGCAAGGGTTATGTGTCTGCCATTATGTTTAATAATGTTTAATTTTATAAGCTGTTCTGGATGATATCAAGTAGCTGTTCAGTCAGTTAAATGCACGCAGTGCAGTCACTAGAGAGGCTGGGTTGTTGGCACTGAGTCGAGGGTGTGATATCTCTCCACGCATAGAAAATTTTGTTTGTTACTTATGCTCTGGCCCTCTGAGAGCTCAGGGCAATACTCCAATAACTTATAAGGTTCTGCTTTTGTGCCAAGGTATCTCTGTCAGCCACTTCAGACGCACACCGATCTCACAGCCAGGCCTGCCGGCGTTGCTGAAGTGGCGTGCTCAGCACACCCGTTTGAGCAGGACCCAGGATCAGCTGAGGAAGCACCTGGACCCTTCTCTGCTCTGTTTCCTTTCTCCCACTGGAACTGTGGATGGCTGTGCTGAGCATGGGTGAGCTCCCACGGGTGATACGAGGGTTGGGGTAAAACCTTACTCCAGTGAAATCAGTTTTGCTATTGACTTTGGTGGGGTCTGACTTCATTCATAAAGCGTTGACTGTTATAATAGATTTACCAGCCCTGCAGGCAGCTCATGCAAGAAGAGCAATAGATTTAGCACTCTTGATTCTAGAAATGAATCCCCTGGCTCAGGCAGAGGTCTGCAGGGAGCAGCTTCCCTGAGCCAAGCTCTTTATCTGGGAAGCCTACCACCCAGTACTGCACAGCAAGCCCGGAGCCGGCCGGAGCCGACTTGCACCTCCACCACAGGAGCACAGGCTTGTGCTGGCACACTGGCCAGCTCTGGGAAAAGCCAAAACCCCACGGAGGTGTGGCACTGGTGGTTCTGCATTTCTGCAAGCCAGTCCCTCGAGGAACAGCAGCAAGGGCGGATTTCCCCGGTTTGCACCATAGCCAAGATGGCCTTCAGCAACCTCGGCTCAGAGAAGGCATGAGCCACTGTCTGAGCCAGCATCAGAGCAAGGAAAGGGATGGAGTCTGGCCTGTTACAGGGCAGGGAACTGCCGCAGCAGCCAACACTGACCCTGTGCTGCAGCTGCAGAGAGGACTGTGGTCTGAGTGCTGCCTGTCGTGTGTACTGCTCTGGCAGGATTTTAAAAGAAGAAAGGAGAGAAAGGGATTCCTGCTCCATTGTCCTTCTGCAAGTGGAAAAGGGCTGAACTAATTCAAACCAAACTCAGAACAGAAACTCCTCCCAGGCGGAGACATTTTTTCTGTCAAGTTTCAGCCCTGGGAGAATTTTTACAGCTGAGCAATAAACTCTTGAAACAGAGGTTAAGGGCCTCACTAGCTCCAGGCTTCTAATACAAGGAGCAGCACAGAGCAGTGCACATTCTTTAATCCATAGGAATGCGTCAGGCTGGCAAGAAGCTGAAGATGCCAGGGGATGGAGAGGGTTAAGCACCACAATTGCCCAACAAACATTTCCTAACATTGTCACTTTTTACCCACAAGTTACAATTTCTCTGTTACTATAGAGGCAAGATGTTGATACTGGATTCATTTTCTGGGTTTTATTCCTTTTTGTCATTTTTCCCATGAACTAATAAGCCACAGTGGATTTGAAAGTATGAGCAAATGCGAACATTATACAAAGCACTTTTATGTTCTATTGACATTTTCTTCCCACCCTAATAATTTAGAGCTGTTAACATAAAAAAAAAATTAAGATGATCATACTTCCCATCACTTTCATTTCCCAAGTCTATGAAGGAAGAATCATGAGTAATTTCCCATAGTTATTGTTTGCAGCACAACACATGGTCTCAATTACCAGGATAAGAAACATGGAGAGGGTATTGGTGAGGATAAATGATTTGTCTGTGCATTTCATTCAAAATTCAGTTTCCATGCTATAGTTTATGTTGTACTGATCAACCATCATCCTTCTTATTTCACTTTATAAACACAACCCAGCTATTCTGAACAAGGCACCGGCTCATAAGAGATCAGTTGGCTGATACATTTCTGAAACACAGAGTGACCCTTGATCAAACCTGCCTGCCATTAAAGGAGGCTGCCAAAAAGAGCATCTCTGGACAGATCTGTACTAAGAGGGCACAAAATAACTCTTTGCCCACAGCTAATCTCAGCAGAGTGAGTTCCATCTGTGGAGCAGATGTATGTCAGCCTCATGGTTTGTTGCTCCTGCACAGGTAGCAGCACATGCTGTAAACCAATGGCTTTAGCACATACCAGAACAGTTTGGATGTGGCAGAATCATCATTTCAAGACTTTGATCTTGCAGTGAATTTGAACAGCGTTGTGTTGCCTCAGTGAGATGAGTTGATGGCAAAGCTGAAATTCACAGCAAATGGAGAGTTCTATTTCTTGCGGGCTTTACAGGGTTTGGGGTTTAGCCCTGCTGACTTTAAAACCAGGATTCCGTGCTCTTTCACCTCACAGGACTAACCTTGGATAGAGATGATGAGGAACACAAGAGAACTGCTTAGGGGACTGGTAAAGAGGTCCCACTTAGTAAATCCTTTACCATTTCTCTAACTTTCAAATGGATTCCAGGCTGTTCTGTGGGGAACCCAGAACTGTGCTGTTTGTTAGCTGAGTGAATCGAACACAATTGGCCTTCTCCGCCGGAGTGTTGTGCAACTCCTGCCAGACTTGGCCTTCAACCTGGGCCCAGCGGTTGTGTTGAGACCCACAATTTCCTTCCATGGTTTTATCTATGCTGTCATTGTGGAGAAGAAAATGCTCTGGTTCCCAGCATATTCAGGGGTAGAAGAGTGTGTGGTAGACTATTAGACTATGTATAGACAACAACATGAACTTTTGTAAATTCAGCCTCATAAGTGATGTAATCAAATTACAGGGGCAAACAAACAGTGGGCAAGTTCACACAGAGTTGGCTTAGTTGAAATGCAGTTCTATCTCCTGAGAAGAAGCATCTTGTCTGTGCTCTGAGAACGTGCACAGTGGTATTTTTCAGCCTTTTTTTTTTTTTTTTTTTTCACTTCCCCTTCATTCTAGGTGCTGCTTTCAGCTTTAATCTGTGCAATATGGACATGATACAGTGCTTGAAAATGAAGAACAGGTCTGCTTGGGCAGCTTTTCTCACACTCCCCTCCATACCTCCCCCAGTCTATGCTGTGCTTCCTTGGCTTGAGCAGGATTCTCCAGCTCCAGAATGATGTTTCACAGCACAGCTGTATCCCAGGAGTAGAAATGGTCACTGATCTAATGCATGGCAGCACCTCATCGCCGGGGTGATTTGGTGGAAGAGCTTTATGGGAAGTGCTTCATTTCTTCTACCGGGGCTACTTCCTAGCACCGTGAGAACTTGGAAAAAGCACTGAGATTTCTTACAGTGGCAGATTTGAAAACTGCAATTAAATACTGATAATGAAAAGCTTTTGGTGAAGGATTTTATGCCTTTGGCAAGTACAGTTTCAACACGGGGAGTGGGTAATCTGTTAACCTTCTTGCCTCATTACACTTTTGAATTCAAAATGAGAAACTGTCTTTAAGGACTTATTAGTCTACACTCAGTACTTGCTAAGATCACATAATGATCTGGTTCTGATGTGCTTTGGGGATTTTTCTGTTTGACTCATTTGGTAACTGCTTACCCACCCCACAATAGGCTGCGCCCTCCAAAGATGAGCCACAGTGAGCCACAGTCCCACGGCCCTTAAGCCACAACAAACACATAAAACTTTTGTCCAAAAAAATGCATTTTTCCTGCTGAATATTCGCACAGTTTCTTGATTTGAAAAATGAAAACACTTTCTAGAACGTATTTTCCAGTTCTGCTTGCAGTATCACAGATGGAACTGGCCTCAGAAGGACAAATTTTGCACTGGAAAGACGGGTACCAGGTTTTGCTCATCTTAAAGACCTTGCCTTCCAGACCCATCCTGCGAACCAGCCATGCATAGATCACATCTGTGAGCTTGGAGCAGCTGAAATAACTATACCCTTCCCAGCTGAGTAAGAGACTAGCGGCAATGGGAGCTGTTAAGCAAGTAGGAGAGCTTTGCCCCATGCAATGACCTCTGCCTCTGGATTCAGATGAAATGGGTGAGCTTGAATCTTTGCTCATTCATGAAGGAATAAACACAGCAGGAAGGCAGCAAAGAAGAAGTAATCGTTTGCTTGACTGCACACAGAAGGAAACCTGGACACATATGGCAAGTATGTGATAGTTATCCATCTAGCAAAGCTTGAAACTCTGTTCCTCTGTTCTTTTTGTCATTTTAACCACCTTCCTTGCTATGCTTTTTGCCTAAGGAGTTCCTGTTGTCCTTTTAACAGTGGAGAACGTAGACCAGGAACATCACTGCCAAGGCCCCAAAGCCTGGTAGTCCCAGAGCTTCCCACTGGACCCCAGTTACAGTAACCCACTGAGCAGACACTCCTCTCTCCTCACTTGATCCATTTTAGTGCAGATGTGGTAAAAAAGCCCCATGTCCATCACCAAGTGCTTGTTGGCTCAGGAGCACCAGCTGAGGGAGAAGGTTTTGCACTTAAGCTTGTAGCCTGGTGGAGCTGGCTACCATGAGAGCAGATGGCTGTTGATACATGTCAAAAAACTTCTGATCAGCCTTCCCGCAGCCAGCAGAGCCAGTGCTGCTGAGCTGCAGCCCTTTCTCCTTTCTCCTCGTTTCCTGTTGTTTCAGCTTTGCACTGATGTGAATACAGACTGACAGTGCGGTTCCTTGTCTGCTCCGCACTGGCACCTTCCTTCTCCCTTCCTGCCCATCCCTTCAGCCACGTGTTTCTCAAAGCAGCAGCAAATTGTGCTATCACCTTCTTCTCTGGATTCAGCACTTACATTCCCAGTTCAGCTGTTCATATTTCGCCTGGTAGTTGGAGCCAGATCCCGCTCAAATATTTTCCATCTACAGTTTATGTTTGGCACAAAAAGAATCTCATGATCAAGGGGTTTAATGATGATACATACTTTTTTATTTAAAAGGACAAGTTTCTGTCTGGAGATCCCTTTAAAACTCCTGAAGGAATCTAAAGAAATCTGCATGAAAAAAGTCTTCTGAGCTCTTTTCTGTCTTCTGGGTATCCATGCAGTGGTAGACCTGGCAAGACTGGCAAGATGACACCTATAGCCCCATTAGATGCCTCTGGGCTGGAGAACTGATGCTGCAGTGCTCTGAATTGCAGGAGTTCATTGAAGCAACAGGTAGAAAGTCTGTTCTCCCACTGTGAGCTTGGATGCGAGCCATGTTTTAACATAATACAGGGATGAGGACCCTGGCCTTATTCCCCTGCATGGACTTCTTATCTGAATTTATCCTTCAGAATGCAAACATGCAGCATGGGCTGGATTGTGGTTGCATAAGTCAAATCTTAATTCAGTGTACTCCAGGCTTAGAAACTGCACGTGCAACTTCATATTCAGAGTTTTGAGGAAGGCTCAGTTGTTTGGACAACTTACAGAAGCAGCACTGGTGGGACATGCAGCGTTACCTTCAGCATGGGAACACCTCTGCTGTTGGCAGAGCATCACATGTGTGCTCAGTGTGGTGCAGGGCTTTGGGCTTCCACCCAGTGAACCCATTTCTACACTGTTTATTCACGGGACTCACCTTTCTGTCCCAGCTGTTTTGGGTTTAGGGTCAAAACTCAAGATCAAAGTGAAACTTAGCCAAAATGCCAAGATTTCCTGGTTACAGAGTGAAACCAAGCTAAGACTTCAGAGTATGTATGGTTTCTACCTAAAATCATAAATCATCTCTTATTCACCTAAAATTTGTTCCAAATTTACTCAAAACTTGGACCAGATTTACCTGAAACTTTGCCCAGAACTGTTTGAAACTGAGCCCAGCTTCAGAGAGAGGTTATGAACCTCATCAAACCTGGCCGAGCCTCCAGTATGTAATGAAACCTAAAAGTAGGGGAGTTTCACCTGGTCTCTGTTCAGTTATACTGTTTCTCACGGCTCTAGAGCTTACTATGATTACAACAAAAATGCATCTATACAGAGCTGTAAACATACACATAACATAATAAAGGAGAAGAATCCAGGCAGGTTTCCTACCTGTCTGAGCTCACCTATACTGCAACACACCTACAGTCAAACTGAGCTCCATGCACACTGCTTAAAAAGATCTCATAAAATTCTTCTGGGTTGTCACAGAAAAAAAAAAAAATCACCCTGAAGAACCTCATATAGGAATGATTGGAATAAAAGATCAATCTCCAAAGAAAACTAAGCAGTAACCCTGTTTTCCTGGCTGGTTCATCCCGCAGCCTTGGCTACGAGATGGGAAAGCTGGCAGAGCCAGGCCCTGCTCACCAGCAGTGTCACTTTTGATTACCTCCACGCAGTCTGCTGACCTGGATACTCACCCAAAACCTCTTATCCAACAGAAAACCACCAGGCACTGCCACTCTGCATTTTTCTAAATGCTGCTGCAGCACCCGCAGGTCAGCTTCCCATGTGGATCCTTGTGGGGAAATGGCAGCCCCAGGGGGGCTGGGACATGTTTTTTTTGCAAAGGGACTGTTCCCATGGCTTCATGCGTGCTGGGCCTGTGGTAGCAGATGAGCCCATTTGGCTTCTTACCCTTCACTGCAGAAACACTCCAGTATTTCAGAGCTGCTCCAGGCAGGACGGCCACTGACTATAGGCTCTTCCAAACTGGAAGATCTGGTTCTTGATTTCTACCCTGTAAACAGAGGATGACAAACACATCCCAACCTCACAAGGGTGTAGTAAGGATCAAAACATGTGTCTGCGAGGCGCTTACATCCTACAGCCATGGGAGCCATAGAGAAGGTCATAAACAAACAAACCCGCAGATGTGAATGCTGAGCCAAGGCCAGGGCTGGGCTCACAGTGCTGCCACACAGGAGGGAAGGGTCCTGCCCAAGAGACAGAAGAAAAAAAAAGCCTTTCCTGGGCACGCAGCAGAGCTTTAGCAACTTGAGGTTGTCCTGAAAGCAATGACAAATAGTTATCCCTTTAGATTCCTTAGAAATAGAAATATGTGTTTCCACATGTGCATGTGAGTGATGTAGGACTCAGCCATATACTAACACGCGCCAATAGCACACACTGGACCCACCAGAATGAACTCCAGGCTTTCAGCCAGCTCTGCCAGCACACTCCTACTGCCCAAACAGCCCCAGCCTCCACTTCCTACCTCAGCAGTGTCACTTACGAGCACGTTAGAAATGGGAGAATCTGAAATAAAAAAAACCTCTTTGGTAACCTCACTGGCCTCAACACTGCTGCACTGAACTCAAGGAAAGCTCATAACTGAGCAATTGGCTTGGGCACAGTATTCCTCAAAAGCATTTGTTACAAGGGTGTGATGTATTTGGCAAGTTCTAAGGACAACAGAAGTAGATGGTTGGAATTTGTTAGAGCTGAAGTCATCAACATCAAGGCTTTGCTGGAAAGGAGAGGGTCTCATCTTTTGGCAAACCAAAGGGCACAACCCCCTTGAGAGAGTCCATGAGCTGCCCTCAGAAGCTTTGCATGGGCACTGAGGGCCTTGACAAAGCGTGCAGCAAACACAGCAGCAGCACCGTCTGGTCTTGCAACTGAATGCCTCCAAGGTACCCCGGCAGCACAGGACCTGTGTCTGTAAGTGAAACAACAGCCACGTGCATTGGGGCATTTTGAACAACTGCTGCATTCTCCCCTATCCTCTTTTTTTTCCTTCTTGTTACTATTGCAACCACTGCAATCATTTGCCATTTACTTTGGTGTAAGTGATAGCACACTCTCACACAAAGCACAGCCGTATGCTCACCCTCTCCCCAAATTTTCCTCAAGTTCTCACAGCATCCAAAGCCAGTATGACCTCACAGTTTAACTCGATGCCTGGACCCACAGTGCTGGTGTGTGGGCTTGCATGCAGAAGCCCTCCATACAGACATCGAACTGCAGGAGCTCACCCAGGAGCTGTGCTGGATTCTGCAGACATCCAACATGCTCAGGCCACTGCCAACAATGAGAAGCCCTGGTTTTTTTTGAACCGTTTTAGCTAAGCATTACCTTGCCAACACTGTGATAGGCTTATTCTGGGTGAATACCCTGGATTTACTGGATTAACCTGCTGTACATTGTATCTTGGCTACTCCTGCAAGCATGAAGCCAACTAAAACAGACAAAACTTAACGACTTGCTCCAGAGAGAGGGTGAAATAGGTAAGATCCTGGGCTCACATGTCCCAGCTAAGGGAATTCCATGTGTCCCGTTAGTTCCTGTGCTACCTAATCTAAAAATTCAGCAAACAACAGTTTTTAAAGATGGTGAGAAGACTTCAGCCATGCCAGCACCTCCCCCTCCCCTCCAGTCTGGTTATGCAGCTGCAGGCTGCTCTGCACGGCACTTACCTGCCACAGTGCAGCCAGTAGGGACCAGAGGTGCCCGAACACGGATGGGGAAGCTGTAGGCAGCTGTTAGGCAATAGCTGTGGTGTCTGTCTTGCTCTCCAAACAGCCCAGGCCTCTCTGTGCTCAGGAGTCTTGTCCAGATCAGCTCTTCCAAAGCACGAAGCTGAACTTGAATCACAGCGTAGAATATTTATTTTAGAGAAAACCTGAGTGTGACCCATTGAGACCTGCTGTAAGAAAGTAAACACTTTGGGTTCTTTGAAAGTCTGTGTAAATGAGAGACTGTGGAAAAATGCCAAAATACATGTCAGCCATCAAGTTTACAAGATACCGTTACAGTATACAATGAGAATGATTTGATATGCACAGTCAGAAGCCATCCTTGTTTAACAATTAACCAAAAATTATATTTATTATCCATGCATGCACCTATGCCCAGTCATATGCACAGCTGTGACAGAGGGAAGCCATGGGGTTATTTCACATTTTTCATCATTTCCTTGAATTTGAAAAGTAGCCTTTAGTTGCAAAAGCATACACATTGGAAAAAACCTGTAGTGTACCTAGTGCTTAGAGTCCCTGGGATCCCACTGTCAAATCAAACACAGGAAAACATTGTAAATCACACTCATAGGTTAAAACCACTTTTTAATTGCAGGTCTCATGCAATGTTTTCATGCAACCTTTGTGCTTCTTTGAGAGTTCAAGAAAACTGCAGAACTTCAAGCAAATGTAAATAATTATACAAATATGGCAACTAAAACTGACAGGCAAAATTGGGCTTTGCATCTTTAAACCACTAAAAAAGATGCTTGTTTTAAATATTTGAAATTTATCTTTTAGTCCATGGAAGGATAGAACGACTTCAAATTGGTCTCCTCCCTGTAGGACAAAATAACAATACTCTCATATGTCCTTATTTCTGCAGCGCAACAAAGATGACTTGCAGAACTGTGCAGACAAGGCAGGAGCTGCTGGAACACCATCAAAGAGGTTTCAGCATATTAAGGTGTTTTAGGCAGCTTAAATGTGAAACAGAGTCCTGATAGCTCTTTCTGAAACCATTCTTCTCAGCTCCTCTCCATATTTGAGGGCTGGAGAGAGAATACCCAAACCATACACTTTAACCAGAAACCATACAATCTTACTAAAAAAAACCAATCCCAACCTGCTGAAGTTGAAGTGGCACATACAACTGTAAAGCTCTGATTATATTTCGCCATAGTTACACAAGATATGGAAATAAAACACCGTTCAAGGTTTTGGCACATCAACATGTAAAATCCAGACAGTGTCTATTATAGATATCAAGGTAACCCCGTGCACATGCACCAGCTCCATTCTGTATAGTTGTATTTGTTAAGCAGAAAGAAATCCAAGAGCTGAAGTTGAATTACAGAAAACAATACAACTGGGGGTAAATTGTTACAGTGCATTTCCTTTTCAAAATGAGCATGGCTCAGTGTATGTTCCCTCTTTCAATTACAACGCAACCTAATCAGAATTTCCAGTGACACCATTTGCTACATTTCTGCCCCAGATTTTGAAGCATCACCTCTCAGCAGAATGTTCTTCAGCTGCTAGAAGATGCACTGCAGCACTTGAGTATACGAGAACACCGGCATCATTGAATAACTCCTTCCACATTAAAATGCATCTACAACCGATGGCTGCTTTTGGTACTGGGTTACGCCTTTGTGATCAGTCTTAGATTATTTGAGAACAGCTGTTGAAGGAGGAGTAAAAGAATTGAATATTTAGAACTAGGCAGTTTTAGCAAAAGACTTTTCATATGATTAAATGTGGATTTTTTTTTTCTGCACAGTGACTTAACATCCACTTCTGCATGCTCTGGCCGTCAACGTTACTGACTGACTTGATTATTCAGGTAAAGTCATCAGAAATGTTCTAATGCACTTTCTGGAGCCACGCAATTATTTTAGAGTTCCACTGCTGCTTAGATTTGCGAAGCTTTCTGTATTTCCTCTGTTCTTTCTTTGCACGAAGAGTGAACAAATGGTAGCAGCATGCCTTCAAGAAGAAATCACCTGTGCACACATACAGACAACAAACCCTACCAAAATGCCTGAAACGTAAGAATTCAGTTTATCACTTTCAGCAAGAACACAAAGCCACAGAATAAACTAAAAAAAAAAACTGTTTTATTGTGACATTTATGACATTGAACCCTTGCTGATATGAATGACTATGGGTACTCTTGACATGTTACATAATGTCATGGCGTAGGATGGCACTGATTGTCATCTGACTTTTGAGAATGTTTAATGGTCCCTACTGACCTCAGTGCATTTTGGCAAGTCACAGAAACTTTATCATCAGGTTTGTGTATACAGTTAACAAGTAGTTGGTCTTATAAGCACCATTACAAACCCTCACATTAAGGGTATTATTAATCTAGTTTACAAATGCTTCATTGATAAAAATAGCATGATTACAGTATACACACACTTAATTTACATGTAATGTATTATAGGCATAACTGAGATAAACTACTGAGCTAACTTTGGTTGATTGAAGTATTTAGACTGAATAATGGCAATTTTGGCTTCTAAGTTGTGTAAATATTACAGTGCATTTATAAATCTAGGTTGGAAATTTACTAGCACCAAATGGATATCATAAATGGCTGACCTAGTAAGTTGTAGTTGGAGAAGCGAAGTTTACGAATTACAAAAATAGAGCTGTCCATCAGTTGAAAGCACATTCGTGTACCTCTGCTGAAATGATGACGTGTCTCAGCATCAGTGGCCAACTTCCAAAGGCAAAAGTCCCAGTTTTCAAGATTCAACATATCAAGGTAGCTCAGCTACAGTTAAAAGCCTGAGAAAGTGGTTGTTTTGAGCTAGGGTATTCATCCTGTACCTTGTTTATGTAATAATATAATAGTGCTCGTTCATACAAATGTACTCATGTAAGATTGTACCTATGATATGGAGAATCTGATTGGGAGGAATATTCAGTCCTACCTATCTATCTTTGGTTTAATTATTTGGTCTTTGGTTGATGAATTAATGAAGCAATATCTGAATTTTCATTTTCAGGTTATCTCCCAGCTCACCACTGAGGTAGTCTTTGTCATGTTTCTCTTCAAGCTGGTTAAGTTCCTTCTTTTTATAGAGTGGAATGCTACTGATTTGTAATGAATAGTTTCCAGGCACTGGCTTCTTCTTTGTGAAATGAAGGTAACTTATTCCGTCCTTCTTATTGATTCTAAAGAAACCATCTTCATTTCCGGAGTCAATTAAATATCGGTTATGGTTTGTCAGTGTTGTGAGGGCAGGAAGCAGTTTCAGGATGCGATCTTTGTTACTGAGATCGGAGATGTTGATAGAAAAGACTGCTGCTTTCTCAATATCCCAGCTGGCAAGACTGACTGGAGGCTCCAGCTCTTTCTCATCCTGCACAAGAACAAATGATGTTAGCTGCCTTTGTCAGAGAACGTTCCACAGGCATCTGTATGTGTATTTCTCAGCCAGCTCATCCATTATTAATGAAATAGTTTTTAAAAGGAGATTCTATAAAGTCCTCTGTCTGAACCATTCTTGGAGGCCTAGTGGTTGTCAGAATAAAGTAGTCTTTGACACCGCCCCTGCATGGTAATGGAGGCACACAGTTTCTCCATCTGGGTCCTGCTGCCTGACATCTGGCTGTGCTCAGTGTCTGCGCCCAGTGTCCTACACTCTGCAAAAGCCTGTTCTGCCTCTCTGTCAGGGAAATCACAAGCTAACAGGAATGATGCACAGAAGACAGCATGGTCTGTGGGAGAGGCATTCGTTTAGGTAGGAGTTTTCTACTTTGTGATATTTGCTCTGTTTAGACATGGAACTGGAGGCAGGCTGCTGGACAAGGAGCATTACCCCCTGCCTCCAAGTGACATCACTGTACTTCCCAAGTCTTGTATGTGTGAGTGACGCTGCAGGGGCAGACTGAAAACACTTCAGACAGCACATCAAGGAAGATACACATCATCTCAGACAAATGCCCTTACCCAGCACCAAGCACAGAGAAATTTGAAACGTGTTGCAGAAACAGTTTACAACCACAGTCTGCTCAAAATCAAGTGTCCACTCTTCTGGTCAAAAGCACTCTCTTACTCTCTTGTTTTCCCATGTTAGCAGAGCCATACGCTGAGCACACAATGGAAACAGCTAACCTGCTCTCAGATCTCCTGTATTCATGTATGGAAAAGCAAGCTCTATCACATATACATGTGAGCAGAGAACACACATGGCAGCTCAGGGTCGTGACAGTCTAACAACACTTCTGTACAAGAGTGTTCAGTGTATCTCTATTAAATTCTGAATGAAACACACATTTACATATGTGGACACGTACTTTTAGCTGAATGGCAAATACTGCAGTTGACACCTGCCATGACCTCTCTGGCTAGATCAGGTCAGATCCCTTCACCTGTGACACCACTGTCACCATAGAATGGATGAAGAAGTGAGAAGTCGAATGACTGTGGACTTGGTGACATTTGTCCTGCAAGCTGTTTATTGTTTTTAAAGCCTACATTTAACTGGTGGGAAAAAGATTTAAGCGTAGTGACTTGTGCGGGACATTGGACTGAATGACTCCACTGGGCATTCTGACCCTGTATTCCAAGGTAAAATAAGCCTCAGGTAACGCAAGGGACTATTGTAAGACTGCACTTCTACTACAACTTTTGTACTCATGCTGGGAGAGTGACTTTTGGACAATGTGTGACAAGCTCAATAGAACAACAAACCACCACAATTACAACCACCTCAATCACACTGTGCCCCAGTGTTGTGACCAATACAGAACAAACTCCAGCAGGTGGGGTTTGGTAAAGGATTTACTTTTCATTAATGCTACTTCTCAAAACATTTGCCAAGAACTAATGGAAAATATTTCCCTCCAGGATGAATGAAAAAGGATGCCTTCTTCTTCATAGAAAGATAAAACTTGTCACACAGCACCTAAGTTTTCATATAAACATGAGTGCAGAAACCACTTGTTAATGTTTGGTTAATATAAAAGAAACCAATGACAACAGCTAGAAAGAAGTGGAGTTGGGTGAGCACTGCAATAGGTTTTACACATTCACTGGCACACAGTTATCCCACTGAGAGGCAAACAGAAACCTGTCTCTGTCCCTAGCAACTTCCAGGTGATGACAGATGAAGCTCAGCCTCCCTAATTCTGCCTGGGCCAGCAGTGAGTACAATAGGTGACCTCACTGACAGCTTTGGCCCCAGGCTGGCAGCTTGAGTGACTGTGAGTGTGTGGATGAGCCCCAGGAAGAGCTGCAGCACTGGGATGCTCTGGACTCCCTCGAAGTTCAATGTTCACATCCAATGCTCTTTGTTTGCTTTGCTGTGGGCTCCGGACCCAGACACAACACGATCCTGCTTGGAGAGGTCCATCCATCCTGTCCATTGCATGCTGCCTTTCTGGCCACAAGGTCACACAAATGCTTTACTGCCTGCCATCCTCTTACACCAAGAGCCCGTTTGGCGGGTGAGAGCACTGTCCTCAGGACAGCTGGGTGGGTGTTTATTTTAGTGTTGATGCAATGTAGGTAGTGGGAATCAAAGGGTTGCATGGGACAACCTTTGTGTGACAGTGACAGAACAATTTCAGAAAGCCCTGACCCAGACACCTGGTGTCCAAAACCAGCCCCTTGGTCTACTTCAGGATAAACATTTTTCCCATGGGATTGCTTTTTGGCATTCATCAATCCGAGACTGGCTTTCATAAGATAACAAACCCCTTCCCCCCCGAGGGTCAATTACCTCTGCTTCATTTGCAGTTTCATTAGTACTCCTGCGCTTCCTTCCTCTCTTGGGATAGCCATTGATTTTACATTCATAGCAAGCTTCTGGAGAGAGGGAGTTGTCGTCCATTTCTCCGCTGAGTGAAAGCTCTTGTCCTTGACCTTTGCCTAGCCCAACTCCAGAAACACAGTGTCTGAGGAAGGAAGAAATCCAAAATTAATTCCAGTGAGACAGGTATCTTAACAAAAGCTAAATTTGGGGACTGTGAATACAAATAATGAAGAAACTGTGTTGCACTCATTTCCCAGGAAATTTTCTGTCCAATTTAACAGGCAAAATTCTCATTGAATCACCTCTTTGATTTCAAGAATCTGTTTCCATGGGGCTTTGTCTAAAAGAGGCCTGCCAATATGTAAGATATTTAAAAACACCAGTTTAGGCTCCAAGAAGTTGTTAGTTATTTCTGTCATTCAACCTGAAACGCAATGAGTGACCAATTTTCAGGAGGTGCAGAAAAATCTGAGAATTGGGGTCTTTCATAATGTAGTTCAAGTGAGCATCCCAAAGCTTTTAGTCACTTCTAAAATTTAAAGCACAATCTTTCTGCTTTCCAGTGCAGTGCTCGGTCCAACATGATGCACTGCCCTAACACTCCCAACTGGGCAAGTGAAAATTGGTTTCCTTGATAAAGCAGACATTTATTCAAAAAGTAATTCATTTGGAACACATAAGAATATGCAACATACAAGAACATAAGAACATATGAAATTGTAATTCCAATCACCACCTGTATAAGATCATTTGTCTTTGGAGCTGGCAAGGCTTGTTTTGCTTTGCTTTTAAAACAGACAAGTGGTACACCACAAATCAGAGTGAGAGGTGTCAGCTCCCAAGAGGTGACCTCAGATAGCTTGGCTGGCTGCTGGGGTGTGCAAGAGAGAGGTGAAAGCAGTAACTTTAAAGGGATTATGGAATCTGATTGTTGTGACCAGATTTCCTTTAACACTAAAACCATGTAGCTCCTCCCTGTCTCCAAAAGAAGCAGGTGAATCCAACTCCTGAGCACCTCCACAATCCTGTCCGTCTCTCTCGGTGGTGATAACACCCTGGTTCTGCTGCTCCACACTACAGAGAAGGGAGCGAGTTACGTCGCCTTTATGTCTGTTAGTTTAAAATGAGAATCCCTTACCCTTGTCCTATTCTGAAGTAACCAGGTGGACATCCACAGACATAGCCACCTTCAGTATTTGAACAACCATAACTGCATGGGGCTTGTGCAGAACCGCATTCATTGATATCTTGGCAACCTCCACTAAACTGTTCATACTGAAATCCGGTAGGGCACATACATTTATAGCTTCCCAAAGTATTGTGGCAAGATGCTCCTCCACAAATGTGTGCACTTAGACATTCATTTTCATCTGGAAAGGAAGAAGAACACACCATGTTAATTTCCACTCTCAGGTCAGTCCAACCTACCCCTTCAGAAAGAGGTGCTGCTGTACCAGGTGCACAGAAACAAAGAGCAGGGCTCGGCCTCAACCCTGGCTGCTAGGAGGTGACTACGCCAGACAGTAGAGCAACACCTGGGCCACTGTACTGCAGATATCTCATACCATGTCAGTTCGTGCTCTCAACAGCTGAGAAGCAGAGGAGGGAACATTTCTTGTTCCAGAAAAAAAAACCTGAGGATAAAACTTTATGAGGTCGAGGATCTGGTCTAGTAATCCCATCCTAGTAATCCCATAATCTACTCAAGATCAAAGAAAAACTAGAGGGAATCAGGCTCTGACACCTTTTCCAAGCACTGAAAATCCCAGCATGGATAAACATACAAAGCCCAGAGCAGCATCTCCAACCTACACGTCCAGGTTAGAGGAGAATAAGTGCTAATTCAGAGCATTACTGTCTTTTCCCAAACAATGTGACTGTTTGTTTTTTGTTTAAAAAGTGATGCTCTACTCTTTGCAGCGTGCTCCACAGAATTGTCTGCACAAGGCATGGGAGGAACCAAAGCATTCTTCAGTGATTATCTAAATATGTGCTGTATCAACATCAAAAGTCCCTGAACACTTCATCAAATAAGCTAAAAAAGGCACAAACTGTTTGCAGAGTTGAAATTGCAAAGTAATATGGAGGAATTGTTACAGAAATGCCTGTTACATGGATTCTTCCCCCATGTTATGCCCAGGAAATCTAGGAAAGTATCATAAGTATATAATTACAGACATCAAAAGTGAACATGTGAGGACCTGAAGAGTTAAACTTGGGTCTGAATTCTAACTAAGCCCATATGAGCTTTGCCATTAACTTAGATTGATGTTTCAATGCTCAACACACCGAACACATCTGAACTCACAGCAATTAGGTCAACTCCATAAATGAATATTTGAACCACAGAAACTTGCTGAACCACAAGGATACAAACTCTGCCTTGTTCCACAGCAAACAGAACGTGGACATCACCAAGGTTAGCTCCCATATTTTAGGTGACTGTTGAGGAAAAGGTACAGGAGCCTTGGACTGTATGCAAGCTGTGCCATCAGGTGTCAGCCACTCCAATACACACAGCTCTGCCATGCTCAGCCTCAGCAGGAATGAGAGGTGCCACGAGCAGGTGATGAAACCAGGTCTCATGCGCCACCGTTTTGGGTTTCTGCCTGGACTGCCCCACGTCCAAGAAGGTGAAAGTGTTAGCCAAGTTTTTCCCCTCAAGTCTCATTTTCCCTAGTGAAGTCTCTGATGAAAGTATTTGTTGCTAAAGCGTTCTTTCATTGGGGCCTGAGAATTCAGAAACTGATAGTCCTGCCTGAAACCTGAACAGTAGTCCATGGTCACAAAAGATAAAAGTGTTCACCTTGTTTGAGAACCAGGCTAGAAATGCACTGAGTTTAAAGATGTCAGTCAGGAAGACTCAGAAACAGCAAGGATATATTGCAAAACTGCAGCAGAGCTGCACTCTTTCACATTCCACAGTGTCTTCCAGCAGTCAGAACTGCTAGTTCTTACAGGCTTGTTTGATTTTTCTCTCGTGCCAATTATTAGATTCTAATTTAACTCTATGCTCTGCTAGTTTAGTTAGCACTCAAGGCCATGCTGTATTTGAGTTTCTCCTTGTTCTCTTGTATGCAATCAGCATTAACCAGTGGATCACAAGCGAGCAAATGTCACAGCAAGGACTGCATAAAACGTCAGGAAACTTGGTAAGCACGATGAAAAACAGAGATCTCCCCAGAGCACCACAGTGCTAACAAGCTAAGGCATTTTTATGTTTCTGAAAGCAAAGAAAGCTAAACAAAGAGATACGAAGCTCTTTGTTCTCAGAGAAGTAATCAAACACATCTCCGCTATCTACACAAGACTAGCCTATGTGAAGCCCATTAGATGTAACTGAAACTGCACAAAGCTGTCACGAGAGGAAAACTTATTGAAGTGCTTCTTCTGTTTGCACATGCTGCATGCTATGGGAAGATACAGAGACATTTCTCATGACTCCTGCAGAGGACCCCCTTCTCTCTGCTCACATCATACCCCGCAGCGACGCAGCCTCTGCACGTGCAGCCTCATCTAAGACAGCTCAGAGAACCAAATTTTAGACAAAAAGAAATACGCATTTTAATTTTCCAGTGTATTTACTTCTTAAAATAAATAAAGAACACTAGCTTATGTCACTCATTACTAGTAAATTCTATTCCAAAGCTGCAAGGAATCATCTTTAGACAGATGGCAGCAGCTTTAGTCAGTTATGAGAAAAGACTGATTCTGTAAAGAGCTTGCTGTAGGTGTTGTAACAAATGATAAAAGCACGGATTGAGTAGGATTTTAATAGAATTTAAAATTATTTACTCCAGAAGTTTAATTTTACCATATAACAACCCGAACTTTTAGTTTTGAATCTGCCAGGTTTAACCAACTCTCAGATTGGAGACTGCTGCATGGCTGAGAAGTCCTTCGTTCACATCACAAGATATCACAAGATACATGTGAGTAATGCACTTTTCCTCAAAATCAATACAACATCTTGCACCCTCAAAGCTCACCTTGTTTGTACTTACCTCATCGAGCCAGGATATGAGCTACTGGCTGTTTCAAACCAACTGCCTTTCCCAGGACAACTCAACTTGAAATGTAACTCCACTGAATGTAGTAAATTATGATCAGAAAAAAATATATGGCAAACTGAACCATTGCCCTTGACTTGTTGCTGCATGCATTTCCATACAGAAACTATAAAAAATGACTTGCCAACACATTGGTTCCACTGGTAATGCTGGAGATATCCTTGTGGGCAGCTACACCTGTATCCTCCGATTATGTTTTGGCAGCCATGCTGACACCGATGGTTTCCATCACATTCATCAACATCTAAAAAGGCGAGATACACTCTGAATTCTGGGAGAGAGGCTCAAATTGTACTAATTTTAAAACTGTGTTACAAGTAATCATCCATACGTACAGGGATAATGCAGGTTATTCCAAAACCCTGACCAGCAATGGGAGACCACTTCAGGCCTTTCAGGTTTGGAGTTCTGGTTCTACAGCAAGAACTTATGGCAGAAAACCACCAAAGGCTCAAATCCACCCACAGATTCCATAGCTACTGCATTCTGCTGTGGAGCAGAAAGCCAAAAAAGGCTTTCCAAAGGATCCAACCTCCAAAGCGAAGAATTCCTTGCTTTTACCTAAGCATCAAACCCAGCAATCCCAAGATAACTTTTTTCAAAGCAAACCAAACCCTGTTCTGTGAAAAGGCTCTAGGGACCCAGAGAAATAAAGCCAACAGCCCGTGAAAAACCCGTAGGTCACCTTGCAGATGCAAGACTTCCTGTCCTTGGTGAGTCCCTCAGAAATCCAGGCAGGATTTGACAGATGTCCACTGAACTTGTGATTCATAAACTAAAACATTCCAGACTAAATTGAAGTATCCTCAGAAGATTTCAGCTCTCTAGAATCCCACAGGTTATCAATGTCTTCACACCCATGAAGAGAAATATGTCCCTGTTGATAAACTTCTAAATCCCATCCTCCCTTCAATCTGAATATACTCGATAGGATCTGGTTCTAACACTGTATATCCTTCCTTGGACAACAGCAGGATGAGAAAAGATGTAGGAAAGCAAGATGAGATGAAATTCGACGCTCTGTGCTGCACCTACCTTCACAGCTAAGCCCAGTCTGGTCGAGTGAGAAGCCACGCTGACATTCACACACAAAACTTCCCGGAGTATTCTGGCAAATACCTTTTGCCCCACATAAATTAATTTCTGTAGCACATTCATTATTATCTGAAGGAAATCAAAGTCTGAGTGTTACTTTTTATTCTTCATAGTAAAGATGATGATTTAGCAACGCTGACAATGAAAGGTTTGTGACAAGCAGTAAAGAGACATTAGCAATGTAGCTGTCTTACTGCCCACTCCATTTCTCACTTTTTACTACAGAAGAACTGACAATTTTAATTTAAAAAAAATTAAGAACAGCTTTGGGAAAGGAAATGCTTCTTTTTTTTTTTTTCACCAAGAAAAAAAAAAGTGTAGTTCAATATTCTAGTCTTCAGACATCTTCACACCAATAATAGAGGATCATTAGAAGACCCAACATGCAGACCAGAAAGTGCATTTTGCTGAAAGTAGTTTCATTTGACATTTCCACAGACCAAAGGTGCTTCTGTTTCTTTTGTGTTTCTCACATCACTTACCAATGCAGGCTGTATGGTGCTGAGTGAATCCCGGAGGACATTTACAAGTAAAACCCCCAATAGTGTTGACACAAAGGAACTGGCAGTTGTGCTGCTTTGTTGCACATTCATCAAGATCTAAAAAAACAAGCAAACATTTTTCATTTGTTTCCTTGCGAGGATCTGACAGTTCAGCTGGACTTAGAAGTGACTGCAAATAAATAATGTATCAGATAAAGGTATTTGAATCTAAATCTTATTTCCACACTGGCATCCAATTCCTTGAACACGGAGCCCCTCACATTACAAATGGGACTTCAGAGCTATAGTAGTGTCTGTGCTAATGCAGGATTACAGACACCACTCTCACCTGTCTGTAAGATGCTATTATACTGTAATGCCTGCCCTAGCTGTAGTCAGTCAATGTGAGAAGAAGTGGCAGATTGCAACATGGTATTGTATTGAAGAATGCCAAATTTAGAATCGCTGCCCAAGCTTCCGTAGTTTCAGTCAGAGCTCTGGTACAAGATATAGGAAATAAGTGAAAATACAACGAATGTTTGAAAGTCTCTCCTGCAATGTTGTCCTTTATTCAGCATAATGCAGAGGAGGTAGGTTAAAACTCTGTTGATGCTGGACAATGCACTGAAAACAATGTTCATCTTTGAGCTGGAGACTATTAGAATTATTATAACTAGCATTGTAAAGATTTACCTTATTTAAATGTTCCTGGATTAGTATTTGCCCATGAAACATTAAGTTTCTGCAATAAACTGCTTGTTTGTTACCTTTGCAGCTTCTCCCATCTTCTTGAAGGATGTAGCCTTTCGGACATGAACACTGGAAGCTCCCCTCTGTGTTTTTGCAGATGAAATTGCAAGGTTTGGGGGACTCATTACATTCATTCAGATCTAAAATAAGCAAAATCAGATAACAACCAGGTAACAGCCAGCATTTGTGATGTTTTTTAAGATGTTCAAAACCTGTTAATGAAGGACATTTTTTTCCTCATTTTTCAAAGTTTTTGTATTTCTTTCCACAAGCCATCTCTTCGTAATAACCTTCATGTACATGCAGCATAATAAACTTTATTTTCATAGAACATAATGAAAAACCTACCTATGCAAAGAGTGCCAGTTATATCTGTAGTATAGCCAAGGTTGCAGTGACAGCGGTAAGATCCCCTTTCATTGATGCATTCCCCATTACGGCAGACATCGTGGATAACCTTGCACTCATCAATATCTGCAGTTAAATGAAGGTTAGTTCACAAGAGAACATCATAAAGAGCTGATTTTATAAAGTTACAGTAGGTTCTTGTGATCTGACATTAAAAAGCCCTACAGAAATTAAAAGACTACATAACAAAACACTGAACAGATTAGGGAGAAACGTTGAGTGGAAAAATATGAAATGGAGCATTAATCTAACTTTCAAATGCAATAAGTTGTAAGTGTAAGCAAACAAGTGAAACTGATCCTATATTAACTCCATGAATCAAACATCACTTTGCTCTCATGTACACAAATAGCTCTTGATGTGCACCCACAAGTCAAATGCGAGAATGCGAATTCCCACGTGAGAGCGTGTCAATCAGCCAGCATGCCAAATTAATATCTGCCAAAGCAGGGACGGATGCCTTCTCATCAGAGGCCTTTGGCTTTTCCTCCTCCCAAATGACTGTGCTCTCTCCACATGAAAACTCTTAGAAAATTTGGACTGATATCCAAAAAATTTAAATTATCTAAGGTGTTTTAAGGTAAGTCAGTACCTGCTCCATTGGACATGTATCCCCGACCATGAGGACAAAGCTTCTTAAAGGCCACAGTGCCTGGGAAGGGGCAGACCTCGCAGTTTGGCCCCCAGCCTCGGCCACCATCACAGCAGCATTCAGACTTGGTGACAGAGTTTCTGTTACTTGATCCAATCTGACACATACTTTGTAAGACTTCAGTGAAGCAGTAGCCTTCCCTGTTGTCTGGAAGACAAATTATGCATTACAGAGAATCCTAATGGCAATGACCTCCAGAAGGTCATGAGATATTAGGAATTTAGTCAGAAATATAAAAGAAAGGGCATACTTCACCCTGGGACTGTGCAACTGAGAGTGAAAGACTACCAGCAGTAAGAAAGAGAGCACAATGTCTAAGGGAAACAAAGAAGACAGGAAATTTAGCAAAAGGTGGAACACAAGTTACATTATGCTTATAAAAAGATACATTTCTGTTTGACTCCAGACAAGAAAGATTGGCTGAAAATCAGACCCAGAGAAAAGGCAGAGCAATTCCAGGCTGGCTGATACCACCCCACTGTCAGCTTGCACAGCTAGCCAACCCAATTGACTGATCAAAGAGGCATACAGTTAGCACAGGAGGACTGAAATTGCAGGACACCTATTTAAAAAGGCCCCTTCTTGCAGGAATGTAAATTCAAGACCGTGTTTATTCACTGTTATATTTCTAAGTTTAAGCTTCTGAGTACTTCTGCAAAATGAGACAACTCACTAAGTTGTAAAGCAGCCTAAAACAAGAGTCACATCTGACTGCCAAAAAAACCCAGCTAGCGTGACTCCCAGACAACAGAATTCCTGTTACCAAAGTGATTATTCATGAGGGTGTTACTGTTGGACTTACCAAGGCATTCGTTCTGAGTGTCACTGACTGTGAATCCCTCATTGCATTCACATCTGTAACTTCCCACTGTGTTTACACACCGACCATTCTCACAGAGTCCAGGCTTGGTCTGACATTCATTCTCATCTGTTTTTTTTTAAAATGATATGGGAAAAATCAAGTCCATTACTGTATTAAAGCAGACTAGAGAAGTTTTTACAGAGTTTTTGAGCTGAACACTATCTTGTAAAACTTGCACATATATTATTTATTTTTGTTATAAAAATTCTATTAATTTTCAGAGGAAAGATGGCAGTCCAGCTCACTTTATAGATGTTGTTTCTAAGTTTTCTCTTCAACATATTCCTCAATGGTTTTCAAAATCGTTCATAGTTATAGCTGCATTTCTTTATGTCATCCAAAGTTTTACAATTCATATCTACCTTTATTCTTTTTAACAGAGATCAACAAGCTCACAACAGTGAGCCCAATTCTCTGCTCACCATGAGCAATTAATTCATCAACAGCAGTGCAAGCTAGTTGTACAGACAGCCACATCCAGATTTTCCACTTACTGCCCAGATGTGTGAACACCTGTACAGCAAAACGATATGTGTATAGCACTGATGATCCAGTATGCAGGTAGGTGCATAATTCTTCCCTTGAGTTCTTTAATGTTTTGCTAAATCCAAAATTTTCAGCTCTACTGAGAGACTGTGTGTTTCAAAAGCTTCAGTACTTCAGTGCCACTTACCTATACAACCTTCTCCATCTGGCCTGCGTTGGTAACCTGGTCCACAGATGCACATATAGGTGCCTATTAGGTTTTTGCACTCCATTTGTTTTGAGTCACAATCATGACTGCCTTCTTCACACTCATTCTGATCTAAAACACAAGGTTTAGACTTCTTTATATGGAGAGATGCTCTTCGAAATTCATAATAAGAAATTCTGACTTTGCAATTTTAATCCAATCAAATTTAGCACTTTCTACCAGATATACCAGTCTAGAGCAAATTCATTTCTCCCTAGTGCCCTTGAAGAGAGCTGCATATCATCTGACGTGACCTCACTTATGCAGATGTCTAGGTTTACAGGCAGGACAGTAATGCAATCATAATACATAATACAATCAACTGTGTAATGCAAACCATAGAATTTCGTCCCAAATTCTTTCCGACTCCATTACCTCCTGGGATTAAAACTCTGTCCCATTACTGCAGTGAGTCAGAGCCCTACCCCTGCAGGAACTTGAAATCATTAGCTCACAACTGTGAGAGTCTGGTAGGAGTTTTACCTCTGCACATTCTCCGGTCCTCTCGCAGAACATACCCTGCAGGGCACTTGCACTCATAGGATCCGAAAGTGTTCACACAGCGGAAAGCGCAGAGCAGAGGGTTCTGAATGCACTCGTTGACATCTGGATTCAGAGTGGCAAAGACCATGTGAAGTGAAACGCGCTTTTGCAAAACGCAGCAGACTTGAACACGCAGGTTTTAGTTACAGCCAAAGATCCCAGTTTAACACAGGCTAAATTTTAACTGTTGAAGACTCACATTTCTACTTGTTACGGATTTCCGTATAGGAAAAGGCATCAGACATGCCAGCATGTTTGCACAGCTACCTGAAGCCTCAATATCTCCAAAGAGAAACAGCCAACACAAATGATTTCCAGATCGATGTTGCCAAAATCCTGTAAGTTAAAACTATCTTTTTCATTTCTAGGCTCAATTTTTATTATTTACGTATTTTTAAATTCTAGATTCGCTAATTCAGCTTCTTCATACACTGAATTCCTTAAAACATTGCTCTTACTAGAAGGTGCATTTACATACACTCTGGGTTACTTGAATAATTACTGTCATATAATGATGTTTACACTCTGCTAACTCCTCTGCAATTTGAGCTTTTGACCAAATTCCACAGGGAAGTAAACGAAGTTCTAACTGTATATAAAACTAATGTGAGCTGATGCAAAAATAGAACCATTCTTTTGTATGGCTTTGCAAACTAGATTGTGGCAGATAATTGAAGAACAGCTGTGTCAGGTCAGATAAGATGTCAGAATGTCCTAGGACATTCTCCTCTCCCTGGCTATAACTTAAGGGAAAAGTATTTAAAAAAACGCACCATGTATGCAGAGATCTTTCCCCTGATACAGCCTCTCAGTTTAAGGACTTCCATAGCCAAAAGCCACATCCAAACTATCAAGCTTAATTTCCAGTGATGGATTCCCACACAAATTTGTGCAAACTCCTTCTGGATCAATTTATATTTGTGGCCTCTCTAATGTTCTGCAGCAAAGAGTTTCACTACTTAAGTAAGCACTATACATATAAAAATGTTTGCTTTGGTTTGTCTAACATGTTCCCTCTAGTTCTGGTACCCTCACCACTTGTGGCTTTATAAATTTAAATCATATATCTCTTCAACCACATTTACCACACTGAAAGATTCTACTCTAATTAATTTTCTGTGTGCTTCTTCTAAAACTCTGATCTTCCTTATTGCTCCCTTCTTTGTACACTTTCACTTTTTAATTTCTGAAATAAGAGTCCGAAGCATGAAAAATATTCAGCATAGGGGTACCACAGTAATTTTATAGTGCTGTGCTGTCTGTTTGTGTTTCTTTCATAACAAACCCAAGTAGTCCATTTTCTACTTTCACCTTTGCTTAGCATTTCAGAAATCCTCCACAGACTTTTTAAGCTGCTTTACTCTCCTTGACTGTTTTCTGAAACGAGGAAGCTGTTTCAGCACACAACAGCAGTGGCTGTCCTTAACATGTGGGAGTCTCACCTTCACAGGTCATCATTGGTCCAGGCTCAAACCCATCAACACAGGTACATTCAAAACCTCCCACCACATTCCTGCAAGTTCCATTTCCACATGGATTTCCAACAGCACATTCATCAGTATCTGCAAGCAAATAAATCAAGGCAAGACTACGCAGTTACTCTCAACTAAAAGGTACAAAACTCTAATAAGCAACAACAACAAAACACAAGAACTCATTTAAGCTACTGAATTACAGTCACTTGAGATCACTGGCGGTTTTCTTGAGCAAACTCCCAGCCAAAGGAAGACTGACCTAGAACAGGTTGCTCAAGTCCTGCCTACTCAGGTTTTGATCACTGGCATGGATGTAGACTATGTTAGAATAACATATCTCCATAACGTCCCTAATGTCATACTTAGCAATTCAGGAGTTCTTTTAAAATGGAAGATGAAGCAGCTGTACCTACCCACACACTGATTTTCTTGTAGGATGTAACCATATGGACATTCACAGCGGAAAGATCCATCCGTGTTGATACACTGGCCAAATTTACAGTTATCTGGATCAAGGCACTCATCCACATCTGAACAACACAAGAAACACAAACAACACATTAAGTGTGATTTATTTCATATGGTTTTAGACTTCTCTCAAAGAACAAGTGTTGTCCTAGCAAGAAACATTCCTAATCAAACAACAAAAATGGTATTATTTGAGTTTTGACAGATTAGGTCATGGGCACAAAATTTGGCTTACAGGCAAGCTTGCAGAACTCAAAAAAAGAAATTGATTCTAAATGTCATATAAAAATCTGAGTGATGCCACAAGGAGAGAGGCAGATAAGAAAAATAGCAGCCATTTAGTGCTCCTTGATTAAATGATATAGTTGAAATGATATCTGTCTTGGATGAGAGCAGAATGTACTGAAGGGATGTGGCAAACTGTGGTTTGCACTTTTGGAGCTTGGAAACAGGTTACATATATTACACAAGGAAAGCTGTGAAACACTGTGATCCATGCTCTGGGTCATACACAAGTTTCTTAGAAAGTCTGAGAAGCTTAAATTAAAAATGCTAAATTAATTTTTGATATATGAGACATTGAGATTTATTTTTAAAATTCGTTTAAATAGTTGAAAAAAAAGTAGAGAAGTTTCCAAAAGTTATGTCTTTTGAAAATATTGATTCTCAGTTGAAAGGCACAATGGTCTATGGATAAAAAATGGTGCAACAACAGCATTGGCAATTGTGTACTTCATGCACTTACCCAGTCTTGCATCACCAGGTCCAACAAGGATGCCAATTCCAAATGGACAAATTTGTCTGAATGCCTCTGTTTAAAAAAAAAAAGAAAAAAAAAATTCAAAGCATAAGTAAAATTCTATTGTGGAGGTGAGCATTATCCATAAACTTTGCAATCAGACAGCAATTCATCCTTCTCGTGTTCAGATCCAGAAATATAGTACATAATGTACAGAATTTACTTTGGTCTTACAGACATGAACTAACTGTACTTTTCATCTGATATCCTCTGTGTGCAAATGTAAAAGGCTGTGAACAATGAGCATTATGTAACTTGCTTCAAGGATCAAACAAATGCAAAATTTCCATCTTAAAAGTATCAGTACCAGTGACTGCATTCTTTTCTACTATAAACTAAAGAGCTCTTAGATTTTCTGAAGGAAATACAATCTCATCTGTAGTCACTAGTTGGTTGAAATAACTTTAATACAGGTAGGATGAGTATAATTTTGGGGTTCAGCTTAGACTGAAGTTGCCGTTCTGTTTTCAAATCCACAAAATGCTGTGATATGTGTTACAGTTTTCCAGCTGATTGGTTCAAATGCTCCAAGGGCAAATGAATGACTCACACAGGCAATATGCCCAGAAGGAATATTGCAGCTGGCACATCTGATTTCTCTTTTCTCCCCTTGTTTTTGTGTGGACTGTCTGCAAAACATCTACATGACATATTAGTGAAATGAGCTGTATTAATGTATTGCTGAAACCAGTAATGCTGTTAACCACATCTGTCAGTATGAATTAAAGTGTGTTCAGCAAATTGCACTACAATGGTACAAAGGCCTGTTGACTTGTTTGATGCTTAGTTGCAGTCTTACAGAGGATAGTAACAAAGGAAAGTATTTCTTTAGTAACAGCCCATGGATGCTTTCCCTCATAAAGGCCTCTGTTTTGTCATTCTCTGTTATTTCTGCAAGCCATTCGCACTGAAAAGACTGCAAGTCAGATTTTTTTAAGAACTAATAAATTTTAGTCACAAAATGCAACAAAGTGATTAAGGTGTAGATCTAGTTCTATTGTTTGTAAAATAAAAACACACTTGGGTTTTATTTTTATGGCACCTCTTCCTACACTTGGACTAACTCTATTTGCATCTTGCAGGTGTTTCCTCATAGAGCCTATTACCTTTCTACTGCAGTATGTGACACTTCTACAGCTAAACATTCACCTCCTGATCATATTAATAAACCTATAAGCAAGCACTGAGTGCACTTGAGAGATGCTTTATGAGACCGCAAAATCATCTACGTTAAAGAGGGCAAAGACAACTGTTAGGGTTAAACAGCTATGAAAAATTATTGTTCCTAATTCTTTCTTATAAGAAAGCCAGTCTTCTTTCAGTTCTGAGAGATTGTCACGACACCAAGGTTACCAAGTCAACAACGCACCGTCTGCTTCCTCTGGGCAGAGTTCACAGGGATCTCCCCATCCCTGTCCTTTTAGGGCACAACAACATTCTTGTTTGGAGTGGTTTCGGGACTTTGGCACAGAACACTTTCCATCTTCAAATTTGGTAAAGCAGTAACTCACTCGCAGATCTGCATGGAGAAAACAGTTGTTATGTACAGTTAGAGTGACTTTGAGGCAGTTTTCAACTAGAGGTGTAAATTGCAAATTACATGAAGCCAACCCTCCAGGCCCCAACAAAACACCCAGCTTCCATATGAGACTAACAAGGACAATTACTGCCTCTGACTGGAGAAGACTGGAAGAGGGAGACACGTTCTAACCCAGTAAAGGAAATCTACAGGATAGTGTCCTATCTCAGTCAGGGAAAAGGAAAAGATTTTCTTTTTGTTCAGCAGAAATATCAGGGCTGCACCCTCCTCCCACCTTCACTTGTCTTCGTGAAAACTGAATACTGATTTATTTACATTTTGTTAGTAGTAAGAAACACTTCAGGAAAGAGATTTAAGTAAACTTGCAATGATAATGCTGCTTAGTGTTAAACTGAGGAGCAATTTTTAACAGGACTTTCCTTCTTCATTCTTTCCTGAGGCACACACAACAAAGAAAACTGGCCTTGCGGCACTCCTTCAAGCTGGGCAACCAGGATGCTGGAATAGAGCTGAGATCACAGACCACAAGCATCCAGCAGGCAGAGAGCTGGCAGCTCACTGGGCTGGCAGGGGAACAGCAATGGGCCAGTTGTGGAAGCAGCTGCTCATCCAGTTTTCTGGCCCCTGCATCAATGCTGGGCAATGTCCAGACTTTACAAAAGCAAAGTAACAGGAAGTTTTAAACAAAAGTTTGTTTGGCCCAAGATACTAGAACAAAACCCTCTTCTGGGGAGGATGAGGAGAAACACAGTTCTTGTGTACATACAAGCATGCATTTTCCTCTGATATTATATGTGAAACCATGGTCTGTTTTCTACACAGACGATTAAGCTGCATTTTTTATTATGATTTTGTTTCTTGTTTGCTTTTTTTTTTGTTTTCTCCTTACCTGGAGAGAACAACACTCTCAGGGTAAAGAAATCTCATACAAGCTACAAAAGCACAGCTAAAGCAGCTGTGTGACTTTCTCAAAGTTAAGGGAAGGAGATGCGCCAAACTCCGTGGTGGTTTGGAGACTTGGATCAACGTTTACTGCAGGTTGGGTTCCCTTTTTTTTTTTTTTTTTTTTAAACCAAAACCACAGTTTCATTTAGCCCACTGTGAAGTGAAGAACTCACTACAGTGTCAACAAGTATCACCAGTCTGTGCCAAGCCTAACTACGGAGGTCCTTATAAAGGTCTTACTCATCAGCGGTTACCACTGTGCACACTGTGTATGGGACATTTAATGATGTATCTATTTAATCATTTCCCAAGTCTTTAAAATAACTCATTCCCTAATTTGCTGTGCTTTTTCTTTATCCACATTATTAACCAACCTGTGGGTTTTCATTGCTAGATGTTCAGCTTTTAGCATTTAACCTCCAGTGTACGTGGTAATCTTGAAGCCTTACATCTTGAAAAAGCTTCTGCGGATGGGTGCTTATTGTCCACATTATTCTGTTTGCTAATGTTTTCCATCTATCTTTTTTCCACCCACACATTTGAGCAAAGCAACAGTGTTTAACAAGTATTATGTAGAATTTGGTAAGTGCTAAGAACTGGCTTATTCCTGGAAATGCTGCCTGTGGCACTGCACTGCAGTAGTCTTTGGTGCTCATGCTTCACCACCATGTCAAACGTGTCACAGTCTATACAGAATTTAGGTAGTCTCAACATTTCTTCCAGGAGTGCAATAAAGGGCTGTGGAGCAACATAATTTCCCCACTTAGCACACTTGACATAATCTTCACCCCTTTTATTGCAATGTTCTCTTTAATGACAATCAGATGTTAGAGCGAGGCAGAACCTGGCCACAACTAAAGAATTATCATGTTTTTCTTGTGAAAAATACTGTTCAAGTCCAGAGCTTCCTTAGTATATTAGAAACAGGCAGCTAACAAGGCTTTTATGAAACAGAAAACAAATTCTGAAATGCCAAAAAATAAGGATGAGATTACCTTGGCACCGCCTTCCTGTGGAAGACAACACAAAACCTTCTGGACACAGGCATTTGAAACTGCCTGGAGTGTTGCTGCATGTGCCCAGGGCACAAATTTCTGGCTGTTCCACGCACTCATCAATGTCTGTAAGAAAAGTAATTACAGAGATGAGAAATAAAAATGTCTATACTGGCAGATGTTCTACATAAAATGTAACTTTACATCATTGCTGATATCTTACAGATCTGAAAATACAGATGTCAGCAAAAAGACAGAAAGAGGGACAAGAAATCCAGGTACAAAATCTAGGGTTAGTTTTTCAAAACCTCATGCTGTGGGTACACCTCCAGCCATGTATCAGCAACAGGTCGAGGATCAGATCTTTCTCTTGGGATCTGATCAGGTAGTTGTGATTCAAAACAAAACGTGACCAGACCTCACCAGAAGCAAGTAACTTATCAGTGACTACAGTTTAAAATTACATACTGCCACACAAAAAATAAATATGATCCATGTTTATATGCAGAGGAAAGTGGTAACAACTGCGAATAGGTAAGGAAATGGACAAAAGGACTGGTCTATACACACCTTCACATTTGTCATTTTGCAGGACATATCCAGGAGGACAAATGCATCTGAATGACCCATCCAAGTTCTGGCATGTGCCTGGCGCGCATTTTCCAGGCTCCAGTGCACACTCATTGACATCTGAAAGAAAAGGAAAGCAACAGCAATTATCTCAAATAAGTTATCTCAATAAATTTGCCACTGAGGCTGCTACACTTTTGATTCCAACAAACTAACAGTGGAACCTCCTAGGAGCAGAAGAGTCCTCATCCACTTCATCTAGGTACAATGACAGCACTTTTGACAGTTCTCTGATCTCTTTCACTGTTTTACTGAACATTGTCTACTCAAGGTCTACTGCATCTTTTTCCTTCCCTAAAAGAAGGCACTCACCAACACAAGTCCTTCCATCCAGAGCCACCTCATAGCCGTCATTGCACAGACACTGGAAGGATCCAATAGTGTTCACACACTGACCGTTCCTGCAGAGCATCCCATTTCCACTTGCACACTCGTCCACATCTAAAAAAAATAACATTGAAATACACCTGCACCAAGTAAAATCGGACAGCTGAGATTTCTGTTTCCACTGTATGAGCACAGTAACTGATAATTTATCAATAATCAATTTCAAAAGGAAGTGAAAGAGAAGTACTGCTACTGCTCTAATTTAAAAAGTTCTCAAAGCAAGAGTTAAAAAAGGAATGGGATATTTTACACATAAACATTTAAGTGGTTGCTGAAAAGTGAGAAGTAAATAATTGGAGGCCTTCTCAAAGTGAAGAAAAAGCTTTTTTTCTTATTAACACAGACCATTCAAGTGTGATCCTTTAATGCAGAGAAGATGGTACTAATGTTAATTTCATTAGAAGCAAAAAGTCTTAGAAACACTTAACTGGTCTCAGCACTCCTTACCTATGCAGTCATTGTTGTGCGAGAGGATGAATCCCAAATTGCAGCGGCAGTTGAAAGAGCCAATGGTGTTTCTACAGGTACCATTGCCACAGGCATCTCTCTCACATTCATTAATATCTACAAAGGAGAAAAAAAAGAGCAGCAAGAATTGTCATCTCTGAGGGGGCAAGGAAGACTTGTAGCTATCCCACAGGCAAGAGAAGTAACCTACAGCCAACACAGACCAAATACAAGTGAAAAAGATTTTCCTGTCTTCCAAAAGGAAGATTTTACAGAGGTTTATATATTTGACAGTAACATTTATGAAAATAATCAAGCATTCAATAACTTATCTTTCTGTAGCTCAGCTTTCCCAAAAGAACTCTAAGCTATCTTTGGTCACAAACATTCTGAAATCTCCCTGTCTTACTCAGACAACAGACACTAAACTAACAGCTTAGAATGGGTTAAAGACAGAATTTCCTTCTTTATGAAGATGTCTCTGTTTCTGAAAAGGCCAGTTTTTGGCAGGAAATCTATTCCTCACTTCTCTGTTAACAAGCAGGCTATATACAATCGTTGCACTGCAAAATTCATCTACTAGATTTGTTGCTTAAAAGAATGAATGAGACAAGTTTTAGCAAACTCTGAAGAAATAATTATTTTTCTGAAAAAAAAAAATGAAAGCATTAGCACTTTATAAAACTGGATATATAACTGTCTGTCTCCAATACTGAGACATTCTTCCTTCATTATCACCTTCTTATCATCTCCAGTTGTCAGCTATGGTGGTTTTGGATCTTTGCCTGGAGGTTGATGGTTCACAATCAGTTCTTGTAACGCCACTCCTTATGGCAGGGAGGTTAGACTTCCATTACAATAGTTATTAAGTACAACTTAATTTGGTATACTTGCCTATACACATTGTTCTGTCGTCGTTGGTCTTGAATCCATTGTGACAAATGCAGTAAAAACTTCCAACAGTGTCGATGCACTGCCCATGGCTGCAGATATTGGGAATTTCTTGACATTCATTCCGATCTGAAAACAAAGTGACACGCAAAGTTAACACCTCTGAAATACAAGGCTGGAAAGATGTAGTAGCAGCACCCAGGAGAGTTAGAAACCAGTGCATGTCTATAATATAAACGAGTATTTTCAATTTATTAACAACAAAAGCATTTTAAAGAAAATCTCTGAAAATGGGCTATTTGATTGTAAATTACATAGCCCAACATTTGGGGAGCTGAAAAAAATCGAGTGTAAAAATAATACTGATGAAACAAATTTTTGCTCGAAAGAAGACGTCACTGTGGATTCAAAAAGTAGAACTAATGACACAAAATTGTGACAGGAGATGTCTGAGTGCTCAAATTGACTTTGCAGCAGATGGAAAGCCTCACATATATCACGGTTGGTATCCTCATGAAAGCAGATACTTGCTTTTAGCCATATTAGATCATATGCTTGATTGACTTACTGAAATAATATAAAACCAAAATTGAGATGAATCCCCAACTTTTCTAAGTGAGGTTACAGGAAGTAAAGATGCATTAAAATATTAGCCACTCTATGCAAAGACAAAATGAGTACTTGTATACACATGTGTTGTAGCACGCAAAGTGATAATCCTAAAATCAAATAGGGCACGATAAGCTCAAACAACAAGAACTGCTGCTGTATGAAGCCAGAAAGTGTTTTGCCAACAGAAGCAAGCACTCATCAGTATAATTCTGTACAGAAAGATGGGGAAATCTATCCTGCCAACACATTATATGCTGTCTTACAATAGCAAGGCATCTATTACACTGGTATAACAGCAGACTGCTTCCTGCTGCTCTTGTTATCACAGAATCACAGGATTGCAAGGGTTGCAAAGGACCTCAAGAGATCATGGAGTCCAACCCCGTGCTAAAACAGGTTCCCTACAACAGGTCACACAGGTCAGCGTCCAGACAGAGCTTGGATATCTCCATAGAAGCAGACCCTACCACCTCTTTGGGCAGCCTGATCCAATGCCCTGTCATCCATACTGCAAAGAAGCTCTGCATGTTTGTATGGAACTTCCTGTTTTTAAGTTTTAGGCCATTATTCCTTCTCCTATTACTGGTCTCATCTATTTGCCTCCCACCTCCCTTTAGATATTTATAAACATTAATCAGATCCCTCCCTTAGTCTTCTTTCCCCCATTTAGGAATGCTTCTAGGCAGAACCCAGGATTTTACCAACAACAATGAAACAAAATGTCAAAGAACAAAATGTTTGCTGTCCAGTACAACTTTTCCATAAAAAAATCAGAAACATAAACCAAACAAGGTCTATTTTTTGACCCTGTCAACAACAAAAGCTGGTTTGATTCAATATGCTTCTTGGCATTTTGCCTGCAGCTCCAAAACACAACAACTGAGGTGCTCTCACAAGCTTATATTATAATCAATTTTAGTGTTCTGTAATTTTCCTTTATGTACAATTTAAGCGGAACAGATTCAAAGTCATAACAAACCAGCTCCAGTGCTTTGCAAAACAAAGACTGAAGTTGTTCATAATTGCAAAGAACTGCATGTACTAAATCTTGTTTTTCTTCCTCCACTGCCTGTTCTCCACACTGTACTAAATGCATGGAGAATCCCAATAACCCCCGTCCTTAGGATTACTGTACTTCTACTGGGGACATCAGTAGCTTTGAATGAGGGTTCACTGATGACTGAGCTCTCCCAATGCTATTAATGATACTGCTGCTAAATAGAGACCAAAGAAGGCAGGAAGGAAACCAATGCTGGACAACATTAAAACATCAGAAATCCAAATTCTCTCATCTTAGAAGAGTGATGGAGAAAGAAAAACTTGGACTTTCTTCAGTGCTCTGAAAACAGTGGATTAAAGCCCCACACAAAAATAACTTTTTGGGGTGAGGGGAGAAGGGTCCTTTAAAGGTCATCTAGTTCAACTGCCTGACCACTGCAGGGCAAAGCAAAAGTTAAAGCATACCCAATTACCCAATTGCCTCTTGAACACCAACAGGCATATGGCATCAAACACTGCCATCCCTGAGAAGCCTGTTTCATTGTTCGACCACCCTCACAGTAAAGAAACTGGGAGGCAGAATATAAGTGTTTCTATGAAAAATTATGTATTATATCACAACAGAATTATCACCAGAAGAATGCTATTTCTATAGTAAGGCAAATGTAGTACTCATAGCCCTAATGAACATGATAGACCCTAGTTTTGATTCAGCAAGATGCAAGCCACTGAGTGCAGTTCTTTTTCAAGCAGTAGCATGACTGATTCAATACTGCAAGGTGCTTAGCACCTTGCTCTCAGCAGAGCCATTAGGAGTTTCCTTTCTTTGCTGGATCAAGTACTTTATCAACCACTTTTATTTTTACTCTAATTGTTTATTTTCACTAAACATAAAATAAGAGCAAAATACAGGGAAGTATTACTATTTGTGCCAATTCACGCTGGTTTATTGTAACCCATATCAGAACCTTTCCTGGCTCTTCCTGTACTACTGTAATGAATGCATAAAAACAATTACATTGAGAATATATTGAATATTTACATGTGCCACTGCATAGCTTTACAAAACAAAGTTTCAGTTCTCATGGTAGGGCTCTGGTTGCCCCTAAACCCTTTTCCCTCAAGAGTCTCATAAAACAATGAAAAACTACTCTGCAGGGAAAGTGTACTTCCTCAAACTCAAGTACTCAAGCAAAATCTCAAGCAAAACGTTATCAATTTCCTTTGTAATTATTATTTTGTTCAGAAATGTATATAATATTTACAGCTGCTTGGCTCCAAGCACTCTTTAAAATCTCTGCAGTTCTTCAAGTAATCAACACAAATGCCTCTCTGGACTGTGATTTTAAAGGAAAGAGCAAATAGATTAGAGAAGGGCTGTCCCACTCAGGGAGTATTTAAAAATAATGTTCTGGGGCCCATTTAAACCCACAGAAAAGTTAGGAAGTTTAACAATAAGCTTTTGAAGTTATCTATTGCATATGGCCTAGCAGATAAGTCCACCTTAACAGAAGAGACCCCAGCAAGCAGTGTTTTATTTGTGAAAATATAGCTGGCAAATAAAATACTGAAAATTAAAATGAAAATCAAATAATTTATGCAGAGGAAGGGAAAAATACTGCATGTTCTCTGTCCAGACAGTAGCTAAATTTTTAGTGTCAGAGAATAGCTAGTCAATAAACAGTGAATAACTTGGACTACAGAAACATCTTTGCAGTCTGTGGGATAGAGTGGAAGGCAAATACTTACTCCTATGAGTATCACTTACGCCTTTGTGGAATAGGCCCAATAGATTTCTGGCAATTAGCAGAACATTTATGGGAATTCCTAAAGGGCTTTAAGAGGAGGGTTCCTGGAGCCCAGATCATCTCCCAGTACAATAAAATGTACATCTTCCTGAAGTGGAGACTGCTGTTAATGCTCCTATTAAAAGCTGCTACTTTCTGCAGACATGGATCCAAAGAAGCCAGGCGTACTCACCAGTGCAGCGGCCAGTTGATGTGAACCTATAGCCAGGTTTACAGTCACAACGGTAGCTCCCAGCTGTGTTGACACATTCTGCATTTTGCTGGCACACTGGTCCATTTTGGCATTCATCGATATCTGTCAATACAAGAAGGAATTTGATGACTATGCTATCCATGAGAATGACAACAAAACCATTTTGTTTTTAATGTAAAGGATACAGTCATAGCAAGTATATGAATTTCTTTTGAACTGTGAAAACATCAGTATGTTGACAAAAGTAGACATTCGGTCAGATTCAGTTTTTTCCCCCGAAATGACCCCAAATCCACATTCTCCATTTGTAAAATTCAATCCTGTTTAGAGGACTGATACGATGGTCTTCTGAAGGTATTAGAATGCACAGGAAAGGCCTGTAGCAATTGTTCATTTGGATGTATCACTGTCTTAGACTGCAATCAGAATACACCTGCATAGATCTCTAAGTAAATATCACAAGCACCTCTCTCGATTGTAACAAAGACTCGAGATCCAAGGTGGACTGTAGTAGCTCTCAATGTAAACATCAAATTTCAGACAAAAGAAATTCAACCAGTTTTCCTTACTGAGGAAAATTTAAGATGAATATATGAGTAATACTTATCCTTCTTTGATATTGGTCTGTGCTTACAATTCGGTAAGCTCAGCCCTGGTTTCTTTCCTGTGGATGGCTTCCTGCTCAAGGAAGCACACTCACTCAGGATAGCTGTACCACCACATGCTATTTCTGCTAGTAGTAGGATCTTAGAGACCAATATTTCAGGCACTGGTGACCCAGACAGAGAAAGACTGTAAGAATCTGATGGAAAAAGTCATTCTCACAAAGTGTAAGACAAGGAATGAAAATAAATTATTACAACTGGATTTGTTTATAAGTTCTGAAGATAGATTCACAGAAGTAGAGTTTTACTGTGGGTGGATTGCTGCCAGCTCCCTGGTTCCCAAAATCTGGAAGGGAGATGAAGCATTTTATAGAGAAGATGGTATAGCCAAGAGATAACTGTAGAAGAACCTTCTTAGAGAAATACGCAGTGTTAGAGAGGTGAGTCACAACCACGTTCTAATAACAGATACTGACTGCAACAAATCAACCTTACTCTGGAAAAAAAAAAGAAGTGAGGGTGGAGCACTGTGCTTAAATGCAATTTTACTCTTCTTGAACAGTATGCTCAGCACTGGGTGGCACAGCAGATATCCCCTGAGCTGATTCAACCTCGGATCACAGTCAATGCAACCCTCATTTTCACTTGGGTTTTCAAATTAAATAGAGAACTTTATTTCCCTAGAAATCTGTTTCAGTTAGAAGGTGCGTACAGAAGATACTTGTATTTGAAGCTCCTCAGTACCACGCTCTGCAGTACCTATTTTGTCAGCAGTCATAAACCACAGCAGGGAATGAAACAATTCATATTAGTATCTTCAGTTTCTTCACGAAACTAAAAATGTTAGAAGGTGTTTAAATTGGCAAATAAGTTATCATGTGTTTTTACTATGTACACAAATCTTTGCTCCATAAGAAAAAATATCTTGGAGTAAAATAATTGTTCTCATGACCTGTCTCAAGACAACTATTTTTTTTTCTTGGCTTTACTGTCAAATGTGAAAAACAGTGTTTATTCCCATGACTGCTGATTCACTCGGGACTGCTCCTTCAATCCCGAGATGTCTGATGAA
Source organism: Centrocercus urophasianus (assembly GCF_019232065.1). NCBI lineage: Eukaryota > Metazoa > Chordata > Aves > Galliformes > Phasianidae > Centrocercus > Centrocercus urophasianus. Next base: position 9,712,707 of record NW_024884789.1, on the reverse strand, counting down.
AAATCTGGCATTTTCTATGCAAAAGAATTCAGAAAGTCTTAATTAACACAGACCTATTACACCGATCCTGGTATTTCCCTTCGTTAAGACTGACTTGCAAACAGATCATATTTGCCACTGCCTGAATTGCCAGTTGGTGAAACAAAATTTCTCTGAATGAGATCAGCATTCTACCTTCACAGATCAGCAGCTTGTCATTGTAGAAGAAGCCCACCGGACACTCGCATCGGAAGCTGCCAACCATGTTTATACAGATTCCATTTTCACACACTCCAGGAATCTCTCTGCATTCATCAATATCTGCAAGAAGAATTTTTATAAATACTTGTAAATGGCACTTTGTGAAATTCTCTGTTACATGATACATCTTACATTTATCCTTCCTAAAATTACCAAATGTATGTGATCATCACAGAATCACAGAATCACAGAATCACCCGGGTTGGAAGGGACCTCAAGGATCATGTAGTTCCAACCCCCCTGCCTAGCAGGGCCACCAAACACACACATTCAGATCAGGTTGCCCAGGACCCCGTCCAACCTGGCCTTAAACACATCCAAGGACGGGGCATCCACAACCTCCCTGGGCAACCCATTCCAGGGCCTAACCACTCTCCTTGTATAGAACTTCCCCCTAACATCCAACCTAAATCTTCCCTCCTTCAACTTCGATCCATTTCCCCTAGTCCTGCTGTTGTCAGCCCTTTTGAAGAGTTTACTCCCCTCGTGGGTGTAGGTTCCCTTCAGGTATTGATAGGCTGCAATGAGGTCACCCCGCAGCCTTCTCTTCTCCAGGCTGAACAAGCCCAACTCCCTCAGCCTGTCCTCATAGGGGAGGTGCTCCAGCCCCCTGATCATCTTAGTCGCCCTCCTCTGGACCCTTTCCAAAATCTCAATATCTTTCTTGTGGGCTGAGGGCTCCACACCTGGACACAGTACTCCAGATGGGGCCTCACAAGAGCCGAGTAGAGAGGGACGATCACCTCCCTGTCCCTGCTGACCACCCCTCTCCTGATGGAGCCCAGGATCCCATTTGCCTTTCGAGCTGCCAGAGCGCACTGCTGGCTCATGTTCAGAGAGAATCATCAGAACATTCCCAACCGCAATGGACAGTGAGCACGGAAATGCAGAAATTTGCTGTTTCCTCAAGTACTCTTCACTGTAGGCCAGCTCTATCCTGCTACATGAGAAGGCAGAAGATAGCATGCATCCTTCCTCATGACTCCCACCCACAGCCCTGATAAACCTGCTCATTCATTCTGAGTGCTGAAATGGAATTACTGGGAAGAGTTGAATTGAAAGAATGCAACTTCCTTTGTTTTAATATAGGAGAACTGAATGCAAGCACTGATCAGAACTCAATTTGCACTGTTTTACCCTTGTTAATCTGGGCAATAACCATGCATTTCTTTAACAGTTTGGGAGTGCCAATGCCAGGTAACATCTGCAGTGATAACAACGTGCTATTAATTAGATTGATTAAGCCAGGCAGCCAGGGTTTGCCAGTATTCTTTATATACATGGGTTAAGTAATTGATTTAGGCAGAAAAAAGCAGCTGTTATTTCAATTATGTCTATTGGATTCCTAAGTTAATTATGTTTAATATTCTGACAACAATAAACAGACTCTCCCAAAACTCTCTTGTTAGTAAAAATTGGTACATGCATTGTTGGATACAAGACAGAATTAGTAGGGAATGAGCAGGTAATGTGAGTTTTAACCAGAAAATGTCTTTTTTTTTTAATTCTTTTATTTTTTTATTACTAGATTTGAGTTTCCTGATTAAAAATAGAAATTAGTAAAACCACCTTACTCTCTGAACCAGCCATCTGGGGTAAGTATATAGAACTTCAATCCAAACAACAGACAAGTAACATGTAAAGATTGTGACCAAATATTACAAGGTACACAGAACACTGTCCCTGCAAAGCATGTGCTATCTTGTTCCCATGCTTGGTGCCTAAAGATGTAAGGGACATCAGGAGATGCTAAGCAAAAGCATCAGGATGAACGTTGCAACCTAGTGACACCCACCAAGGCACCAGAGCAGCAGGAAGAGCCTGCGGTTTGTATGGTGTAAAGCTGTGTGTTCACCCCTCTGATGCTGCACTGGAACATGCTGGTGGCCTCTCTGGGACAGCCCTTTTGTTTCAGTTGGCTCCTGCCCTGCTCTGTGGTGTGATGGGGTGGAGAGAGCTGACTGCAACACTCCTGGCACACACACTGCTACAGGTGCAACTTTTACTTCTGTGCACGGTCCCTCTGCAGTGCTATATCCCATTGAGTTTATATGGCTGAACATCAATTCCTATGATTCTGAATCGATGCTCAAGTCAAACCTTAGTGCCTTTTGTTGATGAATGGCCCAACTGATAATATATTGGGTAATGTTAACAATGAGAAGTGGAAACTTTTCTCATAAGAAACCAGCCTGATAAATCATAATACTGTATATTTCAGTAACTTCTTTAAAAAAGACATTTCCTATTTTAACTAGAAAAACTTTCACCTAACTAGCTGAACACTGCATCCCAGCGACAGCTTAATCCAAAAGCACCTGATTGCTCTCTATATATTGCCACAGTGTGTTAAAGGTCACATTATCTGCTTCTTATTTGCATTCTTCTGTGAATAAAAGCAAAATGGAGTCTCAGTAGGGATTTACTCAGATCCTTGTCTTTGAATTTCTCATCCTCTCCCTCTTTTTGTTTTGCAATTTGTTACTCACCATTCAAAAGTTATACACAATAACACATGTGAGAAAAATTCCAGTTAAACAGAAGAAAGGATTTTTGTGTCAAACCAATACACTTGGGGAATGGTGTGAAATGTCAAATTAAATCCGTGCTTTAGTCTCAGGAAAGACTCCTCATTCTACCCAGACCAAATGCTGATTGGCCTTACTCCCAGTTCTTGTATGCTTGGTAATCTGTGCCCTGCTGTAGGCCTGATGACAATTTCTTTAGAGCTTTATTTTGCCTTAATAACAAGCAGCAATAATCATTGCTGCCAGCTAGGAGGAGCTATACAGAAAGCTTGCAGATTCAGAGCTAGATGGAAGGTTCAACACCATTACACTGTTTGAAATAAATAACTGGGAAAGGAAACTTCCTCTCTTCCTTGGACAGAGGTAGTATAGAGTTTAGTTCAGAACAGAAAACACAACCCACCAACTGGTAATCCTGTGTAAATGTCAATGAAGAATCCAGGCCTTTGACTTCCACAGAGTGTAGAAAACTCATCTGCAACAGGAAAACAAAACAGTGAGAAAATAAAGCATATTTTGAGTCAATCAACAGCCAAAAATTCACTATATCCTTAACCTGCAGTCCAAAATTCACTACATCTATTGTCTAACAATTTTCTTATTCTGCTTTCAAGCACCTGCAGGACACACAGAAGTGTGCAGACCTCGAGGGCTCACACTGTGATGTGCCTGGTACACATGCAGGTTCTATTCAAAGGCCCCTGAGAACAGCATATATACAAAGATGCAGAAAACTTGGGCTCACATCCTGGTTTTCCTGTGTGTGTGCTTATCTTTGCATTACATTTTCTGTGTACAAGTCAGATCTGACTTTAAAAAATCTGAACCATAAGTTGGAAGTTATCCAATTAATTGTCTAGGAAGTCTGTTCTTGAAGCAAACCAACTCATAACAGAATGGGAAGTCCTAGGCTCAATTACTAGGTCTAAATCAGTGTGGAGGATTCCTGTGTCCCACACAATACATCCAGAAACTGCTACATCTTATATGTAGCTGTTTGACACAGATCATTCTCAGAAGACACTGAGGTACTTCTGTAATGGTGAACAGAAAGGCCCCCTATGGCAATCAGCAGTCAGGGCACAGCGTGGCACACACAATATTTGTTGGAGCAATGCCAGTTTTGTGCCTGCTTCAGTATGCCTTGAGTAATAGGCATTTGCAAAGAGGCAAGTGAAATCTCTCATACAGAGAAACTATCACAGAGGAGGCATGCATGGCCCACAGTCTGCACACACACCACTCCAAAAGGATTTAAATATACACCTTGATTGTGACTAGGGCTGATTCCACACTGACCAAAAGTAATCATTTCAGACACATAAGACAAAAGTAATCCACCTCTTTCTCTAACAACGTTACATCTGCTATCAGTAAACATGTTACTAAAGCTTTCACATCGCTTTGCAATGAGGGGATAAAAAGTACCAGTGCTAGGGATAGGACACTGTTCACAAGGCTTATTCCATGCACGTCCAATGTTGTACGAACAACAGCACATTTTCTTGGTCATATTAAAGAGCAGTTCACCATCACAGGTTTGATTGTCAGCATAATAATTTCTGTAGCATAGACTTCTTCTCATATCTGTAAAAATGAAAAAAACAAAACAGAAGGACAATGCATTAGCAGCTCTTATGGACGATGATGAACTGAAGGGCTTAGGAGCTACCTCCTAATGTATGTATTTTTTAGATGCCTGTCAAGTAGATGCTGTGGCACTGTAAAATACTACGTTAAAATCTGTTCCTACAAAATTTCTAGTTTTTGAAATTTTTTCTAGTTTTAGTTTCACCTGCAGAAGCTTTTAACTGAAAAGCTGAGGTGAAAATTGGAAGGAATGAACACAGAAAATATCAAATCAAAGGAATAATTCTGATGATGAGATACTAAAAAACCTAATAAAAGTGATCAACTATGATTCACGCAATAAAATTAGTGAAAGAAGCTTGATCTTTTGTTCAGTTAACTCTCATATAACTACATTTGAGGAATAATTCTGATCTGTGCCAGTTACAGCCCTGGCCCAAAGCATGAAGATAAAGCTTAAAAAAGCCCTACATACCCATACAGTTGTTCCCTCCATTGACTTGCATGTAATCAGGAGGACAGATGCAGGTGTAGTTCCCAACAGTATTGTAACACGTGCCAGGTCCACAAATGCCAGGTGTATCACACTCATTCACATCTAGAAGAGAACAAAAAGGCAGTGAGTGGCCACAGCAATTTTCTCATTATGCTTCCAAGAATGAAAATGTCTCAGCAATACCTAAGGTTCATTTTCAAGGAGAGATCAATTCTGCTACACGTTGATTTTTCATCATTTTATACAAATAAAAGCAGCAGAATAGTTAAGTGAATGCTACGTACCATCACATACTCGAGTCTCCTCATTCAAATAGTAACCTGATGGACACTGACACTGGAAGCTACCAAATGTATTAATACACTTTCCTCCTTGGCAGAGCCCAGGCAGTTCTTGACATTCATCAATATCTGTTCAAACAAATTCACAGACATTATCTCATTCATGCTTTTCCATGAAAATAACACTCCCTGAAGAGTTTTATAGTTTTAGATGTATAAAAATAGGAAAATGTAAACATTACCCTCTAATATAACTGTAATAGGGTTCGGTCGGAATCCTTCTCCTCCGGGGCAAAGAACCTTATACTCAGCTGAAAACAAAATAGAATTATGAATCTGCAATAGTAGAAACATTTTCAGTGTAATTACCTTTGAAAATTAGTCAAATTATTTCAGGAAAATTTCAATGTAAAGATACTAGATAACCAGATATCAACATTAGGTTTTACAGCTGTTAATCCATTTTGTATTGCCAAGTGTTTTATGTAATAGAATACATACACAGAAGTGATGATAATATTCTTAATAGATAATTTTTTTGAAAGGCATGTAGAAGTTTTGGTTAACAGTTGCTGAGGTTCTCCAGGAACCTCTTCCCTGCATGTACAACAAATAACCACACCAGGACTTGAGTTACCTGGCTAAATGAGAAAAACAAGACAAAACAAAAAAAAGATGTATTGTTAACTCTAACCAGGGAAAGCTGACTTACTTGTGTTCACAGATGGGCACTGTTCACAGGGAACTCCCCAAGCTCTGCCCAGGGAGCAGCAACAGGAAGCCTTAGAAACACCCACTCCAATTTCATTGCTGCAGAAGGTGCCACCATTATCTCCACGAGTTTTAATGTCCAGGTAACAGTTGCCTGATCGTGTATCTATTTGGAATGCACATAATAACAAACATTACCAGAGAAGAAAGCAAATAACAAAAATATCTCATAAGCATATTCTTAGAAAGCCTTTCTTTTTTGCAGGACATTCACAGAAGGTAACTTGTGCTGTCCATGAGGACCCAGCCTTCCTCCTCTCTTAGATAGGACAGTGCTGCCCCATCTCTTTGCTCCATTGTTGTACTTTTCACAAAGCAGGGAATTTATTCAATATATCAGGGGAAGTTCAGCCAGGTCTTTTCTCATTGTTATTTACATTGTCACCCACATTTGTACATCCTTTCCAGAATGAAAACATCTACACATTAGGAATTTTAAATACATTTGAACTTTTTTAGCATCTCTATGCTCACTTAAAATAAAAGCCAAAAAATATCAGAGGAGTACCAAGCAGTTAGACTCTAATACAAGAGTTCTTCCATTGGTCATGAAAGCTGCATCTAGCCAAGATGCACTCAATACTATGAGTGGCTTTGTGCCACAGCTTCATTTGCCTACCATCCTGGGTCCAACTGGATGTTGGTTTAAGGTTGTTGAATTTTAAAACTCTCTCATGCCTTCTTTAAATTGGACACTTATAACAAGCCCCAAGGTGTTGGCTCTGACAAGGCCCTGCTGGCACGCTACATCACTCTGGACATATTTCTACTGCACTATTAGAACTTTTAAAGCCAAGGGCAGTGAGGTGAGAGTTTGTTCTAGCCCTCTTCCATGACCTAGAACTTTATCCCTAACAGTTAGCCTTACAGCCTTTCTGTGCAACTTCACTTGTTAATGAATGCAATCCTTACCAACACAGCCAACGCGGGTGGGATTCAGCTCAAAATCTGGAGGGCACTCACAGGTGTAACTACCAGCCGTATTGACACATGTACCACTAATGCAGGTTGTGGGATCTGCACATTCATTAACATCTGCAAGAAAAAAACAGCAGGAGGTAAGCAAATACACATGGACACTATCAATATATCAACTACACTGACTACCATAAATCCATTAGCTCTCAAGTACTGATATCCAAGAAGCTTTGAAATGTACACACACACTCTAGAAGTATAGCACTAGCCTAAAATCAATTCTTCATTGCACTGTGAAAAAAAGTGGAAACACAATCTATGAATTCACATACAGTATTCAGAAATACTTAAAGGAAACCCAGATAACAAGCTCACTGCTTACAATACAGTACTGTGAATGGAAACTACAGGGCACAACAAATCTCTGCCTGGAAGATGTGAACAGGCAGAACTGTTATCTCGTATTTCTTTCCTTCTTTACTTAAGGCAGTGTGATACTGGAGGCTGACAAAGAATGGGAAAGAGTAGACTAGAGAAAGCCACTAGTATCCATAGTACAGTCCCCGCTGCCTTTTCTTTCTGTGCTATACAGTAGGGAAGGGTGCATTTTCCTTATATCCAAACTGATATGTACAGATTTTTAATAGAATTTCCTTTGGAGTTGATAATAACATTAACAGAAAATTAAAAAGCATGCTGTTCAAAATCATCTTTACCTGTGCAATTACCACCACTTCTGTCCAACTCATAGCCCACTTCACACTCGCATCGGAAAAGTCCAGGAAGGTTATGACAAGTTCCATAGACACAGATGTTAGGAAGTGAGCACTCATCAATATCTGACAGAAACAGGAGGGGAAAAGTATGAATTTTCTTTAACTTTTTAATACAGGTACAGGAAACTACAAAAAGGTTCAGAAAACATGAATCTGGAAGCCAACGGCTCCTGAGCATTGGGTAAGAGCAAAAATAAAAATAACATGCAAGATTAATATTTGAGGCCTAAGTAACCTAATCCATAGCCTTTGTTTTGGGCAAAAGGCTCTTTTCAGTGTCACTAGAAGCCATGCCAGGAACAATCTGAGCTTGTTAGTGGGCTAACCTGACAACTAGCAAAATTAAACATGGCAGGAGATAAGCTTTAAACAAGAAGTTTTTCCTAAATCAGCAGCCATCTCCAGAAAGCAGGACTTCAGTGAAACAAAATAAAATAAATAAATAAATAAATAACCAACCAAAGTGAATACTAATATTCAGGTTCCTGCATTTGACAGATTTTGAGTTTGGCACCTGGAGCTCACTTTTGTGTGCTTTGTTCAAATCATGACATCCAATTCAGCATTTAAGGAATGCTGCACTGCACAAAGAACAGCTAATTTGATATGATAAAAAGAAGAGTGTTTACAAAGAACCTTAAAATTCTGCATTTAGTCTTCACATCCAAGACATCCAGGATAGACTGTTATAGCAACAGGAATTAGACTCTATATAAGCTATTTAAAGCTAGCTAAAAGCTTTCTAAGTAAATTGTTGCATGAAACACTATGAAACCTAATATTGTTTTAGTTTACAGAAAAATTCAAGCTCATAAATTATTTCTCTTGGTAGATTACTTAAAACAATGCACAGAACACTTCTGAGGGGAAAAATCCTATTTATAGAGGTGCACTTATGAACTCCATCGAATATCAGTTCTTATTAGTATGTCAGATGATATGGCTGCTGCTTCTTAACTGACTGAACTGATAAGTGCCGCACAAACTGCGGATTTCAAATGTTACTATTGAGAACATGACCTTAATTAAATACAGGTAAGTGACAGATTACTTTCAAAATAGTACAAAAACTTTCTGCAAGGCTTCAAATTCTGATTCTGCACATGGCAGAAGCTCTCAAAACGGGTTCACTGTGCTAGCTACAAAACCAGTGTTTTTCAGCTTCACATACACAAAGCCAAAATAAAACTTTTTCTGCTTCATTTTAATGAATAAAATTAAGAACTGTTTGCAGACTAACCAAGATAAAATGGCTGCTGACCAAGTCATTTGGATCACCAATCACACCACAAATAATATGTGGTAAGACAGTCTCCAAAAACTTTTTCTCTATATACAACAGGTTGATGAAGACACAAGGGCTCATAATAAATATTAGCAACCTTTTTCTGTTTAAATGACTATAAATGAAAAAACCAAAAAACTATTGACAATTTTCAGGCAGTTCTCAATGCAACCATAACTGCAACCAATTGCAAGATTTTTCAGACATAAAGTATTATTAAGGCAGAGTTTGCTGAATGTTGTTCAAAGCTTATGGTGAATTACCTTCACATGCTTTCCCATCCAGACTTGGCAAAAATCCCATATCACACTCACAGCGATACCCTCCTGGGGCATTGAGGCACTGCCCATTTTCACAGAGATTCAAGTTTTCGGAGCATTCATCTAGGTCTGTAAAAGGAAGAGAAATTGCAGGTTTACAGTAAACACAGTGTTCTCAACACTTGTTTCAGCTACAGCATGCAGTGTTCAAGGATTTTAACAATTCTGCACATGCAGAAGAAACTATAGTCTACTTAAGCTTACAAGCTATTACATGCAACAGCTTGGTATATTTTCTACATTAGGAAAATGCAGCTTCTAACAAAAAACAAACTGAGCTAGAGAGACAGACTGCTAACATATCTGCAATTAACAGAAACTGGAGGCAGTACACATGGTCAAGTTTAGATTCAGAACAAGCATGTCTGTTTTATTATTGTTATGACTTCTATTACAGAAAGGCCTAGTGGCAGCAACAGAGATAAGAGATTTACTGTGAAATAAACAGGTCCAGTAATAGATGGTCTCTATGCCAAACATAAAACACTAGCAAAGTGGCACTGAGGTGAAAATATAACCAAAATCAAATTGGAATTAAACAGTTGAGAAAAGCTGTCTTGGTAGTACTGGGTTACCTGACCCTTCAGATAGACTGTGGCCATTATTTTCTAGCTGACATTTTATGCATCACAACCCACGTGTTGCAGCTGGCAGTGTGCAGGTTATGGAGGCCACTGAGGAGATGAATCAGATTCAGGACTAAATTATAGAGACTGAATTAACAATTCAAATTTGGCCTTAAACCTGTGGAGCCATTTTCTCAGATGTCATGAAAACTGCTATCATTCATAAAGTGCTGCGGATTTGCACTAGCTGAAAATCTGGCCCAGCAAATGCCTTATCACATGGCTTTATACTGAACAGGATCCCTCTCCATATAGCGTTACCAGCAACACTGAATTTGTTAGTGTTTGCTGGGGTCCTGATGACCAAGTCTACGTGAGCTGTACTGCTCCTCAAAGCAGAAGACGTAAGTGAGGGTGGGAAATTTAGCTCTCCAGCAGTGTTTTACAGTAACATTTACAGTTCATAAAACGAGGTTTCAGCATGTCAGCACTGTGCCTTGACACCAACTTTCAGGGTGATGCAGTAAAGAGGTCCGACAATAGAAACTTCCTTATGGAAAAACATTTTTAGGCAGTTTATATGATTATTTTAATACACATGCCCCACCACTTAAATATCAATATTGGCAGCCAATGAACTGGTCTACAAATTGGATAAATTATATGACCAAGCACTGTTTTAATGTTTGCAATCCACTAGCAAGAAAAGGTCAATGAAAACTTTCATTTTATGAAGAGAAAAAAGCAACTGCTTTAGGCCAGGTATAATACGCAGTACCTTTCAAGTTTTGGCAATTTAAATGAATTAGAACACAGTGAAGGATGACATTCAACAATAATTTCAAATCTTTAAAAGGTGGCTGTTTTTTCTAATCTGACATTGAATCATAGGCTAACTTAGGTCGTAAAGGACCATTGGAGGTCACCTGGTCCAGCCTCTGCCATAGAGAAGATTAATTTTAAAATTAGATCAGATTGCTCACAGCTTTGCCCAGCTGAGTTCCTAGTAATTCCAAAGATGGAAATCTTACAATCTCTTTGGGCACTTGCTGCAGCTTAAATGCTATCCTCTGAAATAGCAACTGAATACTGGGACCATCAGACTTAATACAATACAGTCCTTGAACTGAGTCGCATTTTATATTCCAGCTGAATGGAAATTATGAGTACAAAATCACAGAGTTTACACTGTGAATATTAACTCACTGATATCTGTGCTTAAATTTTAATACCAATAAAAGTAAGTGCCAGGTGAATATTCAAGCGTGGTACTTCTCTTGTTGCTAAGAAAGCTCACCTGTACAAGTGAAGCCATCCCCAGTATAACCTTCTTTACACAGGCAGCGGTAAGAGCCCATTGTATTCTTGCAGTCAGCATGTGGGCTACACATGTGGGTTCCATTGGAGCACTCATCCAGATCTTTAAAATAATAATAATTTTTTAAAAAGCAACATTAGTCAACAAAACAAAACTGACTCAGCACAAATACACACTTTAAATAGCATATGGCAGACAGAACCTCTACTTAAAATAATCATGTCTATAGTAAAACCTACACATCTGTGGAACCATCTGATTGGAAAAGCAGGCAGAACTTATTTGCAGGCCAGCAAAGCAGTCTGACAAGGTAAGTGTGAGTGAGGAAGCCACATGGCACCCTCAGGTTAAGAACTTCTGGGTTATATCTTGTTTTCACAGGAAGTACTGAGAGACCTCTCACTCCACAGCACAGCCACAAGCTGCTCCTAAGGACACACTGTCTCTCCCCATGGTCCAGTCCACTTCCACTGTTTCAAAAGCCAAACATGAGATAATGTTGATTTCAGTTACCATGGCAGAGAATTTGCCCTTCAACGGATCATGTCAAATTGACCTAACAAAGCAGAATAACAGTTTCTCTTCTCAATTTGTAGGTGTGGTACTGTTTTTTCCAGAGTTGCTGAGCTACAGTATTGATCAGACCTTACAAATAAATAGAAATGCATACAACTCTCACCTGTGCATTTGATACCATTTCCAATCCAGCCGCTGCTGCAGCTACATTTAAAACTTCCTGGTGTGTTTGTACAAACGGCGTGTCTATCACAGTTATGGGCTCCAATTTCACACTCATTGATATCTGTAAACACAGAGATGTTTGAAGAGCTCATGGATCAAACTTTCTCATAGACAGACTACTGATACAGTTATTTCTCAGAAAAGAGAACATGAGCACATATCACCACTTCTTTACAAAATGACACTTAGAAGTGATGCAGAGGGAAAGTAAAATTACAAAGAAGAGCAAAGAAGCATGCAGTGCATTTCACATATGATGGCTTACTACCTATTTTTCTGATAGGTATTTAAAGCAGTGTTTCTGCATTCCACTCCAATGCTTTTTACAACTGAGGAGGAAGCAAGTAGCATAACATTCAGTGCATTCACAAAGAAGATGTGGACACAGTCTTTGGGAAGTAGAGGACTAAGAACTATAAAGATTACCACAGCAGATGTTTGGCATCCAGGGATGCATGTCTGTCAAGCAGCTTTCCCACAGGTTATGGGTCAAACCTGCTGACTAAGAGCTGATGACATGAGGACCTGTGCTGCCTTGACAACTCAGAGACACCACTACAATTTACTGGCACACTGTGAGCGCAGAGCTAAGTGTGTGTATGTGTGTGTGTGTGTAAGACAACAGCATTCCGATCTGCCTATCCTGGGGTCTACAGAGAAGGACTCAGGTGGCTCTGCAGTGCATAGTTTACTAAATGGTCTCAGAGGGACTACTGCACAGAGACTCCTGAAACATAGCACACCCATGCTCCCCACAGGTATCTTCAAGGATGCTGATAACACCAGCTGGGTACCATCTGCAGACTCCTAGGATTATCCCCAGACAGTTAATGAAGCCAGGTTCTGCTCTGCCAGATACTGTGTGGAAGGTGGAGGATGGGCTCTATCACTGTATTTGATGAGATAGCTGATGGAGGCAAAGATTACTAGGCATGCAGTTTATTAACACAGTGAAAAAAAGGTTAACATCCTCATCCGTAGAGATACCAGGCAGCAAGCAATCCAAGCTTTAATATAACGCATTCATGCCAGCACATTCTACTTGAATATTTGCTTTTTTCACATTATTTTGATTCTCAGGCATTCTCTGGCAATGTCAAAATTTATAGACAGAAAAAAAACCTAAACTGAACTCCACTCTTCCTTGTCATAAAACAATATTAATGTTCCGTATAAGTACTTGGAGAATGTATAAACTCAAAGGCAAAGTTTTCAGAAATTACTACTGGTAACTAAAACAAATCCATCAGAAGTTTTCTTACACATCTGAGCTATGGATTTTACAGAGCTTTCTATAACCAAGATATAACTGTGCTTTACATATATATAGGATGTAAATTATCTAGAATTCACATCAAATCACTTAATATTTTTATCATTTTTTTAGCACTCCCAGATGCCTTTGCTATTGCAGTAAGCCAAAGCATGATATTTTGTACAAATCTGATGGAAAGGGAAAACAATCACACGAACTATGCACTATTCCATACATAAAAATCCAGCTCAGATCCCTATTGGGAAGATAATTAAGAAAGGGTATGAGCCACCAACCAGTTAGCAGTCAGTGGGGGCCCCAAACCCTTAAAACTCACCTATCGTAGTACCTAAAAGCAATTAGCTCCTTAAGGAGGGCAAAAAGTGGAGCTACTGAGGAGACTGTCCAGATAAGATCTTAGCCATTTCTTTTATAGCCCTTAGGTTTTCTGCCCACCTTCTTTACATGTAAGGCTTGATGTCCTTTTTTAATGCCCTACACATATATTCTGTCTTTTCACAAAAGCTACATGTTGCTCTGAGAAGCAGATAACACATCTTTCATCCTACTATTAAATTCTCAGGTCCAGAAATTACCCGAACACACTGACTGCTTCAGTCTATGTAGGGAAACTGCATCTAATCTTATTCCTCTGAGTTTTTTTCTAAACAAGGCGCTGAATCAAAACTCCAGACATGAGTATTCCCATAATCCGAATATTGAAGTCCAGACACAGATCTAAGTCTGGCAGCTGGAATCTACTACTAATGAATGCTGACTGCACCAACAAGCTTGAAAACATACAAATGGACACTTACTTTCAAAAACTCTTTTAAAAAGAGAAGTGCCAGGAGCAGACAAACTCAGAGCATATTTGCCTTCATCATGTGCAGAAACTCATATGCCGATAACATCACCCTAACAGGAAACTAGCGTCTGTTAAAAATCTTCAGGGTGGTCAGAAAAAAAACAAAACACTCATTTTGGCTTGGACCGAAGGGAAAGACTAGAAGGAATTTCTAGAGGTCAGTTATGGTATAACATTGACATAAAAAAGCTGAGGCAAACACTCTATATTTTAACCTTTACGTGATTTTTAAAACCAAACTGTTAAACCTCAACTAACATTGTGATTGCTCTGCATTTGATTATTTGATGCTTTGAAACAATCACATGCTTCCTTATACCCTTTGAAGCACAACAAAACAACAAAAATCATCATCAGTCGAGATACTTCTGCCAAGAATTCTTCTAAACCGCCAGCAAATACAAACAGAAACTTGCATGCAACAGCTACGCCACAATGAAGTCATGTTCAGGCTCAATTTTAAGGCAATCTAAAAACAATTTGCAATTCTACATGAAGCGTCTCCATCCCATTTTGCACTGGTTCACTAGCAGCTTGCACCCAAGGGTCTCCACTAATATCTCCCAGTCGAAGAGAAAGAAATTGCTGCACCTTCTCACAGCTTATGGGCTGAGCACCTTCCCCACCACCCTTCTTGTTCACTTTGTGTCAGCTATCTGCCACAAAGGCTAAAAGGCCTGGAATCTTCTGCGGGATGAAAGTTGCAAGCACAAATGTATCCAAACAGAGGTATTAATAATGGGATCAGCTTTCTCAGATATCACCCACTGAAATGCCATTCTACTTGCTTTGAACAAAATCCTGAGATCCTTTTTTAGCTTTTATCCACACACACACACACCAAAAAAAAAAAAAAAACCAAAAAAAAAACCAATGCTTTTTTGCCTGGGTAAAGATCAAATGGGGAATGCCATGCCAAATATATTTTCTAATACCAACTACCTATAGAGGTACGTTGTAGGGATTATTTCATTGATGCATGAAAAAACTTTCATATATTTAGATGAAAGCTGATTGAAGTATATAACATACCATCACTAGCTTTGTCCCAGATTTTACTTATTTTCAAATCTATCTGTATTTAACTCACTCGTTACTTTACTGTAATCCCAATTCTCTCCTTTCATTGCACAGCTGAAGTTTAAGCCTAAATTTATTGCACTGCAATTATTTCCAAGGCAGAAGAGATCTCAGACCAAACATGGTCCTGTGTAAATGGGGCAGTAAAATCAATGGAATTTATGCCTGCTTATACTGGAGCTTAATATGGATTTATGTTGCCATAAGTATTGAATTATGACTTCACAGAACGAAAGAAAACGGAGAAGTTGAGCTCTGCAGGGGAAAAATTAATACAACATAAATATCTTTAATAAGAGCAAGAGTCCAGATTGTGCTGTCTGCATGGCAGTACAAACAGTACTACTCTTCAAATAGCTCCAACTCTTTTCATGCAATTGTTTGAAGAGTAAGGCATTACTCAGTATGAGTAAAGGTATCAAGACCCAAAGAGCACACACGAGGATGCTACTCAGTGTTTAACACAAGGATGTCCTATTCCTATCTACTTCAGTGGGATTTTCATTAAAGAGTAAAAGAATGAGTCACTGATTTATATCAACCTTCTACTTCTGCCTCCAGTATGTGGCTGTGACAAGCCAAAGAAAATAAAGACATTCCAATCCAAGACTGACACTGCATCCTCAGCCAGTCCCACTGTGCCCCAGTCCTGCTGCACACATGTTCTCAGCTTTGTAATTGCACAACTCCCATTAATATTAAGGGAGTTGTCTGCCTAAAACAGATGAGAATACACATGATAAATAATATGCAGATCTGACATCATAACAATCCCAAGCACTATGGGGAAAAAAAAAAAATGTCAGTCACCCTATTTTGTTGGCTTCTTTAGTTCTCTTCTCTGGACAAATATTTTTTCTCTTAAGCCTTCGGCAATTAATAATGCATGTCTTCCATTAATCACAGAGGCCCAAGTTTTTAGGGCTATACATGTGCAGCAGAAATGCACACTTAATATATACCTGTTGTATAGGCAGTATGCTTGCAAATATGGCAATTGAATGCAAGAGACAGACGGAATCTGCATGGAGAATCCCCACACAGTCTGCAAGTGGATCATTAAAAATCGTTCAAGGAGCAGCGCAGAAATAAATAACTTTATTCTCACTTGTTCTCTGGAAACATCCAAAATCAGAGGAAATTCTGTATTTGAACAGTGTGAGTAAACACTAATCCATGCCATGACAATTCACACATCTGTCATAGCACACGAAGGCATCGAGGTACTTAGTGTACATTTGCTGTTTAGTTTCCCTGTGGATTCAATAGCCTATAAGGTTTCTCAGCAAAGTGTGAATTTAGTGTCCGCCTATAAATTAGCACTGCTGGTCAAGAATTATGCAAATCCCTTAAGCATTTTTTGGCTTTTTAATTTTTTTTGGCACTCTTTGCAGATCTGTGCATTCTATTCCACTGACGTTCCACTGGTATTCCAGGCCTGGGCCCAATTCCCACCAGGCTGGTTGTCTGATGGAAGTCACGAGGCATTTCCTCCTTCTGGGATGCTGCCCATGTAATCAGGTGAGTAAAGGCAGCCATGAAGAGGGGAATACTTTTCAGAAAGGAGAAGACCATGAATTTCAGCTTAGTGCTCACTGTAACATAATGAGTAGAAATATATATGGAAAATTTCTCTAGTCTAGCTCAGTGCCTGTAAGATTGTTTTATTCTTTGGGAATCACTCTTAGCTTTTATTTACATACTGCACCACGAGTTCCTCTTGGAATTTCACAAGGGGCAGATCAGTTCTTGCCTTACATCACCATCTTGGGGAGCAGTATGTTGTTGCTGGACAGATGCCTACTCACAATACTCTCCTTCTGTAGTACCCCCATTTGGCGGGCAACATCTTAACATTATCATTTTTTGATATTTGGCCTGATACAGCCTGCTCCCAAATTCATAATGGGAAATGTATGTGTTTCACTGATATCAGAATTCTCTTGTGCCATCTGACTGAAGCACAACGTACTATGAAGGGCAAGAAGCCAAAGGGAGGGGAGAACGGTAAGCGCACTGTACAAGTGTCATGGACCTACTTCTGAGGGCACATGCCAGGGCTTATCTCTTCTTTTCACCTTATCAGGTATCTTTATCTTTTTAGCTATGTTCTTTTGAGTCATGTAAGTATTGAATAGTGTGCACTCACTCTATGATTATCATTACTGAGTGATAGCAAGTAGCTTTAAACACCGAAGGGCCACCTCACCAAGGCCATGGTCATACACCCACTTCCAGCTTTTCCTGACACAGTACCACCACGGCCCTCATGAAGTCATCAGGGCAGCAACCAGCCCCAGCTCTCCAATCCCAAAGGCACACTGTGGAGAAGGCCAACTGACTATCTGATCATCTCTGGTTTTGATTTGATGGATGTCTCAGGCAACTTCGGTCCCCAAGTTCCACTCACTCAGCTTGACTTTGTGCACCCCGACCTTAAGTGTGTCCAAACAGAGCTACACTAGGAGCACACAACTCTGACTGGCAAAGATGGGTGGGGGCGAATCAGAGAAAAATATTTTCCTCTGTGAAAGTATCAGAGCAAGGAAATTTAAGACTCTGCATCAACAGTGAAATATTGCAAATTTACAGGCAATGCTCCAGAGTGGCGATGAATCACAAAATGCAAATGCAAGTGCCAATACAGAATTTAATCTCTGCACAAACACACAAATACTTTATTAACAGAAAAAGCAGAGAAATTTGTCATGAAGCTCAGCAGTCTGGAACTAGGATAGGGGAAAGCTTGCAATCTTTTCTCTAGTGGCTATGTACCACTGCCTGCCTAGAAAAATCTAAAATGAACTGCTCTGTGTCAGTCTTGTCACAGTTTGTTTTGTAAATGGAAATTAAGCCATCTGTAGCACTTTACCTTAAAATTTTGCATTTACAATGCATAAATTATGCATAAAATATTTTAAATTTTATATTTGTTACTAAGCTCAGTTCACATTCTTAGTGAGAACCCAGGAGGAGGGGGGAATAACATCTGTGTGGGATGGGAATGTAAGTCAGTGGGTGGATTCTGAATCCTGTTAAATGATTGGGGAAAAAAAACATGTTTATTTGTTAAAATGGAAACAATCACTAATGACAAGGGAGATGAAATATTTAGACAAAACTGTAATGGAACCCAGAGGATGTTATTTAGTTGTTCTCACGAAACAGAGAACCTCCCATTGAACACATTTTTGTAATTTTTTTTTTTCATGGGAGTTCCTAAAAACTGTGAATGCTTTTGATCTCTCTGTAAGACAAGAATCAAGCCCTGGGGGTTAAGGTGCTGTTGGTAGGGTCACTCCAAAAGATGCCTTGAAAGATGTTTTCATGGGCTCCTTCACCTGAGCAAAGGAAATTCAGTTCTGATAACTAAGGCCATGCAAATATGACATGTGGAATCCAGAGGTTTTCACCAGTAAAAATTTAAAAATCAGAATACCTTTTAGAAATCAGAATACCTGCACACTGCAGATCCTGCAGTAATACTTGTAACCTATGCTTCGGTCCCTACACAGTCTCTTCAGCATGAAGCCAGCCTAAGAAGGTCCTGCTCTGCTTCCTCCCTTCTCTGAAAAGTCAAATCCAAAAGATTTTGGTGATACTAGTATGGTCCCATCTCAACTTTACCAGTGCAACTAATACTTCACCTTTTTTCTTTAGACCTCTTTTGAATTACTGAAGGTCTCAACAGCATCTGCCATAATAAAGGTACCATAATAAAAAGTATCATCCCCCCTGGGACACTGACATTTACCCAGGATAAGCAAAGGATGGGCTACAGAACAGGCAAATACATGGGAGGCAGTGGGAAAGACCCACATGGCAGATAGAATCCACCCAGAAGGCAGGGCTTGGCTGGGACCAGGAGGGAGGGATTTCCCTGCCTTTCTGTTAGCAAAAAATGTGTTTATTGGGACATTTGCTACTACCCAGAGCCACACGCTGCCAAAATTGTGGTTATTTCCAGGCACTTCCTCAGAAGCCATACCTCAAATTCCTCTCTTGCCTCCAGGACCTTTCTCTGCCTTTTGTCTTCTACTAGTTGCTTCGGCTTCCCTGTCTGCTCCTAACCATCACTTATTATGTTGGGAATGATAGTTGCGCCATGTGTAACTGATCAGCATGAGGGTTTTCAGGTCTAGAGAACTGAAGAGCTCCACATAATTTAGGGTAGAAACAAAGAACAATGAAATATTGGTCTACAGGGTACAATTAGGTTTTCTTGGATTTAGATCAGTTCATATGTAAGTCAAAGGCAGCTGTTACTAATGCATAACTATTCATCCACAATCCAATATGCAGTGTACAACTTCAGCTCTCGGATTGTTCTATGAGAGCTGTTAAAAACCAGCTTCTATACTTGGGGTACTTACAGAAGTGTATTATTAACTCTGTACAATAAGAGCAGACCGAGAATAAAAGTTTGTCTCAAAAACATTGCCAGAAATGTGTTTACTCCAAGTCTACATTGAAAATTATATTAAACATATGTTTGCATTCATTTTTTGGGCAAAGCTTAAGACTCTCAACACCTTGGCTTGAGACACAAGCACTAGGATTATTTATATCGTGCCCTCTAAGTCTGTGTATCTGAAGCTCATTTATGTTAGTTGGCAATATATTAACTACTCCAAATTCTGATATTGCTCATATAATGTAGTTGGGTAGCTGTATTGTCGCCACTTTGCAAAAACTGAAAATACATTTTAGCACATATTTCAAATCATTTTTGTTAGCCAAAACAACACTTGGAACAGATACCTGCTATTTGCACTCATAGTATACAATTCATTAATTTAAAACCACTGTGGTCCTCAGTAGTCTTCAGTTACAGCCAGCAGCATTTTCTGTTCGATTAAACCAACAACAATGTAGTGAGCTCCTAGCAGCCATTTTATCATTCATTTCAGCAGAAGGTGCATCGGGCAGAACGCTGTGCCACCCACGTTCAGAAGAGAAGTTCAGCACATTTGGATAAAGATTATAGTATTTAAAGCGAATAAGTAAAAGAATCTCAGAAAGAGGAGAAAAAAAGCCCTTGCAGAATCACAACTGTAACTAAAGTTTAACTATTAATTTTAAAACATACCTGTGCATCCAGTTGTGCCTTTCTTGCCTGAATATCCCATATCACAATGGCAGATAAATGAGCCTTTTGTGTTCTCACAGGTTCCACTCAGACAAATGTTTGGATGCAGATCACATTCATTAACATCTAAAAAAAACCCATAATTTAATATTTATTAAATAAAATTCTTAGAAAGTAACTAGAAAAATCTCTGAGATACGATTCATTGGAAAATACTCAGAATCATCACTATTGTCCAAAGAATGACTGTGACTGTTAATTGATGTTTTCTTTGTATATGCACGTTTGTGTGAGCAGTTACAGATATCTTTATGCGCACACACAGATGCATACATTATCCTGTTTTACACAAAACCTTTCCAAAAAATATCCCCCAGATTTTTTATTTAAATATGAAAATTTGGTTTGGATTCACCGTTTCTCTACTTTACTCTACCAAAGCACAGAACTTGCATAGTTTGATTAAGTGACAAGTTTAAATCAGCGCTGACAACTCAGCTTGCTAGAAAATTTCCACAGTGCCACTCATCTGCAGTTCCTCTCTACAAACCTTCTTTGATTTTAGCTGCATAAAATCTTTTTGGAAGAGCACCCAGAGATATGCTATTATAGATCACAATGTTTGCTTTTCAACTTGGTCTGGGAGTTTACAGGAACATACAGACATTACACCTGCATGTGATAAACATAGCTTGTGCACTGGAGCTCTTCTTATTTTTCAGTGGCCAAAACTAGAGCACAAGAGCAATACTCTGTATCATTGTATGTCTCCTTGGAAACAGTGCCTTAATAAATATTTTTTCCTTAGTTAAGGCAGATTGGAAAAGAGGTGTTTTCACTTACCTACACAAGTCTTCATGTCTTCAGATGCCATGAATCCATCATAGCAAAGACATCTGTATTCTCCTGGGATGTTTGTGCATTGGCCTCCATCACAGATATTAGGATTATCTTCACACTCATCAATATCTGCAGGGAAAATTCAGATTAAAATATGTCTTAGACAGGTTACCTTCATGCAGTGCAACCAGTCTTAATCATGGCAAGCAAACATTTAATGCTCTGGTAATCACAATTAAGCTTGAATCCTTGTAAATAACTTGAGCGGTATATTGCAAAATCCTCATGATGAGTAATCTCCCCTTCCTGGTAAAGTCAGTGGTAAACATTCCCCTCTGAATCCAAGAGGAGCAGGAACCAGATTTGTCAGTAGAAAAGTCATTAAGAGAAACAAAATAAAAACAAAACAAAACAGAAACAGAACCTTTGTCACACAACATGGCTACATGTAATCGGAGATTCCGAGATACAATCCATCACTGCTGAAGTCAATGGAAGCTCTGAAGTCAAATTCAGACTTCACAGAGCTTAAAAATGTTGTCTTATATTCATGTATTGAGAGTGGTAACAAACTAGAAAACTGGACAAACTGGAGTCAAGACCATGATGGGAATAAGTACAGCACATATATTTAGTTCACTAAGAGATTTTATGTTAGTTTGTTTGGGGTTTTGGTGGGAGGTGGTAGGGAATGGGTATTTTAATGTGTATATATATAATTATTTCATCTATTTACTTGTTAGCATTTCAGTTGACTGGCCAGCCGACACACATATTTACATCTGCTAGCATATAAGGTGCTTTTTCAGTTCTTGAAAGTAGCCATCAGTGATGGAGGCCAACCGCAAAAGCAGACACTTCGTTATATTAATGCAGCCATGCTAGCGTCTGGAGTCTTTCAAAGTCTCTGGGATTATGTTAGTGCTTCTTGTAAAAATTTCTAGAATCTCCCTGTGTCAGCACCAACATAGACCAGCAAGAACAAAAATCTGAAACTGTGTACTGATTCCATGGGAAAAAAATCAGCACAAAAAGCACAAAATTCAGGAACCCCCTCTGAGAGAAAGGGTGTAACTCATTATCAGTCTGGTCTATTGTGGATTGCAGTAATTATGCAGCTGCAGAAAATGAACTCACTTTAACTTAAAATATTATGTTCATTATGCTTCTATATTTCTAGCAGCTAGTGTTTTTGTGAATACACAGCTTCTGCAAGGAAGAAGGCTGACCCATCCCTGTTCATCTTAAAGAGCAAATAATGTTAGCATGGACATTAGCCTGGAAATTTAATTTGGAATGGAATTTGAATTAACATGCAAAATTAAGCTCTAGAAATGGGGATAATAATGACAGAAATAAAGAACTTTATTTACTAACCTGTCACTGTATTGATTTCACAGTTGGGGGAAAATCATCTGACAAAGAACCTGTTGTTTCTCCTAATTGAGCAGATTATTTATGCATAACCTCACCAATTCAAACCTGACCTACTACTGAACTGAACAGCATTCTTACCAGCTCAATTATTAAGAAATGTATTCTGTAATGGCTTCTAGCTTTGTATGATGTTAAAAATAAAAGACATGTTCACACAGAGTGCAAGCATAAAATGTAAAAAAAGTTATTTCACATATTCTGGTCACAGTGCTCCTAAATCATGTACCTTGTACAAACATACAACATACAAAAATCAGACATCCTCTGCAAAGTAGAAAATGCTGCAAAAAATATTTTTTCTTCTTTTTTAACTAACCTTGGGTAGAGACCAAAATTTCAACATGCAGACTGAATATTTACAATATATTTATATATGCAAACAATTTCTCTTCATGAGAAGAAGGCAGCATTTTTAGATACTAAAAGAGTGATGAACATGGCCCCTCACAGCTCTGAGTATTTTCTTGAGTAGAGTTTGACTTGCCATCCAAAGGTGTCTGGCATTTCTGCCATCAGTATATGACACACCTCAAGAGATAGCTGATACCTGGCTACACAAATGGTAGGAAAAAAACCTCTGTCTAAAATATAATCGTTATTTGTGCCCACAATTAATTGTATCTACAGTCATTTCTGGTCATGCTCAAAAAGATATGTAGTAATACCAAAAATCTGGTATTTCATCCTACAAATCCCAACTATTGGCAGCATCTCTTATTAAAATTTCTTTCATTGTCACAACTTACATATTTAAAAAAAAAACCTAAGCCAAATAAAGTACACAGGAAATATTGCTATTTCTCTATAAATACAGGATTATAACACTACGAATTGGCTTTAGAAATGGGGATAAAAAATAACCATTAGATTTGGTATAGCATCCTGCTCTAGCATAGTAACCTGTTCTAGCATGACATCAGTACTTCCCAGAGATGCAATCAGTTGTTGGGAGTGTTAGGCAACTACTTACTATGATACTTTGTGTTAAACACATAAACAGGCCTACAGAAATGAGCAGAATTACGTAAGCCTCCTTACACACTGGCAATTGCATTCAAGTCTTTCTTAGAGGATAAAATGAAAATGAATACTTCATAGCTTTTAATGGCTAGACTATAAGTGAAATTTGATTTTTCAGGGTCCATGTAAGATATAAATATGCAAAAATTAACACCATCTGATGCTTCAACATGCTTCTACCTGGTAAGACCTGACTATAAACCTTGAGGGACTTGTTTAACATCAAGTTAATGTGTGACAAAAACTCTGAGAACCTATTTTCTCCACTCAGCAAAGCCAATTTCTGCCTCCCTTTTTAGCTGTGAAAAGAAAAAGATTATAATTTCCTACTCCAAACTCTGTAGCCTAATAGGGAGGAAAGTACTCTAATCTACTCTCTTCTTGGGTTTAGAGATTTGTCTGGGTGACAAGGGGCAAGTAGGGCAAAAGAGAGGAGAACTGTTTGTAGCCTGCTGACTTGAAATCCCTTCCCAAACATACACTTTTGTTATTCATTTCCTAGTGAAGTCAAGAAGAAGAAAACAGAAAAGTGCATCACAGATCCCTGCTCCCTGTCTTCCTTTCCCTCTCATGTACATACAATCTAGTCCTATCAAGTTTAGATTTTGATCAAATGGTTTTATTTTCTGCATTGAAAAGGTGCCCAAAACACCAGCAGTGATGTTCTTTGCATGGAATTGCCTTTACTAGAAACTTGATCTATCCCTGGTCACTAAATTAAACTGTTTCTAATTTAAGAATTGTATGTTTTTAAATAGTTAATTTGCTAGAATTTTCTCACTGAACAAGGGTTGGATGCTTGCTGAAGATTGGCTACTTTACAGAATTCTGACAGTGTAGCCTTTCAGTGGGGGGGGAACTGAATTTAACTATAATTTAAAGGCTCTTTTATCCTTTGCAATGGTAGCAAGCGGCCTCAGGGTAAATGAGACCCTGGTCAGAGGCTTATATTCACAAATTCTGAATGTGAGCTCTCTCTACTAATTCTATATAGAAAACTCATTTGTTCAACTTGAAAGGCGATTCTATTCCAAGGGATTAAACCTGTTTTATTTCTCATGCTCTTCAAGGAACTGGCAAACAGCTGGCACGTGCAGTAGGAAGTAAGGAAAGAGCAGAGAAGAAATGCTCCATTAACCTGTGTGGTAACTTTCCTGTAACAAAGCAGAATCCACTTACTGGGATTATGAATCCCAAAGTAGAACACCAAGTAGATACAGAGCTCTAACAATTTTCTCATCCATTCTGCTTAGAGTGCAAGAGAGCTGTTTCCTACGAAAGTTTAGGACTATTCAAATCTTAGTTTGTCTGAAAGTCATTCAGTTTTGAAGTATTGCAGGATATTTGCACTCAGCTAAATAAAGATTAAAAATAGGGCTTATTTTTGCTTGCTTAAGAGCAGGCAACACACAATGACAGAACAGGATAAAATAGCCAATTTTATAGCATTTCTGCCAATTAGCCCTCCAACATAATTATACAGTATACAAAGATGGCATTTTGATTTATGTTCACAATGATGTTTTCCATTTTAGATTTTGATCTATATTATGAACATCCAATTTCCTTCAAAGCAATTCAGCCTACAGTCGTCAAATTTTGACACTTTGGAGATCTTTACTTTAGAAAAAGACCTTCACCTTCCATGCATGAATTACATTACTTTGACAGTGTATTTTTAATAAAAGCCTTAATTAAAAAAAAATTAAAAGGTCCATTTAAAAAATACTGAAATGATACATTACAGAAAAGCTCCAAAATCTCCTTACCTGTGCATGTCCTGTGGTCTGGCATGAGTGCAAATCCTTGTTTACAGCTACATTCATAGCTGCCCTCTGAGTTTGTACAGAAGTTCTCACAGCCACCATTCATTATGCTGCATTCATCAATATCTAAAATGGAGAAAATGACAATTAAAACCCACAATATTATTTACTTCAAAGCACATTTCATGGACATACTTGCACTAGCTTTCCAGAACAGCAGCAATCCAGCTTCTACACTTGAGTTTTGCAAGCTCCTTGAACATTCAAGTGCTTACGAATAGAGGCTGGATGTCAGACAAACCATAGAGGAAAAAAACCGAGATTATCTGACTGCATATACAAACAGCTCTGAACATCTCTTTATGTATAAAAACATCACTGTTGGGTTACCACTGTGTCATGAAGGTAATAAAATTATCTACTAGGCAGAATTAAAGCCTGCAGACTTTTGCATGCATTTCCATTGCACATTAAAATGTAAGCAAGTACAGGAGTGCATAACAGATTATTTAAGCTAAATGTTATTTACAAAATGTGGCTTTCGGGAAGTAGTTACAGGAAAAGCTTCATGTTTGAGACGACTGCAGATCAAAGTAGGAAAAATTCCATTGAGCCACACGATTTACTTCATGGTCTCTCAAGAACACAGATTTTTAATAAAATACAGAACTCAAGAGTTAACAAAGAATTCTTGCTTCATGATCAAAGCCTGAAGTGTCAGGCCATTTAAAACTGTATTCAATTTCATGCACTATGATTGATTTACTAGAAAAAATAAGATATAGATAGTTAACTACAGCAGTGTCGTAATTTTACTCCTCTCAGGAAATGGTTAGAGTTTTGAATCACAGATAAAAA
This sequence comes from Centrocercus urophasianus, assembly GCF_019232065.1. NCBI lineage: Eukaryota > Metazoa > Chordata > Aves > Galliformes > Phasianidae > Centrocercus > Centrocercus urophasianus. The sequence goes on along the minus strand of NW_024884789.1, from coordinate 9,686,664 downwards.
TATCTTAACTACTAGAAATAATTAGTTTTATCTTCCCCATTCATAGAGTTTATGGGTAGGTTTTGTCCTTACCAACACAGTATAACTTGTCAGGTGTGGACTGATAACCAGGGTTGCAAGCACACTGATACTTTCCAATCAGGTTGACGCAATGTCCGTTTCGGCACAAATTGGTGCTTAGGTCACATTCATTAATGTCTGTTGCAAAAGAAAAGGACAAACACATTTTTATGTCTGCATGGAAAGTATACTCAAGCAAAGAAAACAAATGCCAGGGCAGCACAGTATCAGTATGAAGAGTTGTGCACAATACTGATATTGTCTCCATGCCTCACCTATACATGCAGAGATATTTGGTGATATGTGATGGCCTGGAGGACAATCACACCGAAAACTTCCCTCTGTGTTGATGCAGGTGCCACCTCGGCAGAGAAGGGGATTGCGCTGACACTCATCGATGTCTGTGGGGAGAAAGGAAGGCACATCACTGCAGGATCCAGCACTGCCACCACAGCAGCCCAGATAACGCTTCAGCATTGCCCTTCTTGTGAGCATACTTCTTGACCCAATCCCTTCCCAGGTACCGACCCTGCTGCCCTCCTAGGTGTCCAATCCACCTGCTGACACAAGGCACAGCACTGCTCCATGCACCATATTCACACAGCCCCTGCATGCCACTTCCCACTGCCCTGCACTTACATACACTGGGGCAGGTGATTACTACAGGTGAAGAAACATTCTCCTGTCCTGACTGAATCTCTCCCCATAGCCTGCTGCCCTTGCTCGTTTATGCTCTGGCATCCTACAGGGCTAGGGAATTCACGTTTAGGGTAGAAATCAAGTCAAAGTTTTCAAGTGAGCTTTAATAAGATTCAAAAATAAGAGGGACCTAAATTGAGGCACAATCAGGATTTTAAAATAACCCAAGTGCCTCACAGAAATAAACCTTACATAGGATTTGTGCCTATAAAAAGACATACCCATGCAGTTCTTCATCATCATAAATCCACTTTCATAGCCTTCAAAACATTCACATTCAAAGTCTCCAGGAGTATTGACACAGATGCCTTGGCCACAAAGATCAGGAGAGATGCGGCATTCATCAATATCTGCAACATAAAATAACATCCACAGTATTTTCAAAGCAATCCAAGTTTGCCTTTTCCAAATCAAAGCTATGAGAGAGAGATCCATGCAGTTTACCTGTACAGTTCCTCTCTTCAGAATCAAGGGCAAATCCACTGTCACATCTGCATTTAAAACTGCCAATGGTGTTTCTGCATTTTCCGTGAGTACAAAGACTGGGGACCATTTTACATTCATTGATATCTGCAAATGAAATGGATTGATATTAGACATTTGACTGCACAGCAAGCTAGCAAAATGTCCAAAATTTTCCAAGGAAAACAGGTTAGTAAAAACGTGAATTCTGCAATAAGGAGCCAAACACAATTTAGACATTACAATTACAATTTACACATATCTCCCACAACATAGCAACAATCATTCATATGCAACTATATCATTGTCATCTTTAACAATGGATTTTGGAAGAGCTTTACAGGAAGGTCTTCATCTCATAGCATCTGTTAAGTAACAAAGGTGCTAAGGAGGACCTCTGTTCAGTGCAATGCTATTCTAGCACTGCACAGATTTCTTGCTTCTTCTTAAGCCTTGAAACCTCAGAAAGGAAATGACTGAGAAAGAGGAGACACAGACCATGCAAGAGCTCAACAACACATTCTCTTTAAAAAGCCACATTTCACAGTCCTTTTAGCTCCCTGCCTACACCTTTAATGGTAAGGACATATGATATTATCACTTCTTGTGAAAATAGCACACAAAAGAATAATGTTGACTTCAGAGGTCATTCATTCTTATGATAGTGATCCCTCCTTTTGGGAAACTTGTAGGATGCACTACATAAATTCACACTGCTTTCTGTATAGACATTCTGCAATGCAACTGCCAGGGTCACATTCTGTTATTAAACACTACTTATTCCTCCTTTGCTCTGCAGAACCTAATTGCTGCTCACTAAAGCCAACAATAAGATTTCAGCAGACGGAAGATCAAACCTACAAAGGGAACTTCCAGAAGAGCTATTCTATCTGCTGGTTTCTGAGAAAAAATGTGACTATCATGAGTCACAGAAAATATGAGTGTAATTAATAGCACATGTCATATAATTAAAATTAATAACTTAGCAACTATTTATAAAACTAAGACTGAAACTACCAACAGCAATTGTCATTCACGTATATTTTCTCATCCTTTAAAATTTCAAAATGTTTAAGTTTTGGTAACTGGCTTTCTTTAAGTATATTCACATCCATTTGTGCTTCGTCCAGCTTAATCCCACTGGAAATCCTGGAAAGATGGCTTTTAAAACATGACACCAGGATGTCACTGTGTGATTTGCACTAGTGCTGGATTTTAACAAGAGCAATCATAACAAAACGTAGTCTACAGTAAATTCAATTCTGCTGATTTGAGCTATCATGCTGGAAACATTTTTCTCTACTTCTCATAGTAGCTCCACTAGAAATTAACAAAATTATTCAACCTCCCTTGCTTGCTCCACAATAGAATTGAAAATACTACATGTAAGAAAGACTGCTCTTTCCATATCTCCAAAGCTAACTGTGCAGTTTGTTCCACTTCTTGTAGTATGAGGTGCCAGGTTTTCAAAGCTATTTCATCAGCTAGAGATGTCTTTAGATGCATCACAGGAGGCAAAGTCATGCATAATTTAACTTTGCTAGCAGACAGAGATTTAGTACTTTGCAATGCCATACAGTTTTTAATGATCTGACATAGACTAAACAATCTCATGTTTTATTCTAGCCTTATTTTTCATGAAACCTAATGGGATTTTAAAGTGTGCCTCAGGATAAACGAATTGCCTAGTTATCAACTTCCAAGAATTTACCAACAGAAGATTAAAAGGAAAAGCCAGCAGGATTTAGTAGCAAAGAAGCACAAATACATCACATACCTTTAGAGAAAGGTTTCCCAGTTATCTCTATCTTTGTAGAGAACCCAGACCCTCGGGGACAAAGAGCTTCAAATTCAGGTGATCCCTTCAGAGGGCATTCCTCACACTCAAAGCCCCACGCTGCCCCCACTGAACAGCAGCAAGCATCCATTCGGTGTCGGCCTGGTATTTGTGCAGTGCATTGCTCATCTTCATGTTGCAGGTAGCAACTCTCCAAGCGAATGTCTGTTGGGCAATTGAACAATATGTTGAGAGAGAAAGAGAAAATTTAGTTCACTGCAGAGAAATCCCTCTTCCAGAATCCCTTCACTAGACAATTTTCTCCATGCTTTTGAAGACCTAGGCACTGAGTGCTGAGACTGCATAGCTCCTAACAGCAAAATATTAACAGTAAACTTGAAAACCAACAACTGAAATAAGTTTTGTGTAGAATATTGCTCAATGCTTGGAGCATATTTTGGATCAAAAAAATTGTTTTTAAGCATTCCAGCTTACTGTAACTATATAAAGCCCTTTAATTATTACAAGCTATACCTCATTCTGAGACAAACATTAGGCATTTACTATTATTAAGGGACAAAAGTGCTTTGGATGGACAGCATACAAAACTCGGATATTTTGTTGCACAAACCATTACCATACACAATGTGGCTGGCTCCTCACAAGCCATGGTGCTGGTCCACAGTGGTCCCACCACCATCGTTGCCAACTTTGGTGGGGATCATGATGAAGAGCAATGATCAGCTGTACAGATCTGTCAGATGGATAATTTTGAACCAAATCTATGCCATTAAAATAGTCAGCAGATGGTGATTGACTTTTACCTATGCAATCCGTTCATATTCCAGTTGAACAGAGTTCATGTCCCTGATCAATTCTACTTGAAAATGACTTTTATCAACAAAAGTAATCTTCCTTATTTGTAAGAAAACAAGCAGCAAAAAACTATTTGCTCACCACATAGATTTGCTTTTCCCTATTAGATCTGTAAACAGAATAAATACCTACCAAGACAAGTCCGTCCAGAAGCATCTAAAGTCATTCCACTGGGGCACTGGCAAACAAACGATCCCAGGGTATTGACACATTGCCCATTGGTACAGACTCCAGGAAACACCTCACATTCATTTACATCTATTTCCAATCAAAATGTGATAAAAGTAATCACTAGCATGCTAAACATCCTCAAATCAGAAAAAGAAACGAACATTCTAATGTTTAAGATAAAATACAAAACCAGAGAAGTTTATATGACCTAAAAAAACTGCAAATATTTATGATTTCCTATGCAAGTTAGCCAGAATCAACTAATTACAGAAAAAACTGATGATCATGAATATTACATGTTATTATTTGCTATTCCTACACATATTGAAATCAAATTCAAAAATAACACCCTTCTCCCCACAAAAAATTAAAATAGTACCAATTTTTATTTTCACTGGAGTCCATATGTTTAACTCATATCAGCAAAGAAAGAAAAAGGCAAGTGCATAATGAGAACATGCGTTATTCTGACAAGGTTTAGCTATGCTGCATTTTGTGATGTTTTTTAATATTTTTGCACTCCTACTGTTTCTGCCTCTTCAGGCACACCTCTGAATGTCTGGAAACTACAACACTGTTTGAAATCAAATCCTACGGCCACCTATGACTGGTGGGTCCTCCTTTGTGAAAAGCATATGCTTCGCAACTGCCTCCATAAAAAGCCTCCAGGCTTAAATATAACCCAAGATGAAGCATAACAATTTTGAAGACAGACAATAAGAACGAGCAGTCAGAAAGAAATGACTGGCCTACAGCTGAACAGTCACATAGAGAGAGTAATCAAGAAGTGGGTAGGCTGGATTCACTGATCTTCCAAACAAAACTGCTAGAGTGAACTGTCTTTGCAACACTTGAACTGCACGGAACAGTGTGGAAGATACATGTCCAAGTGGACATCGGTGGCCTCTGCCCTTTACTAGATATTATAAATAAAAGGCTCATCTTGACTGGAAGGCAGGAAGTAAAGCCAAGGGTCTATTTGAAATCACTGAAACACAGTTCACAGCTTGTGAACAATGTTCCAGCTGACAATTCCAGGGCTCACCCATAAACTAGAGGAAGACTGCCAATTTAGTTTGCTTATTTCCTTGCACAAGTTCCATTACTAATTTTACAGGGGCTATGTATGGGAGAACTGAGTATCACCTTTTGGGAACTAAATTTACTCCCTTGTCCTATATCTCACTTGCCAGTAAATTTCCTAGAGCTCTTCCCTTGTCTTGAAAAATGCTTACATTGGTTGAAGCCCAAATACCACTTCAGTATGTTAAAACCAGGGGAAAGTACTCTGAAATATCTGGGGCTATCCAGGTCCCATTGAAATCAGAAAGATGAAAGCATATAATAGATGTAATCCAAAGTGCTAGTAAAGGAAATGCTGAAAACAGTTATGTCTACATCTTGGAAGGATAAATTTTCCATCCCAGCAGTGTTGAAAATGTTCTAAGACTTTCCCTGTGAATAGAGAAAGGTGGGGCCACTTTTTTTTTTTCTTTTTTTTTTTTTCCCTTTTTCTTTCACTTACTCCAGAAAGTGTTGCTGAGGTCAAATAAGTTATGTACAATGGGTCTGCAGCATGGATGTGCCAAGGTATTCAGTCATCATTTGGAAAGCAAAGAACATGTGTGAGGGTGTTCCTCTTTCTTTCTTTCGTTGTTATTGTTTGTTTTATTTTATTTTTCTGTTACAGAGAAGAACAATGTTTCTTTATGGAAGCTACATATGGGAGTAATTTTTTAAAAATATTTTAACTGCAGTGTCATGTCAGATGTTGTCAGTCAGGATGACCCATAGCAGTACAAGACACTCTGAGCTTCTGCATATTATGGAAATATGCAGTCCTTTGTCAGGGGTTCAAATCAATTGAGATGAAGATAAAATAGGGTGGGACCTTCAATTCTCACAGAATACTATAGAGTCATCAAGCAAAAAGCTTGATGAAAAAAAATGTTCAGTCTTTTCTTTAACCAAAGTTTAACTGTGTGCTGATGCCCATTTTTTGCAAGACAATAACTATGCTTTGGAACATGTCTTATTTAATATAATGTTACACGGAAAAAAAGCAAAGTTTAAGAAAAAAAGCTTTCATTTGAAATGTACTCTTTAAACATGCCTTTTCTATAGCATAGTAATGGTTTTGCATACTGTAACAATAATGCCAAGTTTTAATGCATATATAAAATGCACTATTTGCTTGCATGGGATACACATTAAATAGTATTTGAAAGGAGAGCCATCTCCTTATGCTGGTAGATACTGTATTTTCAAGTGTGTCCTTTGAGACAAGCCGTATGCAGGAATGTTAAACAAACTGAAAACAAATTCATCCCTAACATAACTTTAAGGAAATCAATAGAATCATACAAGGTAAGAATTTGGCTTAGTGTTCCTCTACACTAAATTAACCACCTAACTCAAAACATTGGCATTTTTTTCCTTCGAGCTCTGATTTCTGTCAAGGCAACAATAAATACCTTCACATACTGTTCCTCTTACTCTTGAAAATCCCTTTTGGCATATTCGGTCTGTAAAACAAACAGAATGACCGTTTAGAATTGTATAGTCCAAAACTCACCATTAGCTTCTTGTGCAAAAATGATCATGTGAAAAATTATCTACAGTTTATTGTTGTGAGTGGTCTGAATGCTTAGACAATATCTCAGTATTTTCTGAAATAATAAAGAGGTAAGATGGGTCATACATAAACTATGCATACTGTCAGCCATTATCCTGTTTTGCCTCCAGTGCATCTTAGCTAGCTTACCCCAATATGGTTATATTATTCCTGCTTTGTTCAAATCATTCATTTAATTTGGTCTCAGCACATTACAGACATATTTACCAATGACAGACGAGGATGGATTCTGCTGAGGTATCAAAGATGAACTGAAGACTTGAACAAGTAGCAGCTTTTAGCATGTGTAAGTAATATCTCATGCACATTCCTGCATTCACCTGCTTATCCCGGGTTCCCAGCTCACCCCACAGTTCAGTCTAATTATCAAGTGCATATGCAGATCCTCAACTCTGATCAACCATATGATTCTCCAGATCATCAGTTAACGTACAGAGTATAATAATAAGGGCTACTCCCTCTCCTCCCTCCATTAAAGATCCGTTCTTTACACCAAAAAGATCCGTTCGTTGCAAACAATTTCTTGAAAGCTCCAGATCACTGACTATAATAAACAATGCTAAAGTTATGCAGCAAGTTACAAGCTGTAGGCGTGGTCCTTTCCTTTCAGAATTTAACTTGTAAACTGTTTACTATAAAATCTAGTTAGAGCTACTTGCCGCCTCTCAATATTTTGACACCTCTTTTTATTTATTTTTTTCCCCAGACTGAAAAAGGAATTAATGCTGCACAATAGAAAAAGTAAAGTTACTAGTCTGGCATGTGACCAAACTATGACAATACGTGGACCAGCCTCACAAGAGGAAAAATCCTAGGCTCCTGAGAATATATGTTATATCTTACAGAATGACACTTTCATCACAATAAAGCAAACCTAAAGAAGACATAGAACAGCGCCTCAGTCTCCTACAACTTTATGGATTAACTGAGAATAAAAGCTGGGGTTTTTTGTTTGTTTTTGTTTTTTAAAGTGAGTATCTGCCAGGGATTTGATAGCTAGATGCTTTTAAACAGCTAGTCTTCTTAAGCTTATTCCCCTGTGTGGAGTGTTAGATTATTCATGCGTTTAAGTAAGATGGATAGACTTGTAATGCCACAGTTGTGAGGTACAGGAGCTGTGAATGGAAATTTTAAGCGAACAAATGGAGAGCGTTACCTCGTTCACACTGCGTACACGGGCTCCCCCAAGCAGCACCCAGTGTTGAACAGCACTCAGACTTCAGAGTAGCTCCATTGATATTTATCTCACATCTTCCATCTACCATGTTCTGCCAACAGGTACCCTTAACAGTTTCTGTCAGGAAAAAAGAAAAGCTGTTGTCAGGCAGATAGTTAGAATTATACATGAAAATATTTGAAAATACATTTGAATTTAACCATAAAAAGAATCATACTTTCATCCTAACTTAACATATCAGACCGGAATTTATTTTAAAACCTCTTAATTTATCTTTTTCTATGACAGACTATAGCCTATAGTCACCTCAGCAAGGAGCCCTTCCAACTCTTAGTTTATGTTTATTAATCCCAACAGAGAATATCTCAACACCATTCAAGACTTCAGTCGTGGTAATTTTCTTATTACTCTGATTTAAGGTACACACAGAAGAACAGGGTAGCTATGAATCCCTCTTTCACTTTCTTACCAGGTCCCCCAGTCTGGATATGTGATCTTCTCATCAAGGAGAGGCAGGAGATGGCTGAGGACCTCCCAGAACTACAGTTCAATGATTTTTTCTAATTAGGCAATATCTATAAATTATCATCACTCCAGAAGAGCTGAAGGAAGAACCTAGGAGTCCACCTTGTAGTGAGCAAGTCACAGCTTTGTCCATGGCTCTCCAGAGCTGGTCTAAGCCAAACACAACTTATTTATGCTCCATCTCAAAATAAAACCTGGCCTTTCCTGAGATCTGATCTTAAGGAGAACAAGTCCACCCCTCTTGCAAGAGGACTTAAATGGGCGAGTCCAGTCCTGAAGAACTGCTCTGATCATTCTTACCTATGAGTTACAAAACTTTTTATCTCTTTCAAATCTGACATGAAATCACTCCCATGTGCTAGTCACACTTTGTTTTCACCATTACTATGAGTACATAAACACTTAAATATTGTTTCTGGAACATTTTCCACTGAACGTAACTACAGAAGTTATTTCAAAGTATTTTCTAAACTGAACGTCACTGGACATTTTCAACCAGAAAGCAATATTTTTAGAAGAATAAATACCTATGCAGATAGTTCTTGTTGTATCCAGAGTACTTTCAGGAGAACATTCACAAGCGAAAGAGCCTGGAGTGTTTTTGCATACCCCATTAACGCAGGGATTAGATTCGCACTCGTCAATATCTGTAAGAGAAGCACATTGCTGTTAGTGCCAGGAAGCACTAACAAAAATACACATGGCCTTTATCAGCTGAGGTTGAACTGGAAGAAGCTCTTCTAATAGCAGGTTTCCTCATATTCTGGTTTATTCATGAAGCTCTTCACAGCAAGCTAATGATGCATGTGCCCTAAAGACACTCTAACATATTAGGACATTAAACAACTGAACTCAGCAGCAGCATCTCACTTTTCTGTGATATCCACCTGTTGCCCTGCTTTTGTGGTGATACCATATTGCTTAAGTGATTTGACACATGTCCTGTCTATGGATCAAAAAGGATTCAGACAACGACCCATCTGGCTCTGTCTTATCCACAAAAGAGAAAAGATTTGTAAAGCCTAGTAACTGCCATATTTCTCTCACTCTTGGCACAATGCAGGGCAACTGCATCATCAGTAAGGAGTGCTAGTACAGACCCGACACAGGCTATTCCACAAGTTTATGTAATGTAAAACTTTCATGTTTGAGTATAGCATCTGCTCTTTTCCTACTTCCCCACATTTTCCCTTTTTTTTCTTCCTTCTTTTTTGTTTTATGTTCCATATGCAATAATCTCAGAATTCAAAGTATATCTGACACAACACAAGAACAATCCCAATGAATCAAATTAGAATGAAATGAAGTGCCATCCATTACCTTCACATGTTTTTAGGTCAGGAGTGTATACAAATCCTTTGGGACAAGTGCAAGTGAAACTTCCAGGGGTATTTCTGCATTGCCCATTATCACAAAGCAGCATGTTCAGCGCACATTCATCAATATCTATAATGAAAATTAAGGACTATTAAGATAGAAAACATTCCTAGACTAGAAACTAAAATAAAATTTCCATATTTATAGCCACATTTCATTAGGTTTTGTGTGTGTGGACAGAAGGAAACAAAGGGATGAGAGAGAAAGAATACTTATACACGTCTTCCACCGTTTATCAAAGACATTAAATAGATTTCAAGATTTTTGAGCAGACAACAGGTTTGGAATTATTTCAAATGGAAATGACCACTCCAAGTAAACTAAACCTATACTGAAGATCCCATTTACTTCACCTTCCTTCTTCATGAAAGCTCATTAAAATAATGAAAGCAGTAAGTTATATGAATTCAAACTGCACAAATGTTACTAACAAAAAACTATCATTTTCTCTTTGCTTTTAAATATGGAATAATGAAATTTTTACCCCTATATATTTTTCTTGTGCTTTTTTTCCTGCGCTTTATTATTTAGAAGGCTATTTTGCTTTCACAAGAGTGTATACCTGATTTCATAATATATGGCAGCCATAACACTGTTTAAAATAAAGCTGAGAATCACACTTTCATCTTGCATTTATTATGGAATAGGTCTATGCAGTCTCTAATTCCCTGAGCAATAGCCACCACACTCATGAAAGAAAAGAGATGATTGCTTTGGAAAGATTTGCTTGTCATTCTGGTCTTTATATCACCATTTTTTGCCAAGTCTGCTCTGAACTGTCTTAGATGTTGTGGTTAATAAGGCCAATGTGAATTTACACTTGTTTCAGAGTTGAAAAATTTAAACAGAAATGCCAGTGCTAAATTTCAAGAGCCCTTAGGAAATCTTTGGAAGAGCTGTGATCATTAGAGAGGAGTTCCAAGAAGGTGGCAATGGGCCATGAACGGCAGGTGAAGATCAGGAGAGACCCCAATAGCAGACAGGAACAATTGGCTAAGACAGGGAGGCCTCAGAAAGCATTGAGAGAAGTTGGAAAGACTCAGAGGGTCAGCTCAGCAGCTGGGAACAGCAGAAGTACTAGGAAAGGCAGGGAGATTTGCAGAATAAAGCAGACCGTGTGGGAAGCTTCACAGGAGTTCAGAAAAATTGAGAGAGGGCCAGGTAGAACATTATGGAGGAATGGGAAACAGCTGTGATGGAGCATGGATGTGGGCTGCAACAGGGCGGGCTGGGGAGCAGCTGGAAAAGTTACAGATGGAAGGGGAGAAGAGAAGGGATGCCATAAGCTACAGACAGACACTGAAATGGGACATGGATAATCAAAGCCAAAGAAGAAATGGGAAAATGGGATAAATTACATCATGACTTTTATCAAAGATGGATCAATTCAGATTTTTTTTTAAATAAGATAGTGGATAGTTTAGACTGGAATAACAAAGATGACTTAAGCCTTTTAGGTTTAAATAGAGAATACAGAACCTAAATAAAATTATCATGAAAGCTGGCAAAAACAGGAAGGAATTTAAGAACTTTAAGGTGGATCCAGATGAAGCTGAAGGAGATATTACAGTAGGGTACATTAAAAAGGAGAGTCATCATAATGAAGAGATGATATTAGGAATACTTTTCAAGGATCAGTCTTGGGAAATGTCCTATAAAAATCTTTTTGAATGTAGAAATAAAAAATGAATGGGACCAAAACCAATAACCAACAATAAACTGGAAATTATTGCCAACACAGAGAATCATGCAATTCTTTAATCATGTAATTCAATTTGACAATTGCTTGACAACATGAATGAGAAATAAAAAACAATCACCAAGGTCTGAAAACTTAGTTAGGAGATAACACTAACATGCTATAAACCAGAACTCATCAGTTGGAGGCAACTGAGAACAGAGCTCTGAGTGTAATTCCCAGATAGAAGTTGACTGATTCCTGAGTACAACACGTGTTTGAGAAAAGACTCATTCACTAACACATTCACTAACAGAATCAATCCAGATAGGATTTTCCTGGGATCAATGGAATACACTGCTTGGATGTCATCAGAAGACTGTATAATGGTTGGGATAGTTCTGTGCCAGAGAAGGCTGTGGCATTTGCTTTTATGAAAAGACTGAAAGCATGGATTTGGACAGTTTAGGCAACAGAGTTTGAGAAAGGTTATGATAATTGTTTATAAACACTTCAGGGATAAGTGCTGATGGTGCTAAATCAAAGGATAATATTAGTTCAACATCAAGTGGTCATAAACAGTTGCAAATTTTAAGAGTAAGCTAGAAGAATTTCTTATCAGTTGTACAAAGAATATTTGGAACAATGCAATAATGCAGGAGTGGAAGAAAGGAATCTAGAGGGATTAAAGTAAAGTGCTTTTGATGGTAATGTGAAGTGGAACAAGAAAACTGTTGCTCCTGGAAGGACCTAGCATGCTGGTGATCTTAGATTTTTCTAATAGTACACTGCAATTGCAAGATCTTTTCATTTTGAGAAATGCTGAGGTCATGAGGCACCTGTGAACTGACCTAAACTGTCAGTGATTTGAATTATCAGTAGTAATGGTCACTTGTATCCTTACATTGGAGGACCTAAGAAGCACTGCAAAGCACCAAAATTAAACAACAATAACAAAAGAATAGCAAAATCATCCAGAAGAGCAGCTATTGGATATAATGAAATACTGAAGGAAAAGGCAAAGGAGGATAAACACACATATCAAACTTCACAACAAAAAAGTGGACATTCCATACCAATGCAATTTTTCCCAGTTGAATCCACTTCATACCCAGGGTTACAAATACATTTGTATGTTCCATGCAGATTCTCACACCTTCCATTGGGACAGAGATCGGGATCCAGTAAGCACTCATTAATGTCTACGTAAATGTTAAAAAATAAAAATAAAGAAATAAAAAAATAAGAAATATAAAAAAAAATAAAGAAACAACAAAAAATCCCACTGTCAATTGTTCAGGACTGTGCAGATTCCCCCTTTTAATTCTCCAGACTAGAATAAAAAAAAAAGGATCCCCTTCATTCTGATTTAAGACCATCTCTAGCCCAAAAACATTTAAAAGAACATGTATCATAGATATGAAAGAGGATAACTAACATCCCTCCTTCCTGAATGTTTTTCCTTCTTTACTGCCAGTAAATCTACTAGTGAGCATTGACTGACTTAAGGTTTGCAATTTTTATGGTGCAAGCACAAAGCTTTTGCAGTAATCACTTGCTCCTGCTTTGTAATAATTAACCAAGCACTGCGGCCTGGCCTTTTGACTGAGATGAAAATAAGTGAGGAAGCTCAGTGTTCAGCATGATTTTATTCTTCAGGATCATTTCAGTTGAAAAATGCAAATACAACTTATGTGATTTCTAAGTCATATAGGTAATAAAACTGCCCAAAGATTAGACACTATTTTATAACAGCTATCATATACTTTCAATGGCATAATATAGGCCACACTGATGAAATGGAATGTTCCACTTATTTCATCCTAAATTCATCTATTCTACCGTGTTACATTCACCTAGATAAGCCTTCCTACCTCTCTTTCCAGCCATCACCTCCTCCAGCATATTTAACAAATCAAGAATATCCAGGTTCAGTTAGAATGTGAATAGTCTGAATTACATAAGGTGATCTTACCATTTCCTCCTGCAGTCATACCAGATCCACTACTGCACAGAGCCTGATATTCAGCTGGAAAAAAACAAAACCAAAAAAACTTACTAGAATACTTTTCCTAGCTCACTGCTTTCACTTTCATCATCTACAACACATCAATTAATTATTCCAATTTAATATTAATATTTAATGCCGTTCGGTAATTCTAAAAGAAAAATAAATGTCCTCTGAATACTCTGAGCCTGTGAAACATTTTACACTCAGGGTCTGCACCTCCTGATGAGGATGGATAAGTAAATGGAATCGATTCTTCTGTCAAACAAAATCAAGTGATGCAAAGGTGTTTTGTGTTGTACAGCTTAGAACAGGACTTCATAAGAGAAAGGACCTAACGCTGGGCAAACCTCCTATGACAAGATGGAGCTCAAAGGAATTCACCATTCATATAAATACACACCATTTCCCTCCTATCCCCTGCTGCTTGAATAATCCCCTGCCACTGAATGCAAAAGAACACCATTCTGTTTAGAATGGAACAAACTTCTGTAGAGTTTCTGAAGAGTAGAGTAACAGTGTCTTCCTTTGAGGGATTCTTTTCAATCTCCCTGATGTAATGTTTCTTTGCAGGAAAATTTCTCCTTTACTCCTCCACTCAAAGCCCAAAGAAATGTTACACTTCAGTCTGAGGGAGATGGTTTTTTGTTGTTGTTGTTTTAAATAAAAAACACAATTGAGAGGGCAGACAAAACAAAAGAGAAAAATAGCTTCCACTTGTGTAAGTGTTCTGCTAAAGTAATTCAGATATAAAAGAGAAGTCAGTGATACGGAGTCCAACGTTTACAAAAGATTTCAACTCTACTGCATAGTATGAAGGGCCTACCAATAGCAGCAGAGGCTGCTGGAAAGGCTCCTTGCTGTGGTAGAATTCCCATGTTGTTATGCTAAATAACGTGGAGCATTACAACATGGTGGCCAATAAACTCTTGCTGAAGAGCTCCCATAAACTCAACAAGCCTGATCTGTTCCAGTTGCCCTTCTCTCTCTAATGCTTTACTTAAAGCCACCAGTAAAACTGAGATTTAAAAAATGAACATGAAATATTTTCGTCTACAAAGCAGATACCAAGTCAGTGTGAGATGTTTTTGAGTTACGTATTGAATGGCATATTTTGTTGTAATGACAAATTTGCTGAGTGAAAAGAATAACTTGACAAAGTTGTGCTTCAAATTAGCTCTCTTACAGTCACCTCCACAAAACCAGGGTCTTTTTATTTACTGGCTTTAGGACAAGGATTGTGTCAGTATAGTCTTCTTGGAAGACATGCTTTCCTAAAAGCAGATTCTACCCATGAGAATGATTAGGATTCCTCTCTTGCCAAAATGCAGTTATGTTCCAGACAACATCGCTTGGTGGGGATTTTGGTGAGAGACTCAAACATTCTCAACTGTCTTAATCAGGCTTTTATTTTTGCACTGACTATCCAAATTCTATATAAACAATTTAGAAAACTTGGATGATGTAGAACTCAGATAGCAAATATTTGACTGGCAGGTGTACAAAAGTATTTGAATATATGAATTGCTGAAGACATTGCCATGAACAATCGGAGATTGAAATTACGCTTTTAGTAATTTATCATTCTAGAGGTTGTTGTGTAACAATCTATTTTCACGCATGTAATGACTCTGGAACAGATATGGGAATTTACTGTTGCCCCCCAAAAATCTCTTCTAGTTTCCAACATGCAAAATAGCAGATTGCTCAAAATATATAATTTGTTGTATGACAACTTAATCCTTCAGATTTAAGATTCAGTGTTAATACAGAGCTGTATTTTAACTTCCTAAAAATAGCTTAGCAACATCTTAAATTAGAACATGTACCAATAGTTATGCTGTACCTGAATTTTGTGCTGGACAGGGCTGACAAGGCTCCCCGAAGGCATAGTCAGTGCTGGCACAGCAGCACTCTGATTTTGTAACTGCACCAGTTAATGGTCTCACACATTGTCCTCTCTTGTAGCCACCATAGCACGTGCTTCGCATATGAGTATCTGAAAAAAGAAATCCCTCTTAATCCTATTATAACTAACTATAATGCCATAAATTTCAAGTTTTAAATCTAGCTCTGGTGTCATAAACATTGTGAAACAGCTGTCAAAACAAATCATTTTTTGCCATTTCTCTATGCTTTTCACCCACCTATACATTTGCTATACTTGGGACGGGAAATTCATCTTCCTCTAGCTTCACTGAGTTCAGACATACAAACTAGTTACCACATTTGAGGACTTAACCCGCATTAGTGAACTACAGAAACTGTCACTGTGGGCTTTAATATGCAGCAAATGTTTTATGTGTAATGAATTACTGTGTAATGAATTAACTTAAAATTCTTTTATTGACCCTATAATACACTTTAAATTCCCTTCTCTTTTGCATTTAAAATAAAAATAGCTCTTCTGCCCATAGCAACTCTGTCAACTGAGGTAAATTAATTACATACCTAAGCAGAAATTAGTGAAAAATCCCTATTTTCAAGGCTTCTGGATGCTAATTGAAGTTTCCTTAATGACAGCAATTGTACACTACATAGGGATGTTAGAATTTTAAAATAAAGAAACTCAAACCTCCTTTATTTATAGAGAAAAAGAGGGAAGTGAAAAAATGATATGACCCATATTAAAGAGTTGAAAGACTAATTAAATCTTTAGTGAAAAAAAATAATTTTAGGTTGACAGAAATGGGGCAGATTCGCACCTGCTCACTCACTCTCAACAGCACTGTGCTATATAGTCTACATGATTTCGTAATTTGGCCCACACATTTTTTCCCTTTAAACACAAATGGAAAGAAAAAATAGCAAAATAGGTCACCAAAGTAAATATCCCAGAGCTATTAATATCTACTAGTGTAGTAATTCACTACCCTAACAGGCAGCAATCCATTAAAAAAAAACAAAAAAGGTGAATTCTGCATTCAAACTGATTTGTCCGTGAGTTTAGCATTAATGCCTCAGCACTGTTAGTGACCTGCTCACATTGAGTTTATCTTACCAACACACACACGTCCATCGAGGCCTACTGCAAGGCCAGGGAAGCATTCACATCTGAAAGAGCCATCAGTGTTCACACAGCGTCCGTTCATGCATATTCCAGCTGTCTCACACTCATCGATGTCTGTTGGAGAACAGAATGAGCTTTATTAAATTAAATTACATAGTGTTCAATGCCTGGCTGAAACTTGCGTTTGTGCAACTTATTTTCAGCTGAAACTTGCGTTCGCTGCTTACTTTCAGTGCATCCTATATAGAAAAATATCACATGAAAATGGGAACTAGTTCTGATAAAGATCTTATCAAGAATGATTAAACAATTCTGTGAAAAGGAAGAGAAAAATACAAAATTCAGGGAAAATATGAGGAAAAAAAACCCCACACAAATAAAGCAGCCAACAAATTGACTCTCCTAGCACTTTCCTGCAGCTCAAATGTCTACATTTTCCCTAAATGTTCTCAGGAGGTACATATTCCAAAATAAGGGTCATTCAGGCAAAAACGGTATAGGAGGAACGAGGAAACCATGACTGCTAAGACAAAGGACTTCTGTATTATGTAACAGGGTATTCCCTGACTATGTTCACAGTTCGTTTGCATTGTTAAAAATCAGTCCAGATTGCAAATTGAATATTTTACCCTCTCGTCCTGTTCCGCTCCATGGGGTGCCTTCACAGGGACACCAAAGAATTTCCTTTCCTTCTGCTGCAGATTCAGTTTTTGGAAGAATATCTGATTGTTCATGGTGGGACCTGTCTAGGTCTATTTAGCATCTTGCTGGATATCTGCATGATAATTGTTTTTTTCCTATCAGACGTTCATTACAGGCCATACTATAAACTTTTAACAGACAAGCTACACTCCAGTCTTGAAAGGAATTTCTTAATGATTTGTGCACTGAACCATTGCTGAGCACAAGCTACCATCTTTGCCCAACATCAGTACGTTAAACAATAAGATTCTTAGCAATGAAATACCAGAATAGAGCCTCATAATATTATCAGACTTTCATAAAAAGATGTCAAATCAGTAAAAAGAGATAAAATTACAGGATGCCTATCCTGTTAATAGCAAGATTCCCTAGTCACAGATTATACCATTATTTTATAAGTGATTAAGAAAAGAAGTGTTTAAAATACTGTTTGGAAGTAGGTATAACCTTTGTAAAATAATCACTTCATAACAACTCTCCTTAATATATACAAAAGACAGCGTGTGTGTGACAATTTCCTTTTTTCTGACCTTAAAAGGGCAAATTGAGAGTGAAACACCTCTATGTTTTACTTAGTTTGTGTTGTTTGGCATAAAACATGGTTTGTATGATCCAAGATTCCTTTTTCAAACTGCATTTTAAAATAGAATTATATTTAAGTACATGGGCTCAATTAATTTCAACTTCACCCTGCAATCTTCTGTGCTGCTTCAGACAAATCTTTAATGCTTTTTCCCTCTTTAAATTTAGTTCTTACTCAATGTAAGTAAAAACTGAGTCAGGACATCAAAATGTGTCCATGTTATTTAAAAGTATTGACAGTTTTTGCTTAAAAAACAATGAATTCCTTGGACAGATACATATGCTCAAAAAAAAAAAAGAAACACCTAACACTTTCCTTTTTGAAGGTTACTACAGAAACAGAAAGGCAAAGTTAACAGTTTTTTGTTTTTTTCTCTATTGAATTTAAGAAAAAAGATTTTGTAAGCTAATAATGGCTGAAATGTGCAATCCATTTTGCTTTGCAGTGATTTACAGATGTGCTGAAAATACTGTCATCAGTGTTTTATGGAGAGGTACACTTGGTCATTCGGTATTGCAGAGGTAGCTGAAATCCTGACTCTAGTAAAGAAGAGCAAAATCCCTTTGCTTTTAGCAGGCTGGGATTCCACCCTGTAAATCAACTGCACATGCAGGCATACAGTCTAAATTCCTAACCCTGACATGGCTTAGCGGTAGAAGTCGCCATTCTGAAAACGTCAGGAACTCTTTTCTGAATTTGGTCAGAATAACTCAACCTGGTTCTGGAAAACCACCTATTACATTCATTCTCCATGTCCAACTGGTTTCAGCCTTTTCTGCTTAGCTTGCTCAGCAGTGCCAGCTGGGTACTCTAAGTCCTCTAATTTTAACCAGGAAAAATTTACTCAGACTACTAAACTGCCACTTCCAGTTGCCTTGCAAGAGCTTTTATAACGCTTTAAAGCTCTGCCTGTTTGGTGTAAGTATTTCTGAAAAATTGTCCGCAAATCATCAGTGAAATAAGCTAATGGTGAAAAAGTTTAATATGTCTTGTATTACAAGGAATACACAAGACTATGGTGTAACATTATTTTCTGGCATGTTACTTCACAAAGTCTGAATGGAATTTTTACCAGACAGCCAAGTATATGCCCTGTACTTATAATAAAATTCTAATTTTATGGAACTAAGTGTCAATTACAGTATTCCTAACTTTGGGTTAGAAATTCTTCTTAAGATTTCAAAATTCAGCTTACAGTGCATCAAATGAGATGTTTATAGGAGTGACAGGTTTCATACTGCAATTCTTATACTCTTTTGTTAATCCTCCAAAGTGCTCAGCAAACACACGTGTTCAATTCCATACTGAAATTGCTCAGGCAGGTAGCCAACCTGCTGCAGAAATGTCGGTTTGTACATACACACATCCCCAACTCGTATGAGCATCAACTGCTTTAAAGCTTGTGTAAGATCTTAATGCATTTAGTGCACAAACGATTCAGGATATACAGGGTGAAGGATGAGTCTTTCAGGGGCTAAATGTTCTGTAGGACTGAAATTATTTACTCTGCACATGCTATATACAAAGAGGACTCAATAACAAACACTAAAACGTACAGAAGAAGTCACTGAAGTTTGATTTTAAACTTTCATTCAAGTGACGAGAGACACTTACCAGAAAGTTGTGTACACTCTAGCCACTAAATTCCTGGGAATTATTTCATGATCCATTGGGTTAGTGGAAGAAAGAAGACATACAAAGTTGAGAATAAAATTACTTTGGGTGTCAAGGTCCCAAAACCTGGTTTGATTTTGACCCAATAGTAATTTCACACATAATGAATGCTTGCATGCTTATTCATAGAGAGCAAGGCTTACTGTAAGTGTTGAAAAGCAGTGGGAGAAATCCCTCTCTTTACTATAAGATCTGTTCCAACTTTCAGTAGGAATCAGTTGAGTTGCCTGCAATTTTGGATAATTTTCAAATATGTTCCCTTTGATGCACAGAAGAAACATTTCTCTAGGTCCAGAAACCCCATTTTGGCTGCATCCATACTCCTGTTTAGCCAGGAGGTACGTAAGAGATGCTGTGAAGACCAGTATCTCAAGTTTGATTTTGAAAGAGTCAGAAGAAATTTATGTACCATTTTCTTGGATGTCATTTCAGTGAACAGCGTGATGGAAAAATATATATATACATATATCCATCAAACAAAATTTAATAACAACAAAAAATACACAGAAAGATGCTCAGGAATAAAAACAAGACAAGTTTTTGGGCTGAGCTTGCAGGAGAAAGTCGCATCCCTGATAATGACACAATGGTCTTTGAGAACACAACTGGCTGGTGAACCAAAGCCTGCTGGGCAATGAGGTTTTCCCTAACAAGTTTGAGACCAATTCTCACTGTCTTCCCACACACAAACCAGCAGGAAAACAATCTTTGACAAAGCACAGACACACATCTATGGCTTGGAAAACAGGTAAGAATGTAATTAAAGCTGATACTGTAAGCGTGTTAAAGCTGCAACCAACACAGACAGTAGCTTGTATGGTAATAGTACCCTTGTACAGATCCATGCATTTGTCATTTGAGAAATTAAAGGACAGTTTATTTTCCCAATTGAAACAACCTTATTGTAAAGCATGAGAGGGGCTTCTCTCACTAAAAATAACTGAATCCCCTGCCTGAAATCTGGTCAGCACCAGGTTGCACATTTGGTGCAAAAGGTACCCAAATGCAAGAGAAGTTCCAGACGTATTACCAATAAATCATAGCTCTTGTTTGGACCTAAGCCTAGAAACTATGCAAGCTCAGATCTAGGACCCATACACTGCTCAAAAAGTAAAAAGATCCAAATTAACCTGCCTTTAATACAGTAACTCTCAAAATCCAATTATTAATTCAAACATTAAATCTTGTTACTGGTTCCCAGGATGCTGCTGTATATCCCAGTGTGACTTTAAAAAAAAAAAAAACAACAAAAAACAGTTGAAGTGTAAGCAAGCACTTTTGTGCTTGCTTGATTCCAAGAGCTGAAAGACTGCACACTTTTCAAAAAAGAAAAATCCTAAATAATTTGGCCCTGTACTTGTTTTCTTCTTATTTTGATTTCTGATTTGCATTTGTACAATGTACTGAAACATGAAGATTTATAGACAGAAAGTTTGCAGTTCCTGATGGGACAGAACAGGAAATCTGATGACATAACTAGCAAGGAGAATACTGCAGCATCTCCCACAAGGGCTATTGCTGAACTAGTGCAGGAAATGAGAAATACAATTTTGCTGTGGTACTCATGTCTTCACCTCAGACACAAGGGCTACTGTGCACTTCTCAAAGATACTGTATTGAGTAGGAACACCCAGGCACAAATGAGGGTCAAACCCCAGAAAACCAATGAGCAAGGATGTTTGGTAGTCAAAGGCAGAAAACTTCAAATGACAAATAAAAAAATTGAGGTATGCTGAAATCAAACCGCAGAAGACCTCATAGGCCAAAAAAAAAGAAAAAAAGAAAAAAAGAAAAAGGAAAAGGAAAAAAAAAAAGAGCTTAACTAGATTGGATATAACAGCCCCTGATCAAAGAATATTTCCCACTGATCAGTTAAGGCTATTGCTTAACACTGTGGAGAAGACTGAGTGCTGTTTTGTGCAATAACAAATCATTCCAGCCAATTGAAAAATCTGATGAGAACCCTGTACAGTACTTCTTGCCCCAAGGATCACTGTAACAAAATTAGGCAACTCTTGAAGCTACCATAGAATTCAGCTCTCATGAACCCTTTACTTATTGTGCTCACCTCTGCAATAGCGTCCATCAGATGCCAGCTGGAACCCCGGTTTACAAATACATTTAAAACTGCCATCTTCATTGATGCACATCCCATTCAGGCACATATTCCTTATGTTGCATTCGTCCATATCTGAAAGTGCATGTAATAAACATAATCTTAGTGCTGTTTACATACAAGAACTTCTAATTACATCCAAAAATAATTTCCTATGTGGTTGGTCAAAACCTTAAAAAGGTGAGAAAGTACACGACTGAACAGCGCCTACAATCTCAACGTCAACAGAAGCCAGGTTAGAAGCAGAGGGCATTTGGAATGGCAATGAACACTTGTGTTAGGACTGAAAACTTCTGTAACCTCTGTTTGATGAGCATAAGACTTAGGATGTGGGAGACTCCCAACACTATTCAAGCATGCAGAAGCACTCTGCATTCTGTTGCATTTTCATCATTGCTTCCATTTAAAATAAAACATATTCCTCCCTGGACTCCGCATAACGGGTCACATAGGAAGGTACTTACTAATTATTGCTTCACATTGGCATTATTCACTCTCTGACCTAATGGCACAGCATGAAGAATTCAAATAGGAAAAGGTGGAGGTCTCAGACAGTGCTACTCTGAATCCTGCACAGCCAGTTAGTCATACACACACAAGAATTCTGTGCTTGATTTAAGTAAGCTATTACATCCTCTTTAGTCTTTTACTCTTTATCCTGGCACAAATCAAATCCATTCTGGACATTACCTACAAGAAAACCAGCACTATTTACTAGTTTCATGTAAAGAATTATACACAGTAACATTAAGGGATGGCACGGCCCCGTGGTCTTTACTGATTACTGTGTGCAGATGTGTTCCTAAGAACAAAACTCAACGCATTACAATGCCAGAGATGAAACTGTTTCATAAGTGGATGCAACAGACATTCTGGCAACATATGCAATGGAATTAAAAATGTTTTACCAGACTGCTGATGTCCTGGTTCTTATTACTATTAGCACATGGTATTTGGTGGGAAAGGAAGAAATCAGCATCAAGTTTTTTTTTCCAAATTATACTCATTTTCAAATGTATTTAGGCAATACAGTTCTGTAATTAGATACTTAAAAACTAACTTAAAGTGCTAAACTATATCTAAAAAAGAGTCAGGGAAAACAGTTTTAAAATGTCTGTCTCTACTAAGGATTAACAGAATCACTACTAGCACATAAAATCATTGGATCATAATGACATTACAATGTATTCAGAATCATGCTATTTTCCTTAATGCTGCAGCTGTCTTGGACAGAAATTACGCTTCTAGACATAGTGTGTTTTCTTTTTACTTACAGGCTGTCAGACAAAAATAATTTATGATTAAAAAAAAAAAATCGTGTATCTATCCCAACCAGGAATTTTGGCATTAAATCTTTGAGCTGAATCACTGAGATAATATTCTGCCAAAAATGTTTCTAAGAACAGTGCTTGAAATTCCTTTAATGTATGAATAGATCATTGGGAACCCTCCCAAGGACCTTGGGAAGCATGATAAAGAACATTCTTCTTTTTTCCCCCCTCTTTGCTAAAGGTCCAGGAGGTAGGAACACATCAATTATGTTTACAAATTTTTCCTAAAATGGTTTGTATAGGTCACACCAGATTGCATCTGCATGAAACACATTTCTAGTCACCCAGTTAGATCCCATACAGCATACTGTTAAACACACAGTAAAATCAGGCAGCATGTGACTTGTGCTCCGTTTTAAAATGTGCTCCATTTTAAAATGTACCACTCCCATCAAAGAAACTGCACTTTGCGATAGTGGTATGTGCTATTTCTCCTGCTGGACAGACATCCTGTTGAGGTTTGCCAAGCCAAGGCTCCAGAACTGGCTGCAAAAGACAGTTTACTTGCCCTCCCAGATACAGCAAAAGGTACTTAGAAATTCAATTCCTTGCTCCTTCCCTTCCCCCCCTACCAAAGGTCCTTTTATTTTTTATTGACACGAACAATCTCTTGCAATTACCGATACGGAGTCGCTCCAGAGAAGTCTTACCTTCACAGTTTTTCCCATCAGCTGCCACTTGAAAGCCAGCGTTGCACACACAGTGGAAACTGCCATCTGTATTTATGCATCGTCCATTATTGCAGATACGGCCATTCTGTAAGCATTCATCAATGTCTGAAAGCCAAACAGAAAGAAAAATAATGTTTGGATTTTTTTACTTGGGAGGAATTTTTCCCATTTCCCCATTCCCATGGTTTTTAACCCCACATGGAAACTATATTCACCTAAGAAAGAAATTATTTTCATTTCCATAACCAAATGCGAAAGGTGGGGAAAATGTTCATCAGCTTGAAATTTCAAGTTGCTGTGAAAGAATTTCAGTGAACATTACCCTGCAGCTTGCTCAAACATGAATCAGATTTTTTAACTTTTTTTTTTTCTCCATTTTCATTCATCATGAAAATGTTTTTACTGAAATTTAACTTAACAATAGCTAACTACTGAAGGAAAGACAGGGGAAGCTTGTTTTTGTAAGGTAGGAAGGAAGATTGAGATTTTCCCACCTCAGAAGATATTTCTCCTGCTTATTTTATATTTGAAACATCAGCTCCTCATTTCCCCCTCTCTGCAGGAGGTGCTTGGCAAGTGCTTTGGAGGACCTGAATAGTGATATCACACAAGGCTGGCAGCTCTCCCTCGCCTCCAAACGAGGGGAGAGGAGATGCTGAGACAGACTGTCTAGACATTTTTCAGATTGCTCAGTGTTCTCCATCAAGGCCTGGACCATCTCCCAGAGATTCCTGCACACAAGGGACTCCGTTCACAGAGATCTCAACCAGCCTATGCAAATGCATCTAATGTACAATCACATCATCTTCACAGATATTTAGGGGGTGCCCTTCTCCAAGCCCTCTTGACAGCAGGACACTGTTGTGCTTGAGGAAGGAATAATGGATGAGGAATCCTCCAGCACAGTGCTTCTGATCTCTAGGCAGGTATTTGAGGGACTGATGCCACTCAAAATCCTGAACTTCAATTTGCAGCATTGTAGTTCTGGGAAGCTGCTAAGAAATCCATTAAAATAAGTGTTTTGCCAGCAAGGAAGCAGGCCAGCAGAGGCAAGAGCTGCTCAAGTGGCAGTGGCAGCTTGCATCTCTCGACATCCAGCAAAAGCATACAGGCTTGAAAAATGTTTTCTCAACTGATAAACAAGCATAACTGACCAGTAACACAGAAAGTGAGGCTTTTTCAGTGCTCTGTGCCTTTTCCTTACTTTCATGGCACTCAGCTGTCCCCGAGCTTGGCATTAGTTACTCTGCCAGTTTTCTTCCTTAGGGTAGACAGAAATGCTAAATCATCTCAACATTTTCCTGGCCCTTTAGTTTTTTAGGGTTCGTCAGGATCTTTGCCTTCCTGCATGGATAAAGATCTTAC
This sequence comes from Centrocercus urophasianus, assembly GCF_019232065.1. Taxonomy (NCBI): domain Eukaryota; kingdom Metazoa; phylum Chordata; class Aves; order Galliformes; family Phasianidae; genus Centrocercus; species Centrocercus urophasianus. The sequence goes on along the minus strand of NW_024884789.1, from coordinate 9,661,767 downwards.
ACTAAAAGAGGGCAGATTTAAGTCAAACTTGAGGAAAAAGTTCTTCACTATGAGGGTGGGGAGGCACTGGCATGGGCTGCCCAGAGCAAGGAGTAGATAAACAGCTGGTCATCAATAAGATTTCATTTTTCAGAAGGGGATGTAAGGAGTACATTTGCTGTAAAAAGCATATCAGCAAAGACAACATTTGTGTATGCAAAGAAATAAAATAATATACAAAATAGTCATGTAAAGTAATTTTACAGCAAATGTTGACTTTGGGAGGCTCCAATGCTATATGCATATTTTGCCAAATGCATCCCACTAGCCTTTTTCTTTTCCCTAAGCTAGTCCTAAAAATACCTTCAGAAAACAAAGATTCTGCACATCTTAGCACTTTCTGAACTGCCTGTCAAGCAAGCACAGTTCTCATAGATTGCAAAGGAACTGCTAAGTGACCACACTTTAATGCCATTAAGCTACTGGGCTTCTGACAAGCATGTGTTTGTGTAATGAATCAGTCAAATTAAAAGCGTGTGACAAAAATGACTCATAAGTAAATTCATCACCACTGAGACTCCACTTCAGCACTCCTTCACCACTAGCAAGCTGAGTTATGAAGATGCTTCTACAACTTGGCTGTTTGGCAGCAATTAGCAATACTCCCAGCAACACGCAGCAGCAGTGCTGGCTCTGCGCGTCACCCTGGATTGGAGTAAGCTTCTGTACCACAAATACATTTTGGATTCACAAAGGAAAAAACACACTAATGCAGCTAACTTTCTTTTGGCTCTTTAGAAACTGCTTCAGAAAGCAAAAACAAGCTAGGATTTCGAGCATTCAAATTTATCCTGCTTCATTTAGATGCCACATTTTTTATGGAATCTCAAAGTAGTCATTAATTCTCCTGCATGTTGTCTCTTATTATGGCTTAGTGATATAATGTTGCATCCACCTTTGCTGTTCAATTACTACCCCAGGACAGTTTTGGAGTCTTAGAACCCTTATCACTGAGGAGTGATGCCACTTCTGCAGGAAGGCAGGATGAAGACAATCAGCACTGTTACTGAGCCTGTTCTTCAAAAATACCAAAAACGGGGAGTCTACAGCTTCACTGTCTAGCCCTTTCCCATGCTCTGCTACTTTCTCATATTTTATCTAAGCTGTCATTGTTGTACTGTTCTTTGATTTCTTCCTCTTACAGTGGAGAGGAAGAATACATGGACTCTGTGCTCTTTATCCACTGGAAGATTTTTTTTTTTCCTTCCACCTCTATTAGTCTCTCAATGATCTCTTAACAGTCTTTTCTCCAGCTCCAACTTGATTCTTAATCGTCCTTAGGATGCTCATGTATCAAAAGTAAAAATGATTAAACAGTTAAAAATAATAATGTCTTTCAGTTCATAGCCACAAATGATGCCAAGATACTTCCAGCACAGGACAAAATGTCTTTCTTCATAATCCTGCTCTTAGAAGGTCAGCTCTGGCAGATTAACCATTTCAAAACAGTACTTTTATTGCCGTATTTGATCATTAAAAAAAATAATAATAATACATAACAAATGTTAAATGTTGCTTAAAAATGATTTTTCCCTTCTAGCATGAATACAATAAAACAGATTTGGCTCTAAAACAGTGATTTACCTCGGCACTCTGTTCTGGTTGGTGTGCTCTGATACCCTACTCGACACTGGCACATGTAGGATCCCTGGGTATTCACACAGTCTCCACTGATACATGGATTCTTCTCACATTCATCAACATCTGCAAAAAACCAGTATATTTTTATTAAGACATTGGCTGAAAGGCAGCCAGGTCTAGCTACTCTAGAAGTAAATTTGCAGTTGAAAATGGTTTTGACACCATTTTAAATATGAAGTCTATTTACTGTTGCTTGGGGTTTTCTTCTTGAGAATGTTCGTTTCCTGTAAGAACTCAGAAATCATGTAGAAAATAAAAAGTTGGCTTAGAAATTTCCCCCATTATTTAAGGTAGAAAACCTCATACCAATACATTCCCCTCTAACGTCCAGTTGGAAGCCCTTGTTGCACTTGCAGCGGTAGCTCCCAGGAGTAGGAATACAATGCCCATTAAGGCAGAGATGCCGGAACAGCTGGCAATAGTCAGTGAAGTTCACCGGCAAGATCACTGAAACAACAGAGTTAGAAAAATATTTTAATAGCTCGTCATAATCATTTTTGGTAATCTGCAACTTGGATAGCAATTTCCATAAAAAGTCAACATTTACCTTTCCTCACAATGTGAATTACATACTACAACCAGCACTGAAAGAGAGAAAGTAGCACTACATCTCTAAGAGATCTGTCTGAAAACAGCTAGCAACCACTGCCTTTTTCATTGTGGTAAACCTGATGTGTTTTTTCCTTTCATCCTGCAAAAGAAAAAAAGGAAGAGGAATCTACTCACACCTAGGGGAAAAGTGGGTGAGTGGCACCCCAGATCAGCAGAGTTGGAATAATGGTTCAGTTATCTCTATTTCCACAGAAAGCCACTGAAAGAGGGCAGGAATAACACTGGAAGGTATGCCTATACGGTCTTTGGCAGGCAGATGTGAGCTGGCTCTATTCGTGCTCCCAGCTGACTAGAAGCTGTGCAGCTACGTCAGTGTAGTGTCAGGCCTGAGTTAGCATACTTTGCCTCTCAGGATTATTAGCTCAGCTTGGTGCTGACCCAAGGCTAAATAGCTTCAGCTGGTGCCAGTGCAAATGGAGTCTGCCTGCATCTGTACAGAGCATGGGTGAAACAAACTTGTGCTTATTTGCAAAAGACTATGTGGTTACACCAAATGTTTTCAGGTGGTACGTGCCTACAGCAGACTATATGTTCACTTAGTAAATTCCCTGAGAAAGGAACAGAACAAAGAATGCATCACTATGCTGCTCTGGCTTCCTCCTCACTCTAGGGAAATCTTACCCAACCCTGTATATCACTAGAACAGAACCTTCTTCAAATTGGGTTCACTTCAGGACACACCAGACTAATATTTTTATCTGTACATCTCCTGCTTGGCCAAGCAAGAGTGAAGAAAACAACTTGAAAGAAGCAGCTTTCTTATAGCCAAGCCCTTTAAAGTAAGTAACAGTCATAACTTAAGAGCACGTTCCACAATGTTGACATGCAGCAAAGCTCACAATAGCCTTAAACAAACATAACTGTTATTATATATACATCTCAGTACAGATAGTGAGGATGTAATGCTGTAATCCTATTTCAAGGAGAAAAACACTACCTGTAAGGTATACTTGCCATAAAATACATGGTAACCAGGCTATGATTAGAAGGATATCCAGTTAAGTTCCAGATAAAGTAAACAAGAGATACCATGAGCTGAAGGGAATATACTGCACCTGACAAATGTAGTTTTAAACAGAAGCTAAATGCAAATGGTGTAGCAAAAGGTAAATGCTTCCTTCTTACCATGAGGTGGTGGAGCCCGAGACGGATAGACAATTTCTGGCTGCTGAGGGACTAGGGGAGGGTAAGGACCAGGAAGAAGGGGTGGAGGGATGACTTCAGGACGGCCTGGAGGAAGGTCAGGTCTTGCTGGCAGCAGAGCAGCTACTGCGCACAATTTGCGATACTCATCTGAAATGTGAAAACATGGATGCTGTGTTAGACTGCTGCAGCATATCCCATTTTATCCAACTCTCTGCCTTTTCACAGCATTTCAGATAAGCAATAACAAATTTTAAACAATCTGGAAACCCTGAGCCTATATCAGTTTTCTTCATAGCAATGAGCTTTGTTCTGTGAATCAAATCATTAATCCAAAGGAGGATATTAATACTGCTTGTCAGAAGAGTGTTAGAAAAAAAGATAACAAAACTGACATTCTGGATATGAAATTTAACAGTGAGGCTGCGATCTGGTCTTAATCTAATTTTAATCTGATTTTAATCATCAGATCTTTGATGAACTCGGTGAAAAGTTTACCTAAAGAAGGACTTTTGGACATGATCCCAAGTTAATTTAATACAAAGCTTGCCATAAAGTTAGAAAAATACCGAGCAGGGAAAAAAGCCCAGTTTCAACTGGATTTCTTAAAAGTTAGTCTCCTAAAACAAAGAAATATAAATATTAGCCAAGAGGCAAAACCAATTAGAGAATGAATGCACTAACACTATTTCACCGTCCAAAGAAAGTTTGCCAGTAAAAGCAGAAACCAAACAAGGTGCATTCTAAGGAACACAGAGAAATGGAGTCTGATCCACAGAAAATTCCTCCTTCCCCTAATGGGAAAATGATCTGTTTTGCTGTAAACAACGTCTATACTGAGTGTCATACATTCTTTTATTATCTCTATTAGTGGCATCTGTCCTACTAACCCACTTTCCCTCCTGCCCCCAACTCCTTTGTCCTCGGGAAGTGTGGTTTTGGAAAATTTGATCCAAAGAATGCACATAGAGTATCACAATTAAAGATCACATTTCCAGCTGACCTGATTCATGTCCGCAATTTGTGTGTACACAAATTACTACTTGTGCAGACAGTATCTTGGAACTTCTAAATTTTAAAGTTTATGGCATAAGAGGGAAAGGGAATTATGAAAACAAAAAGCTAAAGAGATGCATGAATTGCTGAAGCAATATAAAATGAGAACTGAAAAACAAGTTCAGTGTTGGGAGAACAAGGCTGAATATTTCAGCCTTCAACACTTTTATCACACCTTTTTTTCCACCTGTAAAACATATTAGAAATTCATCTGGAATCACAGAGGCTTTTTCAACAAACATGGTAGCCCAAAATTCTGCCCTCCCTGATTATTATCATGTTTATTTTAATGCTCTTAGGTAATCAGTTTGTTTTATTTGTCTATTCATTTCCCTCTAGTGTTCCTTAGGGTGATTTTAATCTTTAAATCATTTCAAAGAAGTATTTATTGTATTTTATTTGTTTTGCTCTAGCATTCTGTTTTGCTTATTCATAACTAAGCTGCATCTGTTCTCTGTCAGTGGTCTATCTGTGATAAAATAGACAGAGGGATATTCAGAAGAAACAGAATCTGCATAACTGCATACACAAACTGCACTATGCAAATGTTTGCTAATGATGGTTTTAAGAGTTGATTCTCTAATCATCCATTCTCTACAACACACCGATCAGTCTCTGTGAAAGAAACAATACTGTATTTCTTTTCTACTCTGGACTGGTAATGCCCAATTATCCGAAGGCAATTCACCAGGAGCAGAGGCCTTCCACACAAAAAGAAGTCATGGCCTTGGGGCTGCCCATTTACTGAATGGAATTAGCACACATGAAGGAGCTGTTTAGGTGAGAATTGAACAGATGCATTAGTGGATGCCTGAGACACCACTTTTAAAGCATTTACAGCATCAGTGGTGAACACTGCCATTCCACATAAACAATTATTGCCATGTTATGCAAAAAAATACAGTGCAAGCCCTTTTTATTGTAACTTTAATCTCCATGTATAATTTCCAGCCATAAACAACCTATTTTATAGTACCATCTGCTCTGCTGCTCACACTGAAAATGCAACCACTTGGTTATGTTATGCAGCTAGTGCTCCACTTCATGTTGCTATGTACTCCTATTTCAGAGCTAGACTTTGGGACACTGATACACTTCACAGGCAGCTCAAAATTCCTCATCTCGCTTTCTCAGGATATACTGAGGAATAAGTGAACACGATTAAATAATGACAGCAATAACTTGCACATATTTAAGTCATTTCAAATAATTTCAGAATATATTTGAAACAAGCAAGTTTGGTCTCTATCTATATCACAATCCGAGTCAGGACAAAAATTTGGAATATAACCATGGGGACACCCCGCACGGATTTTTGCATCAACAAGTCCTGGATGCTAACTCTTCCTCATTCATCTCTCAATCAGCACGGTGAGCTGAATTACTTCATTTTTCCACCCAGCTTATTCAGCAGTCAGATATCAATAATTAGAAAGTACGTAAAGAAAACAGGGATTGTCTCAATCTGTTAAGATTGAGGAGCTGTCTCCTTCCCGTTTCAGATGAGTATCAGTAGATTACACTATTTTCTTAGCATCATTTGTCAATATTGGACATTTGACATATTTAAAAACTATTAGTAAAATAGTGTCAGACCCAGGAAAAGACCTTCCAGAGTTCTGATCTTGGATCCCTCTTCAGTATTATATTTCCACGCAAAGAATTAAAACCAAGAATTACAAACACTCCTGTATGTGACCTCTGACAACTCAGAGCTAAACTGCAGTACTGTTATGACCTCAGTTCCTCCCTAAACCTTGCACCTCTCATGAGCTTTGCCCTAGCAATCCTTAAGCTTCTTGTGTTCTTTCTTTCCAAGGCAGTCCTAAACAAATTCAAAACCATATTTCCTCCAATCCCTCACACTTAATTTTACAATATTCTCTAAATTCTAATCTCATATTATCTGGAGATCCTGATACACAGCAAAGCAATAAAGTACAGCACTTTTTGGTAGCAGACAGAAATTATGTTCTTTGTCAAATTCTGGTACAGCATCTCAGAAAGCTAGGTATAAGGGAAAGGAAACCCCAGTTGTCCAATGAGAACAAAATTACAAAGGGTTCTGTTAGAAGGCTCTGGAGAAAGTAACTTGGGCCTAAAGAGGGTGTTGAAAATAAAGACCAAATCGGGCTACAAATCATCAGTAAGCAATAGGTCAAGTCCTTTGACTATGTTTGCTTGCCGTAGCCTGTTGGGGGGTCCTGAGCAACCTGCCATAAGAGACTCTTGTTTGAGCAGTGGGATTAGACTAAACGATTTCCCAAGGTGCCTTCCAGCCTCAATTATTCTGTACAGTGCTGTAATGAAAACATTACTGATAAAAGAAAATGACTGCCTAATTCAGTGCTTGATCACAGCCATAAAAATACAGGTGGATTCATACCAGTGGATCTGATTGGGCACATCTCAGGGGCGCTGGCTGCAGTAGAAGACCAGCATCGGCCGCTGTCACAGCAACACTGCATTTTGGACAAAGGCTGTGGGAGCTGATTGCCACAGCGCCCATTGGTCAGAGTAGAGAAGCAGTATCCAGGACGCACATCTACCAAAAGAGAGAGAAATGGATATGTAACCATCAATCCAAAGAGGAATATGACTTTAACAGAAAGGAAAAGCCCTCCTTTACTTGGTTGATTACACAATCTATCACGCAGCACTTGCAACATCACAAAAAAACTGAAAGCAAAAGGCACAAAACCAGAAAAACATTGATAAAATTTTGGCTACTTGGAGTTCAATGCAGGTGAAATGCTTTCTGTGTGAATGCCAAAGTGAAACATGAGATGTCAATGAATCAGAGAAGGAAAAAAGAATGGATATGCCTCAGTGTCTCCAGAGAAAAATTCCAGTGTAATCTCTATTAAAGATAGTACCAGATCACTGCTGTTTATGCTTTGATTTGAAAGACACAGATATACAGCAATAAACTCAGTGTTGCAGCTCTCAAAGCAATAATTCACTTTTCATTAGTCATGGCTTTCCCAGCTGAAGTATGTCATGATTTGACAAGATATAGGCTTGCAGGCAAGAAAGAGCAGCAGCTTTAACTAGTGCCATCACATTGTTTATGGAGATGTGCTGGCTTCCTGTCTGAAAAGGGTGAGCACGTGCTGTACAAAGAACATCTCGTACCCAGACTTCATACAGTTAGTTCTAACAACATTGTACAGAAGATCCCCTACCTTAGAGAAGGGAGAGAAAATGTGGATGGAAGCAAAAAATAAAATAGAAATAAAATAATCCTGTGATAAATATACAGCTCTGAGCGATGTATCATGTCACATCATGTCAAATTCAGTAAAAGCTGAAGTGTGACTTGATGCTGCATGATAAACCGAATCAACTTTGTTCCTAAAATACATGAGCATTTGCTGTCAAAGTGCACTGGAAAAAGTTGCAGATATCACCCTACAACGGCAGACACCCTTTACTAACAAAACAGCATCTCAGTTATACAGGGCACGGTATATTTATCTGCCCTTCTCTCTGCTTTCCAGAATTTACTAGATCATCTAGTGGATATATATGCATAAAAGAGAAAAGTTTCTTACTATTCTGAGGAAATTTTGTATATAGTGATACGTTGGGAGAGTCTGTGATGGTTCTGCGTTAGTGGAGCCCTGAACACAGATGTTATTGGCAGTAGAGCTAAAAAAAAGAGTCAGTTGGCCTTTGTTTCTAAATTTTAGTTACTTCAACCTTATTATCATATACTGGAAATCTAAAATAGAAAAAAAAAAATCTATTCAGTTCTGTAACTGGCCTTCTGGTACCCAACTAAAGTGCTGAACACATGCACTCTTTAATTTACCATTTTAAAACCAAAGAAAGTGCTGACACAAACTGTTTCTCACTGCACCTGTTGTTATTTTTCTCTTTATACAGAGTAGAGGTGTATTCAAATGCTTGGTGTGATGTTGGGGTGCACTGTAAGGAATGGAGTACCTAAACAACACTATCATCATCTCCTGTAATCTGTCCTTCTCAGTTTTGGCCCGTATGAACTTTTGAAACAACTGAAAGCAGTAATGGGCAGAAAAAAAAGTATCAGACAGGTTCTTTGCATCTGCAAAACGTGTCATTAAAAAAAATAAACAAAGAACAAATATCTTTTTCTACCTACAGGAGTAAAAGCTTATCCCAAAACCAGATCATTTTCAGAAAACATGGAAAACTTGAGAGGAAAAATGGCAAATCTTTTCATATTCCTAATTATTGATTTTCTTATTTAGTTCTTTTTTTTTTTCTTATTTAATTTTCAGTTGCAAAAGTGAAAAGAGACAAAAAAGGTCAAGACCAGCTGAAAACAACTTTTCTTGTGTTTCAGAAACATAAAATCATTTTCAGCTTTTACAATTTTAATATTTTTCAGTAAAAAAAAATACAATAAAGAAACGCCATGCATATAAGCTTTCAAGAAAAATAAGCTTCTTTTTTTCCTCTTTAAATACATTCATCTAAAAGTAAGACTGAGATCTATATGATTTCTTCATAGCGTTCTCCATGTATTTGGTCAAGATGTCCTACTTCTGTTCCTGCTCTCCAGCTCTAGGAGATACCATCTTTCCTTTGTTTACTCTAATCTCTTAAGGTTTATAATAATGGAACTCCCAGTTCCCCCTTTGGATATTTGTCTCCATTCGAGTCCCATAAGGGAAATATTTCTCAGAAGCACTTCCTTCTCTGTAACAGAACAGACACGCTCAGCTCATGCCTTTCACTTACGATAGACATGTTGTAATTGAAACAAGAGTACACATTTTGCCCAGCTCTAATACAGATTCAAGTTCTATCCCTGTTAATATGGCAAGTATGTGATATGCCTTTTAGACATTACTCCAAAATATCTGTAGATAATTAATAGTGCTTTCCATTTAGCACGTTTTGCCTAGGACACAAAGCCAAAATTTCAATGATGGCTGACAGTCTGGCATATTACTTAACAAAGCCTGTAATCATTTAAATCCCCAATTCTTTAGTTAAACTATTTCAGATTGCAAATGCAGTGGGTAAAAAGACTGGAAAAGTGCAGGAATGGGGTGAATACTGGGCAGTTCTGACTGAGATGTAAGTACAAAAAGTGAAAAGAAAATAGCAACTGAGCTTCTCCATAGAATTTTTTTGCTTCAAAAAGCTGCATAAATATCCTTTGTAAATATTAACTACAAGCAGAAATCAATTATCCACAGCCATTTGAGAGCTGTTCATCTGGGGCAATACAAGCAATGCTCCATCAGCATTTTAAGTGAGCAGTACATATCTAATCTACCAAAATGCTTTCCTTGATAATGGAAGAAATACAGTTCACTTCTCTCATCCTGTAGAAACAGAATGGCAATAGAATATATTTGAATAGAATGTTTCAAAATTAATCCAAATTATTTCCAGAACTCTGAAGAGAATTATTATCACTTGGTACTTTCCTCTGTGAAGTCATTTCTGTTCAACTCTTTCCCAAACGATTTTCTACCACAGGTACTAAATACAGCAAGCTCTCTTGAACTCTGGCGCTGTCTCTGGGCACGAGCCTTTAAAGTTTACAAGCTAAAACCAAGGAAATACGTCTTTCATTTGATTCCTAAATAATTACAATGATTGCTCAGAATTCACCACTGGCAGTCAAAAAAAAAGTAATTACTGCATTAAATTGAGAGAAAGGAAAAAAATATAAGTAACAACTCGACCTGCTGCAGAGCATGCTATGTGATTCCCAGAAGTAATGTGAAAGAGCACTAGCACGGCTCTTTCATGGCTTTGGCACTGCAGAGGCAATCATTCAATTCATACAGTCCTTTGATAACTAGTGTAATGTTTGAAACACTGGTTCTGCTGTACCACAGTGAAAGCCAGAAAGAACAGCACTGCAACATCATCACTGTTATGAAAACAGATCCAAGTGCCCCACACCCAGTTTATCATGCTGTTTCTTTCAGTGACAAATATCTGCACTTTAGAATGAGAAAAAAATAAATTAAAAGGCAGTTTGGAGTGAACTATCTTCTTTCTGAAGTGTATTTGCTTTTCTAAATGGCTACTGAATTTAACATAGACTAAACTAAAGACAAACACTAGAGCATGAATATCAAGTAGATCTATTAATTAAGTTCTGCCTACTTTAACACAATAAATATGGCATGACAGAAAAATTCTAAAATGAATTACGAAAAGAAGGTTACAACAAAGAGTGAAAGAGGAAACATATTGCAAATGGAAAAATTATTTCAGAATGCAGATATAGACACATGATGGACTTCTATACAAAAGGATTTAAAGATGACAAGTTGAAATATGTTTCTTATACACCATTACCCATTTCTGATATTCATGAATGCTCGTGACATCTTCTGACTTACCATTTACAATATACTACTCACCTATGCATTTTAAGCCATCAGGAGCTGTATAAAACCCTGGAGGACACTTGCAGAAGTAGCTACTGACTGTGTTTGAGCACTCTCCTCCATCACAGATTCCAGGAATGGTGCTACATTCATCAATATCTTCAAGAAAAAAAAAAAAAGAGAAGCAGGGTCATATTATTTATATTGGGCAGATAGGTGCTTTATAATTATTATTAATGACCCAACTTTCTGGTATGAGATCCTTACTAATTCACATATTAAGAACGTGGTCAGAACCACTTATGAACCAGGATCAGAATCTTTCATTACATATCTTAAACACAAGCAAAATGAAATCTAAGAAAATATGTGTAAATTGCAAAAAGAAAGAACGTTTGCTTTACTGCTTGATAACGATGGATGAAAATCTGTAACTGTAGAAAGTAAAAGCAAGTAAACCATTACCTCTTCAAACCGAATTCTGCACATTAAGAAAATTTACACGGAGCCTGTAACAAGCGTAGTGATCAGAAGTATAACTGTTATGGTACCTTCAGCAGTACTGCATCTCCTGGCACCAGATAGCCAACGGTTCAATGCTGACTCGAAGGGAAGCACAGCACCTTCTGAACTGTCTATCCATCTTACTGCACTTGGTTTTTCTTGGAAATCCCCAATATAGCACTGACCAGCTATGCAATTTAACAGGATTATAGCTCAAAGTAGGATGACTGCAAGCAACAAAAATTACCTTTTCTGTTTTTTACTTGTTTCTTTGGCAACAAAAAGGCTCTCCACTAGGTCAATGCTCTGAAGTTCCAACAAGTTTCTGGACTAGAAACTAGTCTAGAAACTGAAATATCCACCATAGAATGCACTGCAGAATACATACCCAGAATTCTACCCAGATTTTGTTAAAAATTTTAAAATAAAACTCCAGGCCATGACTATGTCCATCACTAACAGATTCTGACCCATACACTAAATATCTGGTCATAGCTGCATACATGGACAGAAGGAAAGTAAAGGACTTTTTCCACAGTTTGCAGTTCGAGTTGCATAAAGTCCTGCAAGAAACAAGCTATGCTAGCCCTAATTGCTCCTTTATTACCAGCAGTAGCCTGCCTGTGATGTGTACTTTCCCCCTGGTTTCCAGTGACTGTCTTAACAATGCAGCTGTATCTACTTAGCAGTGCTCTCATCTTCTAGGAAGCTGGAGTCCAGCTGAGCTTAAAAACAGCTCACTTTTTTTCCATGGTAGAAAGGTAGGTTACTTCTAGAGTGATCAATGACAACTGCCTGTCACAGCCATCTATGATCAGTGAGTACCTCTACTGATAGAGACAAGCCAGAAATAATAGCTTCACAGGATTCTATCCAACCTCATCTCCAGAGATCTACAAACAGATAGACACATGGCTATAATAATGATTTCACCAACCACAAAAATTTTTGAGATGAAATAGTGCAACACCACCCAGTGCACCAAGGCAAGGAATGAATAATACTGTAGTCATTAAAAACGATTGTAGGAATTTAAATGTAACGCCTAAACTGGAATTTGGCCCCAACAGATGGGGGAACACCCGAAGTCCCATAGGCTCATTAATGAGCTTTTAAGCAAGTAGAGAGGATCTCTGTTCTACTTCTCCTGTGAGGGCTGTAATATAAAAGTTACCTATTCTTCTTTCCCTAGGTGAAGACTTGGAAGCTCTACTACCTTTATGGCCCCTCACCTTTGCAGAAAAGTAGAGGGACTGAAATGGCACACAGACAGCCAAACTTCACAAGGCCATCCTAAGCTGTGCCGGGCTCTGGGCCCCCTGAGCACACATTCCTCCCCAGCATCTTGCTAGCTGTCGTGATGTGGGTCGCATTCCTCACTTGGGTGTGCAAGAGGGGTGTGACTTTTTGTTCAGTGCTACTTTAAGGGTGTTGCCAGAGCCCTGAGTCTGAGTGCCGTGGGAGCACTGCTAAAAGACTTCTGGCTTCTGCCCCAGGAATATACTCTGCAGGAGTCCCGAAAGTCTCAGTGACAAAAAATGTGGAAATTGAATTTTGGTCTGAATAGAGCCCTTAATTAACAGAGAAAAATGCAGTTGTAAATGGATCATATTCAAGCATCTTCTGACTCAAATTCACCAATGTTTATCTTAAACTCAGTTTTGCCACTGTTTATATAGTCTGACCTTTTTAAAAGCAAAATCACCACTCTTTATTTTAGGGTTGAGCCTAACCCAAACAGTATTTCACTGTTTATATTAGTGTTGACATTCATGTAAGCAATGTTGTCGTTATTAAGCATGCAAGTTTTATAAAGGCAGGTATACTCGATGTACCCACAAATATGAATGTCATTCTGTGAAAAATTGTCCCACCAATCACCACAAAAAAAATATATTTACCTCAGCTTTAATGCAACTGGAAGAGGAATGCTGATATGAAGCAGTGAAATAATGCAACACCTAAAATCCAATTTTCCACCAGCTGTGCTAATAAAGAGAACTTCATTCAACACATCTCTTTTTCCCATCTTCTTCTATTGTCTCTCTGTATCTGATGATTTTTATCATGATCCTACTTGAACTGGGACACAAAATAAGATGGTACTGCTAGTTCAGCAGATAGCTCCTAGTTCTAGTTCTTGGGCTCAGTCAACTATTATTTAACTGTTATCAACTGCAAGCTCTGAAGGTACTCTTCTACATGATTTAGCAATCAAAACTATTGTAGCAATGTTTATACAATGCAGCATATGCAAGCCTACAGTTCTCAGTTTTCCAAGTATTAACACTTAACAAGGCACGTGTTCAGTTCTTTTTTGTTCACCATGTTCTTGGTACTTCATCTGCAGAAGGAAACATTTGCAATGTTGTTCTACCCTGGAGTTGGCCTTCTTCCTGCCAAAACCACTGGCAGTCAGTAAGAAAGCCATGCTATGAACGAACTCTCCTGAAACTGCTTTCCCTAATCTGTAATTAAACTATAATGTTTTCCTTGAAATAGGGTATTTTTCTTTTGAAAGACTGTCATAATTCTTCCAAACTGACTAAAATTTCTTTCAGTACTTTCTTAAAAACACTTGATGCAAGAAAAGGTGGTGGATGCACACCTTCAACTCCTGGTGGTGGCGGTTCATCATTTCTGCTATCTGAAGGGTTTAATCTGCAAGGTGCTAAATGCTTGTAAAGCAATGGAAAATGGGGAGAGTTAACCAACTAGTGATTACTCAGATTTTACCCTTCAAATTTAAGATTGCAGTAAGTATGCCTGATTATTATATCATAGGGAAGAAAAAGTTGTAACAAATCACACTTAAAAATTTCCCAGTCTATAATCATGCAGCCAAAATTTTCACAATAATATCTAGTACGCACTCCTCTTCCAAATGATGACTAGCAATAAGGAAAGATAACATGTTTGTCCTTCTTAAACATCTGCAACCATAAGGATAAGTTTAGAGTTTAGTCCTGCAGTCAACACTCAGCAGTATCCAGCTCTCATTAATATCAAATGCAATTTAACTGAGTATGTGGGGATGCGTTGAATCTTTCAGTCACATACACTTCTTGGTTAAAAGACAGACAGACAAGTGCCTCAAATGTTTCTTAAGAAACATTTCAGTGAAAAACTTTTTTTAGTTTTAATGTTTAATTTGTTTCAGATGTACCTTTAAGTCTGCAAAATTTACATGAATAAAAGGTTGGGAAAAGTTGCAGGGCTAATATTTAAGACTCTGGTTTAGAAGGAGAAAGGACAATTACCCATGTTTGTTGTGAAGAATGCATTTGCATATTCAAGGAAAAACAGTCTGGAAAGTTTGTTACAAACTTGTAAACAAAGTTGGCCCCGAAAAGAAGGCTTCTCTCTCCTTTCAAAAGAAAGTTCTGAAAGTTCTTACCATCGCATTTTTGTGTCACTTCATTAAACTTGTGTCCAGCTGGGCATTTGCACTCAAAAGATCCAACAGTATTAATGCAATTTCCCCCTTGACAGATCCCAGGGATAGCTTGGCATTCATCCACATCTATCATATAAAAAAGGAAAAAAAACACCCACTTTTAATTCATTTCTCAAGAACAGTCATAATAATTTGTCTACATATAAATTAAAGTAAATATGCCTAAATCCATTATTCACCCATCACAATATTATGATACTTGCTTGTGAAGACAGACACTAATTTTGTAATTACTCTGTGCAAAGTATGATTAAGTGCAGTACTCTAAATATTTTCTGCAAGAAATCACATGGTTATTATTGTTACAGACATTAAACATCTAACTGTTCTTGTTTTGTTTTTGCAAAACATCTGGGGAATGGTGATGCAGAGAAGACAGCCTCCTAAACCCAGGTTCCTTTAAAGAATCTGAAGCTGGGCATTCAAAATCACTTGCCACTTTGAAAATCTTAGTAGCTCCATACAGCATGTAGCCAAGTGCTGAGATTCAGGAGCCCCAGATGAGTGAAGGAACAGTGTGTAACGTGCATGAAGAGTGCCTCATACAGGGAACTTCACAGTCGTTATTGATGGAAATGATTAACTCTTCAGTAAGATCAGCATCATGACTTTAAGTTGTGGTTAGGATTTGACTCAAAGAGTTTCACAACCATACTTAATAATATCAAGAGGCATTATTGATGATTTATTTAGACATTCATAACTGTTGGTTTTTTTCTTTCTAATTTTTCCCTTTATTTCTCTCTCTTTGCTTTTAATTTTCACTTAAGATAATGAAATGACAAAGATGATATCACAGGGTAGGTAGGAAGCACAAGAAAAACATTTTCAAGTTTCTGGCCTGACAGCTATTTTAGCACAACAACATATGTGTCATCACTAAGCTGTGAAAGTGTTGCTATGGCTTAGTAATAGCCACAAAAAAAAAAGACTAAAGGAGGAGGAGTGACACTGCAGTAGGAGACAGCAGAGGTCTGGCTCACACTCCCCTGAGGGCAGCCTTGTGCCTGCTGCTCCCTAATCTTTTGGGAGCAAACAGAGCACTCACCACTCTCCAACCCAAATGGCTGTGCTTTCCATATTTCCCCAGGGGTTACTAGCCACTGCTGGCAAAATCCGATTTATTGAATTCTTGGGCTTCACGCTAGGGTAAGTTTCTACACAGGAGAGAAGCTGAAGGAGGTGATGCCTTTAAACCTCCCTGTATAATTCGCAGAGAGACAGCTGTAATGTGTCTTCCAGCCTGAAAAGCAAAGTATTATGTCTGTACAAAAGGCCAAGAAGCAATTTCCCTGGGAGCCACAAGTAGGAAGTTTCAGAAACGCCAAGGGGCATATCTGTACCACATTGCAGAGCATTATGTAAAGATCCCTGGGCTGTCTGAACCAGGTCGGGAAGCACAGCAGAGTCAGAGCACCGCCATGCCTGCATTACCCACTGTGCTGGGAAGCACAGACAGTCAGCACAGCTTTGGCACCCACTGACAGAAACACTGCTGCAGGGACTCAAGCTGAAGCAGTATGGGGCTCTTTAATAACAGCAGTCAGGCCAGACTTCATGGCACTGTATTGAATTTAAATGAAAAAAGTAGAACTCATGCTCCTGAGTCATGATGTCTGTTTCAAGGTCCCACCTTTTGGCTTTCGCTTTTGTAGTGTGTATCTTTAAGAAATCTCAGCTGTAATATTAATTTAACTTTCAGCCAGCCAGACAAAGTCAAGCTTTGGGCAGTGATGCTCTATTTACTTTTTATAACAAACTTGTCCTCCCCTCCATTTTATTTCTTCTGATTTCTCCACGCAATAATAATGGTTTCTTTTCTACGCAGAGATTTTATTTAACCTGTTTTTCTTCAGTTAGATTGAATATGGATGTGAAAGTCTGAAATGTCTTCAGTCTGAATGGATGTTATCTGATTTCAAAAGGACTGGATTTAGTACAATTGCATGAAAAATAAAGCTAATATGTGGCTCTATAGCAGATCTGTTGAAATTATGATCACATTACAAGAGAAGAGAAAAGTGGAAAGTAAAGGTCAAACATACAGGGCCAAAATTGAGTTGGCACTGCGAATGAATTAGCATAAATGCATCTGAATGCGAAGAAATGGGTAGCAAGCAGAGGTAGCCTTATTGTGAACCTCACAAAACCAGAGGAGAGGTCACTGCAACTTTTCCATGGCACAAATAAGAGTGATATAAATAGGTGCGGCATGAGGTCAGGGGTGTGGTCACCTGTTTATGCACATAAGATCTCAAAACATCAATTTACAGATTTTGACACAATTCAGTTCTGGCCTTTAGTGAGAGAGGGAACAGAATGGCTGAGGTCAACACATGTGCAAGTTACGTGGCATACACAAACATGCCCATCTTGAAGTCCATCATGCCTATCTGCAGGCATCAAACAGGACGTGGCCTGTGACAGATATCTACATTTTTTAATACAATGGAATGCCTTGAAGTCCTTTCACAGGAATTTCATGATTAAATCAAATTGCTAGTAGATTTGTAATCTTTATCTCCTCTGTTTTAAAAAAAAATACTGCAACTTATTAGAAAATGTTATACAGATCGAAATAAACTAGTCCCAAAGATACGGTCCTGGGAATTTATAATCCACATCAGTTTAATACATAGCTGCCCCTGTTAACTTTCTCCTGTTTCCTGCCAGACATCCAGACAATAAAAGAATTTATACAGCTGGAAGTATTAGAATAAAAGCCAAAAGCAGTGTAAGGACTTTCTGTGGTAAGGCATGCTCAGAAAGAAGTAAGCAACATCTGGGTGGATTTTACGATTTGAAACAAATGCAAATACATTTCCAAAATTGTATAAAATATATAGTAAGTAAAGTAAGGCATTTTAAATGGCACAGCACACACTTTTCTCCATGCTGAAACAGTGTAGCTTGAGAGGCAAGATACCCAAACAAATCCAAAACCAACAAATTTTAGCTAAAAAACAACAACAAAAAAATCCCACACCAGATAAATAGAACAGCATTGCCATGGATTGATTCATGTTTCGAGTGAGTTCTGAAACTGAATACATTCCTCCATGGAATGGCTGATTGGTAAACTCTGAAAAACACCGTTAGAGAACCAAGGGAAAAGGCTGCTGGCAGTGAGAAATTCATTAAGATGCTGGCTGCTCTCACATGACCTAAGTTACTAATGTACTCACTTGAACATCAGGCACTCACTGAATCATGAAGTAATGCATTTGACAATGTTTTTCCATACTTCACACATATAGCCAAGAATGGCTTAGGACAGGTTATTCACAGCAGTGTAACTCAATTAAGATTAATCCAGTAACAATTTCAGCAGCTCTTGGGGAAGCTCTGCTGTTAACTTACCTTGACAGGCCCCAGTTCGAATGTTTGGAATGAAGCCTCGTCGACAGGGATGTGGCTGTGCAGGACACATTTCACAGGGGTGGCCCCATGCTCTCCCAACAGTTGCACAGCAAAGGGTTTTTGTGCAGACTATTCCACTGAGCTGTCCCTGGCACATCTGGTTCGTTACCAAAGTGAAGCAAGGGCCGGTCCTGTAATCTGTTTCAAAGATAGGAAACATAATGAGCACTGCAATAAAAAATTGTAATAAAGCAAAGCAACAAGATTCAAGCAAGTCTTTTGCACATAAATTTCTGACTACCCCAGCATTTTTACTCAGTTGTGCTCTGCTAAAGGTTTTTCTCAGATCTACTTCTCAATCAGATCCTTGGAAAATAAGCAGCTCTATCAATACACTGTGACTATTTTACCAGTGGTATTATATGTTTAAGATTCTCCACAACCTCTTTACAGCTTGGTTTAATACCTAGTAACACTATCTGGGCAGTCTTTATGCTAGTTTGTTTTAAATATTCAGCACATTAATTAAAATAATACAGATAAAAAGGTTAGGATGAGTTTATTTCCACAAGTTATTCTCAAATGAGTCTCGAGGGATATGAATATAGATTGCAGAAAGTTTTTTGAGGACAGTTTTCACTGTTATTCAGGCATATGCTGTACCAGATATGTGGGTAAGCTTTGCCTACAGCTGAAAGGAGGGCATGTGGAACACATCTGCTTTGATTTGTTTATGGTAGGACAGGCCACTTATCCAACAGAAAGAATTAAACTAAGATGTTAATAAAATACTAGTAGACTTTATTTTGTTCCATTCTCCAAGGGCAACAAGCAAATAGTGGTACTGCCAACTCCTGCTGTCTCCTGCACATCCGGGGTGCACACTACGGTTAATTCTTTGTGAGTGACCCTAAAATGTTTTTCTGTTACACAGCACCCAGACAGATTCCAGTGTCCTGTCAGCACAGCCAGCAAATTATAAACCTGATGTTTGTCTGTACTGAAATAGTTACCAGCTGCCTAAGCCAAGGTCACTAAGCAATTCACGCTGCCTTGTAGTGATGACATCATGAATTTCTTCAATTTTCATGCCACTTCCAAATTTTGTTAGCTGTAACATGTTTCCATTAAACCATTGGTATTAAGTGTTAAAGACTGGACATTTTTCTCTTCTGCCCACAGGTCTCTTGTTAGACAATGACACCAGGATTGCTTCCCAATCCAGGGGCACCTTGAAAACAACCATTCAGCTGATCTTTATTCCATTCCAAGGACACTGTGTGGATATACAATAATTCTGTTAACTAATCAAGCCACTCTTTGACATAATAAGTAAACTGGCTTACAGTAGTCCTCAGTGCCACCAACAGTCATCCCTGATATTGTGGACCAACATAATACTTTTGGAGCAGCCATCATTAAATATATAATATAGTTAATGCATATAAAGTAACAGCTTAGTTTAATCATTAATGATTTGTATTAAAATACATAAATGAGAGAGCAACAGAAAATAAAAAAGGATATTTGATCTTGTTTTTGTGAAACTAATGCATTAGTCTGGTTTGATGGCAGTGGCTGCAATTCTCAGTGAATTCTCAAGGTGTTTGTCAGCAATTTTTGATGAAATTTTACTTTTCCTGTACTTCATCCTTCCAAGTAGTTGTTCACGAACGTACGTAGTGCCAAAAAGGGATGACACAAATAAGGCACGATTGTGAAGTGAGGGGTATTTCTCTCTGCTAAGAGAGGTCTCACAGAAGTCTGATAAAGGGGCATGATCCATTTTTTAATTGCACCGCACGCCGTGCCCTGGTTTCAGCCCGGATGGCGCTCATAGCACAGCCGTTGGTTGAGCTGAGGGGATTCGCCGGGCTGCTTGGCGGGAAGAGCAGACCATGATGGCACGGGGCAGGGCAGCTGCAGTGCAAGCTGCTCCAAGCTGCATGCAGCCCGTGGGCTGGACGTGGCTGACCAAGCCTACCCACATCCCTCTGCAGAGCTTCCTACCCTCAAATAGATCAACAGTCTCATCTAATTTTGAACAAAACAAGGTCTAAGAGAGAGATCTCTTCACTGAATGCAAAAATTCTAACGTTAAAACTTCTAATATTAAAACAACAGATGATAATTCTTTAGAAACACCACAGTTTGGTGTTGTCAACGTGAAAACTCCAGCGTACCTCCTAAGAATGAAATCCTTTATTGTAGATTGTCCCCATACAGTTTAAATATAGACGGTTAAAAGAGGAGGCATTTTGTTCCCTGTGGAAGCACACATCGGACAGCAATGAATAGCCCATCTTGTATTTTATGTTGGAATATGAATGGATCAGCATTAACCATTGTTTGCTTTCAAACTATAAATGACCTAGCAGTGGCTAATACGACTTCGAAATATGAAGTTTTTTTATAATTTTTTATCTTTTTTTTTTTTCAAATAATTGCAAATCTTTCCTCAAGGTTTCAGCAACAAGAAATAGGCTAAATATGCACTCGAAACCAAGCTATTCCAGCCTCTAATTGTTATTATCTAAGTTTATAGCATTTCAGTATAGAGAATTATTAAATCTCTTTTAACCTAATCCTTTCCCTTGATAAATTTTGCTCTTAATACTCAGTTTTCTGTTGAGTACAACTTTCCTCCTATTTTCTCAAATACAATCTTCCACAATCTTAACAAGTAGGATTTTCTTTTGGGTTCTGAATGGGAAATTCTAAAGGCCAAAAAAGGGGCAAGAAGATCATTTGTACGTACTTACTGACCTATAACCACAGGGAAATCCATATTCACTTGAATTCCAATGTTTTTATAAAGGTTTAATCAAAAGAGCTCTAAAATTAAAGCACTCTTAATATCAAGTTGAAGATTTTTTTACATGTTACAAGCGTAAGCCATACAAAAAGGAAATGGTATTCCACTAAAACAGTGACAGAATGAGAAGGTAGTAGTATAACAAGTAAAGAAGTTTCCTTGAGCTACATCATCTCCCTTTAATTTTTTTTAAATTATGAATTATGCTGATTTCAGAAGATGTTGTAAAACTTACATAGCCAGTGCTACAAGGCACCAACATGGAATATGAACTTAAAATCCTAATCTTTACTTTGTCACAATGAAATTCCCTTATGTATTTATGACTGCAATTAATCTGCAATTACTCAAACTACGTCATGAGTAAAGCTCAAATACAAGGTTCCAAGTTATCAATAAGGAATTGAAAAGAGGAGGGGGAGGGGGGAATACTTCCCTTTTTTTTCCCCAAGAGATAACAGGATTTTAAACGAAAAATATTGAGACTTGACAATATTTTAGTAAAATTACATGTTAAAGATGTACAGCTGATGATTCCAATGTTTGATGATATTTCTAATGCAAACTTCAGCATGTGCAAGTAACATTCAGTAAGGCATCAGCCATGGCTGTCTAACAATTTTATCTGCCTCTCCACATATTTTTTAGCTATTTCTATAAAGAAACCTCAGACAACTGAGAAGACAGCTGAAACTCTAAAAGCACTTTAAGTTCACCTGTGTCAGAAAGAGCAAGAGGGCAATGGAATGAGGGTAGTGTACATCATGTGAGAATCCAGTCTGTTAAGTCTAAGGGAAAGAATGAAGCTGCATTTTGATCTACCTTGTTCCTGTTTTAGCCATAATCAGCAGACAATTTTTGTTATCCTCACAGAAGATCTTTTATGTTCCTAAAGCCATCAGAGAGGTGACTGAAATATGTAACTCTGTCAGACTTTGATCAAAACAAAGCGGAGCAATAAATACCAGTAAATGTTCCAGTTAAAGCTGGACAGCACCAATGAGACTGAAACACCAGGATAGTGCAAGACTTTCAATATCAGATACACTTCTTAAGTTCTCAACTCAGAAAGCTCTCAAGCTCTCATTTCATGTTAACTGCAGTTTGTTTTCAAGAACAATATCCTATTTCATGTAAAAATAATGTTTAAATACGATTTTGAGCAAACAGAACCAATATTAAGCAGTTATGCCAGTGCAAGGATGCTGAATGAAACTCTGCTCAGTCTCTTCCAATATTCATCCCATATAAACCCTCTATACAGAATACTTGATGGTTCAAATTTACAGCCTTATTTTACAAACTTAATCACCTGTTGGTGAGGTTGACAGATTCTTCCAGCCCTGTTAAAATAAACTGATCACAGAATGAGATGCTAGCAAGCCACCAATCATCTTACCATAATCAGGATTATATTATTCAAAACAGGAAAACACCACTTCTTGCCATCGTGGATGATGACGAAATGAGTGCTGCTTTGCTGGTTCTCAGCACACAGCACACACAGCTCATGCAGTCCCACGTGTTACAGCACTGTCTGAGCAACAAACCCAGGAGGTTGCTTGGAGGAAGGAAGCATTCCTGTTAGCTGCTACCACTCCATATGGGTAAACTCTGCATGAGCCCCAAAATCCAGCCGAGACTGCTGTGCAACTGAAACCACTCAGCAATGCAAATGGACAACTTTCCTTTTATTCAGTACAGGGGAAAAAAAGGAATAAAAATAATATTCCATTATCACGCACAGAATAAGAAAAGGTAAGAAGGGGTTCTAAGTCAAAGTGCTGTAGATCTCATTTTTATTAGAACTTACTTTCCCACTAAGTAGTGTTTTTGTTTCTAGTATTTTGTGAGGAGATGATTGGAAGTGAGACAGAACTACAATGCAGGAACACAGGACTCTACATAGCCTGCTCAGAACTGTCCACTGATCACAACGTAACCCAAGTGAAATCCACTTGACAGTCCATGCCTCTGCTTGGTCTGCAGTCGGAAAAGAGAACTGCAAGTAATTGCACCTGAAAATGCTCATTAGGAACTCGATCTCATACAGTCAAAGAACAATGTTTACAAGGTTGCCAGTCTAAGTTTCAAGAAGCAGTGTCCTTTTAACACAGTGCACAACTTAATAGGTAAGTACAGTTCCAGGTGTCTCCAGAGTCAGGGATCCCACTGCGCAAATTTGTGCTTCTGTGCTCAAGTATAACATTTGGGAAATTATCCTCATATTTTAATAGCAAAGGAAACTAAATTGTTCAGTCTAACGAAATGGATAGACTATAAGTAAGGTTTTGCTACAATCTATTGGGAAAGACAGAGAGAAGCTTTGTTTAGAATATAACCTGCACAGTGCTGTATTGCACAAAAGGCAAAAGAGAAAATGAAGCAGAAGTGAAACTTCTGAAGTAAGGCTGGCCAAAAGCAACTGCCCACCAGATCATCAAACAAACTTTCCCAAAGGAAAAGCAAATCTAAATAAGAATTTATCTAACAATGTTTTTTGTAACCCAGGCTGTGAACAGTTTCTATTATTACCCAATTCAGTAAGCAATGTAACAAACCTACAGACTCATTTACAATGGTGCCACTAAAAGCCCCCTGTGAAATAAAGCAAACTGAACACACAGAAGAGGGCAAAAGGAAAAACAACTGGAGAGAAAATCTTCAGCTATTTAAGAGAGAAATTTCTACTTCATTTTTTTCTTAACCATAAAAAATGTGTATTTCTAATGGGGAAAAAAAAAAAAAGTATTTTAAAGTGATTCTGTTTTCCAGTGGCATTCTTGAAGTACAAGAGAAAAGCACAAATTTTAGATTAGAAAAATTAGCTTAGGAATAAAAAAGCAGATGACATGATTTCCAAAGGAGTTTCCATAAATGTCCAATGGCTGGTTATTTGAATTACAGCAAAAATTCATGGAAGAGAAGGAAGCCTGCATACATCATCATATTTACCTGCTTCAGAGATTCTAAATTGACCTGGCTATACTTGTGCAAACAAAATGTCTGTCATTTTTCCCAAGCTTAAAAGCTCGGAATGAAATAAATGTAGATCAAGTAATCTGATATAACATCTGAAACAAACAGCAGCATAGATATAACGAGAAGCTTACATCTTAGTTCTTTGAGAAAGCCTTGTTTCTTACCTCGGTTGGAAACCATACAACTCTTTCCCTTTGTTACACAAACAACCACACTGATAATAGAAAAATACAGCTTTCACTATACTTCAGTCATCTTACTCTCTTCAGAAAAGGAGCAATGCATTTAAAGATGATGAAAATAAACGCCACACCACATATCAGGAAGCTGTGCTCGAAATGAGGGGTCTTTTTCAGTAAAATGCCAAGAATTACAGGAAGACTCAGAACTGACACAGTAAGACAACATAACCAAGCTGCAGCAGTAAGCACTTCCACAGCACGTTGAGTTTTAAAGGCTGAGCATTTCAGGTTAAATTTCCAAATGTCTGTCAAAGTGGTTTTATGTACCTTCAGTCAGGAAAACATCTCCTGATAAGGACAAAGGGAACGGACAATGTTTTACAGGCGTACATTTCCCAAGAAACTAACGCAAACTAGCATGACACCTTGCCAGAGGAATGGGAAAGGCTGATGCGCTTGTTCTCCATTTTCACTTATAAAGTGCACCCTTTTAGTTGTTCCTAGGTTATCTGGAAATCACCTTTTACATTTACACAGGACTTCATGGCTTTTAAGCACTGGGCAGAAAAGTAAATGATCATGGTCCGGAATCCATGGGATAACAACTATTTACTTCCACCTTGCTTAGTAGGGGAGGACCACACACCTCACCTCACAGGCTGAATCAAGAGAGACCCACAACACAACTGCCCTGTGTCTGCTCAGTGCACCGACTTCCAACCATTTCAAAAGTCAGACACGGTAAGTCTCCACTTGCAGGGGACACTGAAATGCCAGTTGATAAATGCATCCAATCGCAACACTTATTTCCACATGGGCCATTTCCTCAAATAATTACTCACTGTTAAGCTCTCCTCTGTCCCCTCCTCCCCTGAGCCAGACACCATTACTCATCCTAGTCAGATCTGAATGTGTCATCGCTGGAAAGTACATGGCAAAGATATTAGAGAGTGTTCAGAAAGAAAGAAAAAACTTTGTAAATATTTTAAACCTTATGTCCTACAGTGCCCAAGCTTCTTACCAATGAGGCTTGGTGGATTTAGTTGTGGTATGTGAAGAAAGTATTCCCATGTCACTTCTGTCTGCTGCTTTCCAGTGCCAGAGGTGGCTTCATATATTAACAAGGCCACCTCTCAGCTGCACCAGTGCACAGTTCAGCACAGAGCTCAAATTGTTAAGATTTAACACTGTTTACTGCTAGGATATCACTGGAACTGGGGAACCAGTGCACCTGGTCAGTGCTGTAAGGCAGAGGTATGAATCTGGCAGTAGAAATGGCTCAAAATACCACAGCTGTGCTGTGGACAGATCACTGCTCCAAGTTGCCTCTCGTTAATTTAACAAGAGAAAAAACATCCATGGAGGCATATCCAACACCTGCAATAAATAACTTCCACCGGTATCATAATTTTTTGTTCTGTATTAGTTAACCACAAAAATTAGTTCCTGCCTTATGTATCCCAGACCTAGGAACATTATCCTCTAATTCATGAATCTGACGACCCCATTTCTGCACGTCTTCCTCACCTTTGCTTGTCGCAAATTGTTCTCATATATTGACTTGCTGGCACACTTCAGCCTAGATTTATTTTCCATTCTGTAAGCTTCTTCACAAATGCCTTTTTGCACAGACGATCTGTTTAACATTTCTATCTAACAAATATTATCTAGTCTTCCTAGGATACTGGTTAAATAACAGGGCTTTAAAATAACTGCTTACTAACCACATAAGCCTAACATTATCAGCAGCAGTGGGTGTACAGAACAATTCAGGCTGGCCATTTAAAAGAGTATTTTGGCAATCCATTTTCAAGAACAAATATACAACTACTTTCATGCCAATTTTATTCTTGACCCAGTTCTTGAAGTCTGTAACTGAAAAGTAATAACATTACCATAATAAAATAAAAAAATAATGTTCAAAAAATTATTACAGAATTGGAGTGATTTGTTGCACACATTTTAATCCAACACGCAGACTAAGCATTTCACCAAAATCAAGGCTGTAGCTCTGTTGTTCCCAATTATGTACGGCTGCAGTCCAAATACAGAAAATTGTTACCACATTTTATCCTTTTCCGTGATGAAGAAAACAGTAAGCAATGCAGCTAAATGCAGAACAACCTCTCATTTCTGAATAAACAGTTACCTGACAAACTCTGACCCACTCTACTTTGCTGTGTGAGATACAAAAGAACACTTCTTTACAGATTTTAATTTTTCCAGTTTCTTTCACAGGCTAAAAAGAAATGCCTCTTTTTTTGCAGAAAAAGTAACTAACATTGGTGACACATTTATTGTGAAGACCGGGTGATTGTTCAGAAGAATAGATTCAATTGAAGAACTCTGGAAGTTTCACTTAAAAAGACTAAGTTGGCTGAAGTTTATTACTACTTTTTAAAAAGTAGAGTTCTTAAGAAGTGCCACGTTATAGAAACAGTCTTAACATACCACAAAGTATTAACTATTAAATAGCAAGGTAAGGACAAAGCTAGTAGACAGGCTCTGCTTTTTTTCTTTGGCTCCAGAAGACACTGACTGTAAAATAGCTGAGACCATCCAAAAGTAGTGCAAACTGTGTAAGAAAAACAGACCCTAATGAGTTACAGTATATTAAATAGACCGACATCCAAAGAAAGGGAAAATGCTTTCAGACAATGCAACACTCAGGACTTAAAGACATACTGCTCACATTTTAAAAGAAGGAGCAGTATAAATGCATTAGAAAGAACTGTGGGGGAGAGGAAGGGGGGAATAGTATATAAATGTTTCTCTGCAGTGTCATGAAACAAAATACAATTGCAGATCATTGGAATCAAACTCAGCCCAGGACTGAAAATGGGTTATAAATAAAAAAGGGAGGTGAGAGAATGGAGGAAAGCCAATTTCACCATTCAAGCTAAGTGAAATACGAAGAGTAAACATACAGCAGGAACAGCAAGAAGTCGACTTTCTTTCAGTGTGGATAACTTAAAGGGAAGGCAGTAAATGTAATTATGGTGTTTGGGGTGTTGGTAAGTACATATTATCATAATGACATAGGGACAAATGTTTGTGGTCCTAATGCAAAACTTCTAAGGTCTTGGCAGCTCCTTAACAAGGTAATTAGAGCAATCAACAGTTTCTTCTTACTCCTTCCCAACAGATGCCAGGAATTGTCTGGCTTGCCCTAAGAAAGCTCC
Organism: Centrocercus urophasianus; assembly: GCF_019232065.1. Lineage (NCBI taxonomy): Eukaryota > Metazoa > Chordata > Aves > Galliformes > Phasianidae > Centrocercus > Centrocercus urophasianus. Next base: position 9,634,450 of record NW_024884789.1, on the reverse strand, counting down.
CTCTTTTCCAGAACTAAAAAGGACCAGCACTCCTGAGGAATTATGGAAGTGGAAAAGCAAGGGGCATGTAGATCATATTCCTGTAAAGACACTCTTCTTCAAATGGCAGCCAGCTCCCTGACCAAATCTCTTCAACCAGGCACTTGTCTGGGTTAATGCATTCTCTGTACTTCTCATGTACACATTTTTTAGTGATGACTTTAGTGATGACAGATTTGACATGATGTCAATACTCATTTATTTTCCTTTTAATAACTAATACTGTTCTTTTTTGGGTAAATTTTGAACACACAGTTTAACCTTGTAAATAGCTAGCTAAATGCATTAAAAATATATCAGAAAAACAATGATAATATTCAGTGCATTATATACATTTGCACATAAATACTTTAGCAGTGATTGCACTATGCTCTCCCTGTATCTCATAAAGTGTTACAAATCTAAACTGATAATGTACAAAAAATTAGTTCAGGCAGTAATGTCTCATCTCTAACTCTACAGTGAAATGCATCAACTTGAAATACCATGCCACTCTTGTTTTGGAAGATCCTTCCTCAGTGAAACTGTGGCATCACTCTGTGTTTACACCAATGCAATCATGATCAGCACCTGGCTCATTTTGCATAACTACACATACGAGATCTGCACTAATATAGTGATCCAAATATAAACACAATAATGGCATGCACTAGTTAACTCTGTGTAAGTTTGATGGTATCTCTGTTGAAATGTTATGGAACACATACCGTAACTGCAATTATTTCATGCAATTAATACCCACTTCCAGAAGTAGGAAACATCTCTCTTCATGAAGGGAAATGATCTGATCTTGACTGACAAATACTTTCAAGTATTTCAAGCCAGCCCCTACCAGCTCAACTGACAAATACTTTCAATGCTGATTTCATACAAGAACAGGATCTCCTAGTTGAATGAAAATGATGGCTACCCATGGTGTACCCTCCTCACATACTTACACTTACATGAGATACTAATACTCGTGTATTTAATCACTGGGACTTTTTTATTTGCGTGTTTTGTTTTGTATGATCCAGTAGATACTGCTACAGACTACTTCTCAGTTAGCATTCTTCTGGTCTTTGGATTTTACACGTTTTCAGCGAGCCTCGGGCTCTCTCTTCATAATTACTTTCTTTTTAATATTTACTGAAGCATTAAGCTGTTCATCATGAACAAGCTGCAGAAAATCTAAGTTATTCAGAGAGCTTCTAGACTTCTATATTTATTGGAGAGCGCCAAGGAACATCAGCTACATTATCATTTAATGAAAGCAAGTAAAGGCATATTATTTCTTCAAGATGTTCTGCCATTCCTGTCTTCACTGACAGCTTAGTTGAACGTGTGTCCTTGCATAGCACTAAGAGGTGGATATCAAAGAATGAACGGCTTCAAATGTCTGAGGATTTTCTGCATATATCACGTTTTTAAGGGATTCTAAGGATTTAAGGGTTTCTAAGGATTAGAGAAACCGTTCCTGACAATTCTCAATTAAACAGCCTGTCAAAACTAAATCAAAACTGTTTCCCAGGAAGTGATTATAGCAATGTACATTCTTGGGAATACATTCCTAATAGGAATATACTCACAAAAGTTGCCTAGACATAGTCCTGGCAACCTGCTGGAAGTGTCCCTGCTTGAGCTGGGGACTGAACCAGATAACCATCACTGGACCCTTCCAACCTCAACCATTCTGTGATTCTGTGGGGAAGCTCATTTCTTGTGACTGTGCATGCACAAACTGCCACACAAAGAAACAGCCACTAAGGGGATAAAGATAAAGGAGAGACCCATTCTGCATCAGAGGCCTCTTTCCAAAAGCTAGCCCATACCAGCTCAACTGAAAGTGACACACACCAATTGTAATTAATTCATTATACCCTCATGGGGAATAGCATCAGACTCCTGAAAACACGTGCACTTCAACAAAGTAATGCTGATTTCATACAAGAATCTCGTAATTGAATGATAATGATGGATATCCATGGCATTCCCTCCTCACATACTTACACTTCCATTTGAAGCACAGAATGTTTCAGCACAAGTTTTCTAACACTGGATATACAGAGAAGACAAGAAAGTACTCAGTAGAATAGGAATCTCTCAGAGATAAGACAGGAAAACACTAGCATCACTAGCTCCCCACATAGGAGTATTAACCTTCAGGTAACATGGGTGAATTAGCCTGTTATGCCATCCAAGCCTCCCTTTTTCAGTATATGTTGTGTACTACGTAGCCTGGTATAGCACATCACTGCTGCCTAATCGGATAAACAAACAGCAGTGGAACCTAAAACACATGAAAATGAAGAGCGCCGCAGAACGCAGAGTCCTTTAAATACTTTTTCCATACATTTTCCATTCTTAAAAATCATCAAAATGCTTTGTAATTAAGTTTGCTATGTACAGATTTAACTATATCAAATACAGATAAAATATAGATAAAATAATAATTTATATGAAATGTACAAAACACTAACAGGCTTTGCTGCTGTTTACAGATAAAAGAATCTGTAGAAACTGCTGTTGATCCAGATGCCTGTCTAATACATAATACTTCACAGCCTTACAAAATGCTGTGTAGAAGAGGATGGAAACTACTTTTTGGCCTACTTTCTACACTGACATACTGAAGAGGAGGGATAGTCTTGTGGTTGAGACACTTGGCTGGGACTGAGATGACCTGGGTTCAGTTTCAGACTCCACTACAGACTCCCTGTATACCCTTACACAAGTGACTTAATCTCTCTGTATGTAACGTAGGGCTGCCAATACTTCTGGACGCTGTAAGGTTTTTTCCTCTTCAGACTACACAGCCTTTGGGACACAGATTTGTGCGTTCTGTGAACGATAAAGGAAGCTTTGAGCTGAATTCTGTCCTCTTGGCATTATTGCAATAAAAGGAGAAAAGATTTTTTGCATAATGTTTTTTGTGTTTTGAATCTTCAAGTCTTTTTTAAATTCAATTAATTGTCTGTTCGTAATAAATGACCAAAAGAATTAGCTCTTGAGATTTTCTGTGCTGGGCAAGTGCAACACAGCAGCAGAACACATTCCACAGAAGAACTCATGCACAATCAATTAGGTCGTCTAATTAATTTTCCAACTCAATAGATGCTATGAACTATTTTTTATACAGAAATATATCTATACTGGACACACATGTGTAAAAGCAATCCAAAAACTTTAAAAATCATAGAGGAGAAGGACAGATGATATTCACTTGAAGGGAATGGGCTGCTACATGGGAACAATGCCTTCTCACGTGGGATTCAAATTTCTGACGTGAGAGGAAAAAGCACATGGGGAGGCAAGGGGGAAGGGAAGAGTATTTTCCAATGGACAAGGCTGTGTATTTACCACTAGAGACTGACTTGTTAATCAGTATTTAGAGTGATTTATGACATTTATCCCATAATCAGGAAGAAAGAAAACTGGCACACACAAAAAAAGCAAAAGCACTTAAAAATAGATTTGAGTGAAACAGGGACAAAACCACGGATACTTAATGCAGTTCTTGAGCAGAGATGACATGAGGCTATAGAATCTAACAACGGAGATGTACTTGTCTACTCCTAACTCAGACAAAACATCAAGTAACATTAGCATGAACTGTTACTTGAACTGACTGCAGAACAAAGTTTGAAACAAGTTGAAGAAGGGCCACAGAATTTTTTTTCTCACAGCATCATCTGCACTAGATCTTTACCTGCGATGAATTCTGCTGCACTGCCTTTCCCATTGCTGTGATCACCTGAAAACGATTCTCCCACATGAACAAAGAGAAGCATTTGTGAGACTACAGTTATAATTGTGATGTCTGAATCAGAAGAGTGAATTGACACATTTCTAAGTCCTAAGGGAAACGGCAGGCAGTTTTAGACATACACCTATAATTCACGATTATGGGAAAGATGTAACAGAAGCACAAGACACTTCAGTTAAGGCTTTACCATAGGCATTTCTATGTAAGCACAGACTGGTTCATAAGTGAACTTAAAAATCCTATAGTAAATAAAAAGTGATAAACAACCATCACTCCAACCTACAGCATTTCTTCAGTTTTCTATTAGTAACCATACAATGTCCTCTGTTGCAAATACAGAGAGCGGATCTCTCCAAGGATCCAACAAGCCAAGACAGCAAAAAGAAGAGGGAAGAAAAACACAAAGGCAGCAAAGACAGGTTGGATCAAAGCAAATCCAACACAAGTGGAAGCACGAAAACATGGAGAGACAAACACTGGGAACCAGCAGGCATCATGTGAGAAGGGCTGAGAAAGAAGGGTAGGAAAAGGACAGCCTGAGAGTTTCACCAGCCAGTAAGGAGAGGGATTATTGCCAGGACAGGCTGGCCTACTAACTAGTGAAAAGGGAGGCCTGGAGAGCCGACTAGTGAGGAGCAGCCAGCCAGGAGAAAACATCCAGGAGAGCAATCTGCACATCAAGCAGAACAGGAGCAGCCAACAGTGCTCACCTTCACATGCTGAGAAGCACAAAGATGCCTGAGAACTTCACAGCAATGCAATGAGTTTACCACTGATGCAACAGACCTCAATATTCCATCTGAATATGCACTCTGAAATATTACATACTTGCAAGCACTCAGGTGACCACAAGAATAAGCAGTGATTGCAGAAATCACAGACGTTAACCTTGTATTTTTCAGGAGGGCTTTCCCCTCCTCCCGTACTCTCCCCATCTGTGGAGTTGACTTCCATATTTTTTCATTTTCGATATTTTCAAGCTGATAAGGTACAAAATATTATTTGTGTAGCTGAAATACTAAACCAGTGATAAATTACATTAGGAAAAAAAAAAAAAAAAGACTCAGAAATGAAGGATGGCCTGATTCAACTGCACTGACAACATACTGCTTGTCTGTCAAATTAGGCAATTGCTATCTATCCATCTCAAAAAAGTAAAACATGAGACAAAACCGAGCACTATAGCTAATGGATTGCCAGTACCTCTGATGTCTTTTGAAATATTTCTAACCCTGAAAGAACAACAATTGAATAAATGAATTGGAGCTGAGTAAACCACATCAGGGCTTAATTTTGTCCCCATCTTAAGGCATCTTTCAAAACTAGAATAAAATTAATGAGCAGTAAAAGATGTAGTTTAAAACTGTTTGCTAGAAAAGCATGTCCCATTTGCAGTTTCCAGATTGTTAAGCACATCCCATTCATTTTTCTCTCTCCCACATATCTTCCTGTTGTAACTCAGCAGTGTGTGAAGCATGTACTGATGTGAAGATGCTTCCATCAATACGTCAGGATTAACGGAAGGAAAGGAAGTAAGGGAATCCACACCTAGGAAAGCTTCACTTACCCTTCTGGATATAGAATCTCAGATACACTACTGAAATCCTTGAGTATCTTTTGCCTTTTAATTTCAATGGGCTTTAACTTCAGTATTAAACTGCTAGGAACCCAGTGACTCCCTGAGCTCTCAGGCCAAAAGCAGATTTGCACCTGAGACAAAGAGTATGTTAAATGTTAGGAAGTCAAATTCTTGTTGGAATTGAGCATAAGAGCGTGGCACACAATGGACAGCAGCCCAGGATTTCCCACAACTGGTAAGAGAGAATGGAGGTGGTAAGCAGGATGCAGCTCCTATCTACTGCTGGGAGTTAAGATGGGTAAGTGTACAGAAAACAGTATAAAGCAGTTCAGAGTTCCTCAGTGGGAGCTCTGGCACCTATCTAAACTGCAAGGTTTAGTAATTACAATGCCAATTTAAACTCGTACTTAAAAATATAGGAAATATCTTCTTTTTAATAGATGGGTACCTTTAAGAATTGGTCACTGATACACACATGCATCACTCTAAGCAATGCTAATGGAACAACAGACGGTGTCTGTTTTTAGTGATGTCTAAGGTTTCAGCTGGTTGTAAACCAGCACTGTGGGAAAACTTTTAGGTGGCTTTAAAAAAATTCCCATAAAACAGTAGAAAGCTCATAATTTAAGACGCTTCCTCCTGATCATCAGAGGTATTGAGCACTATATCCAAAAGGTAAGTAAGACTGTTCCCAGAAATAACATATTTTATCTACACCATTCCTGTAAGGAAATATCTATTTCAGTAATTAAGCTTCAGGCTTCAACTATGCCTGTGATAAATAAAATTCAAATTAGAAAAATGTTTTTAAATCATCAAATAGTGTAGTCTTATAAAATAAAATACACTTGCAGTGGTTAAACTGCCCTTACACACCAGCATTTTATTAGTGTGTGAATATACTATAAGCCTAAATTAGAAAGATAATGTAATTTAGCCCACATGTTTGAAATGAGATAACCACTGGATGGAACTCCTGCCTGGCAGCATTCTGATCTCCTTCCTTCCCTCATTTAATTAGGAATTGGAAATGGGATCAGCATATTTTAAATAGCTGATTAAAAGCCCTGCTCATAGAAGTGATCTTATTTATTTTTCATGTGAGCATCAGGCTGGCCCCCTGCTTTGAATGAGGAGCAGAAAGTCATAGGCATCACCTCATGGGAAAAGGATGGCCCAAAACTCCAGTCCATGTGCTCAAATTTGGGTATAACATGAATCCAATTGAAGTGCATGATAAGGGCCTTTGGATTTCAAAAAAGCTATTGGAGGACACATACACACTTCTCTATGCTTTAACCAATGTATATTAGCATATCTGCGCTCAAGAAACATTTTAGAAATGAGAATATCAGACAGATTGTGTAAGCAGCACATAAGCCCAAAAGAAAAGGAACACTATATCATAAAAGGGAAAGAGACAGTAAGTGTTTCGCTTGCTGTTTATTCTGTTAGAATATCTTATTCATCATCTTGAAACCCCAAATTGCTGTTAAATGAACACCATTAAAAGTAGCAGTATTTCTGTACCTTAGAGCCAGAAATAGCAGCCTTCTAGAGTTGTTAGAGCTTGTTCGTATTTCTGGCTTATGTCTGTGAGCTTTTATCCAGAATTACTAGCTGACATTAATGCATGGTACTACAGCACAGAGCTTTCTCATTAACCTCATGTACCTTCTTAAAATCTGGCAGAAAATAGTCTGTCTGCATCAACTCTGAGGTCTGATTCAAAGCCCACCCAAGTCCCCGGGCATCCCTTTCTCTGACTTCACTAGGGTTTCAATCACCTCCGTACTTCCTTCCTAAGAGGTTTCATCCAGGCTTCATTCCCCTGAACACTACAGGACTTCCACCATCTGAGTTTGAACTGATGCTATTGGTATTTGTATGTACAGTTGGTATTGGAGATGGTATTGGTCTGTACAAGCAATATGAGTTTCTTGTAGCTGCTGTTGTGCATGAAATGTACGCATAATCCATCCTCTGGTCATAGCCAAGCAAAGACACAGAACGAACATAAGCCACTGCCCACAGGGTTTTGGCAATAGCTTACAGTAAGTGGCAAATAATTACTGGGTTTGATGCTCAGCGTAACATTAACCATCTTGAACATTTCTGGTATTTCTTTGGATACAATGAGCAGTTGCCTAGAAATTCCACTTGTACTCTTCAGTGAGGAGTCATGACGTAATGTTTTATAAGATTACCCAAGTATTATGAACAAAGAACGAAAGTGAATGTGCATGTGGATATGCAGAACATACATTTACCCAATTTGTTTGAATGATCTCAGACACTGAAAAACACACCTCTCATATCAAGAATTCCTTCAGCAAACATACACTAAGAACAATAGCAGTCTCTAAACAGTGGCAGATGTCAGCAGGGCCTTGTGCAGCCACACTCCAGACAACTAACATTAACGATTCAAAACTAACTCGTCTCTTAGTCTGTCCTCTATCACACTGAATTCAAAGGAAGCATTTCTACCGATTTCAACAAGGGCAGAATACCAATTCTGGTATGTTTTGGGGATAGCTGAATCCTTGGAACTGCAGCAAGACTTTGCATCACAGTAACAGAAAGAAATTCCTTCCTGCTTGAGACTGAAGCAGACATCGACGATATAGGCTGAAGGAAGTTGTTATTTCTATTCAAAATTCTGAACAGCTGTTTTCAAGACAGATTAAAAGATTTTTCAATGTTTGGATTCAACTCAAGAGCTTTATCTAATGCATACTTCGTATTTGAGTATTTGTTGAATTAGAAATTTAATAGAGCAGCTGAGTATTTTAAAATCTTTTGGAAGATGTGAAAAAGGGATGTGAACTCTAGCACACCCTGTAAAACATAAATTTCTTACCAAAAGAATATGTTATTCATGTGCTCTGTACATTAGGTCAATTATTACTCACTTTCTTTGGAGAACAACCAAGTGCCTCCACCCTTTATAACAGAGAACTGTAATCAACCGTAGTAAGAATAGCAGAGCTATTCTAATACATGTTGGTGGCTCAGGCCCTAGCTCAGGAAAGTTTGAAGAGTAAGAGACTGAGAGTGATTTGCCATCACCTCTACTTATTTTTATTTTTAAAGAGAGAGGGAAGAAAATTGATGTTTCCTTTTATGCCTCAGTAAATAATTTCAGTTTAACAAAAAAGGGGGAAAAAAACTTTTTTTTTTTTTTTTTTTAAATGAATGCTTTAAATTGGCCCTCCAATTTAAACACTTCTGTTATTTAATGACAAATTCCATAAACATTCTGAAACTAATATTTCTTCCACTGCACGCCTTTCATTTCCGCTAACCCAATTTAACCTCTCATCTTCCTTGTAGTCAGCAGCTGTACAAAGCATTTTTTTAATACTGACATCAGCAAGTGACTGAAGTGCTAGTGCTAGATTCAAAATGCCTTCTAAAAACATGACTTTTTGTATTGAATTTGGAACTGAGTTTGATACAACTTGTACTGTTAGTTTAATATAGTATCACCTTTCATGAAGCCATATCTTGTTGGGTTCCTGCTGGGACCTTAGAGCTGAAATAGCACAAGGTTTAATGCATGGCACTTCATTTTGCCCAGAACTGACACAGGCCAAGAGAAGCATTTCAGATTATTTAGATAACCACACAGATTAAATACCCAGCAAGGTAGCTTGCTAAGTCATTCATCATTTGCCATTCCTGGACCGTGCTCACGTCTAGCCATGTTTTTACTAGAAGAGCCATTCAGATGGATGGAATGCACATCTCCGCTGGTTTTCCCGGCCTAAGAAGCAGTCTAAACTTCTCAACCTGCTTTCAATGCTCTCTTCCTGTGAGATGCATGAAAGTACTAGGCTAGATGCCCTCCGCCATCTTTCTATCATCCTACCTCACCTGCTTCTTTTGTTTTTCCTTTGTGACTTTCTGTATAACAAAACATATCTTTCCTTACTTTAACCCCTCAAGAAGCTGGCACCAACAAACTGTCCTCCTATTTCTCAAGAATCAAGTCCCTGGGATAAGTAACACTGTGTCACAAAATTCTATTCTACACATAGTATCTGCATCAACAAACTATACCTTAAAGGAGTCACTGATCTAACACTGACTCTCCTTTCACAGCACGTAACACTTCTCCCTTTTTTAACTGACCATTTCAATGGCAGATCTTTTTGCCTTTCAAGCCTGCAGTCTGGAAGTCATTTTTGACCCTGTGGTTTCTTTTGAAGCTTGTATTAATCCGACTGTAAAGCTGTCATACTACCATTTTGCGGATCTCTCCAAGTTACCACCCATACTGTCCCACCGGGACATGGAGATTCTCATAAAGGCTTTCATCGTATCTCAGCAGGACAATTATAATTCATTGCTTGCTGGTTTTACTATTACCTCTTATAAACATTTCAGGCTTAAGTAGTATTCTGTAACTTATACTGCTCAGCTGAGCTGAAATGTCTGGACATACTATTCCAGCACAGAGACACGTCCAATGGCTCTCGAGGAGCATTTCGAAGTGTCTCACTGTAAGACTCATCCTAATTGCACTTTAAAGGAATTATACAGCATGCTTTTCACAGCAAATGCTTTTTGCTTTCTTTCTTGTCCTAGTTCTCAGAAACTGAAGCAGACACAGGAGTTTTTGTGAGCTTAAAATCCCACTTGACTTAGGGACCTGGTTTCCTTCTAACTCAGATGAAATTAACAGTCAAGACAGCGGAAAAAATCTCAAAGCATGTCTATGATTTTGCTTATTTGCATGCTCCTTAACTGTACCAATTACAATATAGAGTATTTTCAAGCTAAAATCTCATAGTGAAAAACAAACAGAAACAGTGAATCACAGAAACACAGCACTAAGAACAATGTGATGCTGTGACACATCAGCATAGCAGGCATAATGTGATGAGCATGAATGAGTACTACAGCCCAGTAAATTACCTCTGTGGATTTGAAGTGCATAGATTGTTCATATTCACTGGAAGAACATGTCCACAATTTTGCCAATTACCCTGAATTCTACTACAAATTTGCCCTCCTTTCTCCCCTCACAGTCAAGCTTGTCAATATCCAGTCACAGAGCGTGCACCAGCAACCCCAATATGTAGCCTTACAGAGGTCTGATTATACATGGGACTCTGTAGCAAATTGGTCTCCTGATATTTTTATTTTAAGTAACAGAAGTACAGCCACTGTCAAGTGCAAGCAGAAAACATCACCTGCTACTTTGTCTGCAGTGTGTAGTACTGACGTCATTAGGAGTTAAAACCATTCCCTACCCCACATCCCACAGAGCAGTGTAAGTTTGTCAGCTCATTTCATATTTTTAAACAAATTGCTCAATTTTCAGAATTTTATTAGGCAATAATATATGCTTTCATTTCACAGCCTCAACGAATCATTGTCAAATACACTTCAGACGATATAAAGCACAAATAAAAACAAATAAATAACACCTCCCCCTACCCCCCAAGCACACACACAAACACACACCACTACTATCAACAAACAAAACATCCAGGATTATGAATGTCCTGATAGAGTTAGCTCTGAATCTTCCTTCAATGGCTAACAGGCTTGAATTGGATGTGCTGCAACAAATCACAGACTAAACTACATTTCACACATTTTCTGGGAGGTGACTGGACAGAGTCCTAGACAACCTGCTCTGGTTCTGCTCAAACAGGAGGAAGTCTCTTCCAGCCCAGAGTGATTCTGTAAGATGAAAAGCTTAGAAAGTATCCCCTCTCTCTTCTGTAATTCTTACAGCTTTATTAAAATCAAACAAACAAAAAAAGGGAATAGCTTCTTTGGTATGTCAGAGTCACTCCACTGAGTGACCGATCTCCCCAGTATCGCTAAAAACTTATCTTACAGTAGATTCAATAGGGCTATCACGAGCAGTGGGAACAACATATGCAATATAAGCATCTCATCTTACAAAAGCAATGGCTTAACCTCAAGACTAAGGAGAGCTAAGAAATCACTATCTACACAAAAGAAAAAAAAAAACAAACAACAATACAGTGAATCTAATCAAATATCACTAAATTTATTACCACTGCTGCAATGTCAGTGAGGTCCTTCTGTCTCAGCACACCAGAGCAGGGGCTCTGTCCCATGTTCACACACAGTGACATAGACATAAAGCCCCAGCAACCACTTCCCCAAGGACAAACTGCAAGCATTCTCCTAAGCTCCCATTCCCCTATGGCTGTCAGCACTTCTGTCTTGGAAAAAGAAGTGTTAGAGAGTCACATCCCAAGGAGTAAAGAGGTGAGGACCCTACTGAGACTCCTGGAGATCACCTGGTAAACTTTGCAACACTAACTGATGAGGACAGAGCTACTGTAACACAGTCCCAGCATCACCCAGCAATTTAGTGTTTGTCAAGTTAAAAGTCACATGCTATACTAAACATTCATGAAAAAAAGCAGTGCAGAATCCATCCCTTCCAAATGAGGCCTGGAACAGGAATTATACCACTGGAAAAGAAAATTAAGGCCATGGCTCAGCAACCTGAAGTTGAGGCTGCAATTATGCTAGCCTACCTGTGTTAGCACAGCATGGGCAATACCAGCAGCAGACACATGGTGAATGTGTAAGATCACAATGCAGAACCAGGTGCTTTCTTATTTCTGTTTTAAAACATGTAAGTGTGTGCTTGCGTATCTGTGTATACACCCACACACTTCACTAACTTTCAAGATTTTCCTTTTGTTGTTGGTTTTGTTTTGTTTTTTAATTCCTTATCTCTAGCTTTTACACGTCTTTTTACAAAGAAAAAAAATGAGTCTTGGTTTCTTTACATAAGGAAATTCCCTCTTTTTCCAAAAGAGACTCTTTTTTTTCTTTCTGGATAAGGAGTGCAAAGCCAGACTGTTTTACAGCATAGCAGAGTTTGGAAAGTGATCTTTCTCTTAAGGCTTCTTTCATTTTAGACCTTATTTAGGCCTCTTTTCTTTTCCTACAGCATTTCTCCAGAGTGCCAAACCGTACAAGCTGTCACTGAAAAAAATTATAAAAACCACTCAGTCATTATTCCTGAACTTCTCGAGGCCAGTTGGAAACGCAGAAGTGACTGTCCTTACAACCACTCTTAGGCAGTTATTTCCTATAACTTTTTGCCACTTCTACGCTGAAGTAGGATATGAGCTATTTTTCTAAATGTAACAGATTTCTTCAACTCTGTTACAAATATGTTGCAAGACAACTTACATATGACATAACAGTAACACTGACCATTTTGAGCACCTTTCCTTAAGATGTATTTTCATTAGCGTTTCCTAGCTGACCTACATAGAAGAATTGTTTTTCTTGGAAATGCCCTTGTGAGTTTATCCTTGCATTAGGTAAGACCTACGAGATTTTAAAAGAATTCTCTTTTCTTTGTTAGAAAATACCAGTCTTAAAAACACCTAAGCTCTTAATCACTTCAAAACAAACAGCACCAACAAAACGTGTGACCAAACCTGAAGAGGAATCGTATGTACCAATATTTTCATTCTTTCTGTTGTAACTGAGCTACTTTACATTCTTAACAATTCATAGGGACCTACAAATGGGGAGACAGCTGACATTTGAAAAAGGAGAATATTGTGATGGTACTAAGAAGGCAAGAGTGGTTTGAAGACATTTACCCTGAAGGCCTCGAATGCATTGCTGTGCTGCAAGGACAACTAAAATCAACAAGAGCTGACTCAGCCTCTCAGCACACACAGAAAATCTGACTTTTGTGATACAACATCAGACAAATTCTTCCCAGTTCCCCCTGGAGCTCTGCAGAGCACAAATCCAGCAGTGCAGGCCACTCAGGAAGTTTTATCTTTCAACCACCTCTACTGTGTACAGAAAAGTCACATCCATGTTAATGTAACATCCTATAACCAAACAAACATGGACATCTCTTTGTGAAGGTAACTTCAACAAACCCTTCTGATGAAAGCACAGGGTCCATTCTTTATTTCCTAAGGCACGACCAAGCAGACCACATAAACAAAGGCAGCGCAAGGTTCAGCCCCTGACTGCAGAAAGCAGGAATGAATTTCTTGTGGAGCAAAGGCGTGCCCAGAGGCTGCCAGCACACCTGGAGGTAGGCGTGGGGTGCAGCAACACAGCTGTCTGCAGTACAGGAGAATGATCTCAGTGACCCTCCTGTGAGTCCCTTCATGACCTCCGTGCCAGAATCAAATCACACCAATTAGAACAACACAACAGTTTCATTCAAATGTTTGTACGGTAATTAAATGTATCAACACATGCCATTACCACTTAATAAGTGTTTCTACCTTGACCAAAGCACGGGCTCCTCATTTTGTATGCAACTCCACTGTCACAACTAAAACCGAGTCAAAGCAAAATACAAAGGCAGGCCAAGCAATACCTTGCTGCACATCTAAAGGTCAGTGCCCTTAGCAGCCAATCAGGAAGGCATGGAAATACAGAGAGGGCTGCCAAATAGCTGAATGAAAACTCTGGATTTGTTTGACTGAAACCAAAACTCAATTTGGAACAAAATGTAAATGTTCAGCTTCATGTACAAAAGTTGGAGTCCTTACATCTCACAAGAGACCTAAGCCCATATGTACTGAATCATTTATGGATCTTGATTAAGGTTTAAGCATATATTTTAAAGAACATTTTAAAACACGTTATGTGGTATTTTCAGATGCTTTATGTATAGAGCAAGCAACACACAATAGCTGGATAGTGTATTCACAAGAAGCAGAACAATGGATAAAAGCTTTCACATACAAAAGACCCTAAAAACGCTTTTTGGCATTCAAAAACAAACCGAGCTGAGTCCTGGTCCAAAGATCTATTGATTATATTGCTAAGTATTCTAAATGGTCTTAAATCACACATACTAATTCTGTATAAACTTACTTCCTCAGCGTTAAGCTGCGGCTTTGGTTTAAAAAAATGTAAGAGCTCCTCATCCATTCAACTCAACTTTTTTCACAAAGATATTCTTAGCTGCCGATAATGAACTCCTGTTTTAAAACTGGAAGATACTAAGGATGGCAACATGAATTAAAATTCTAATAAAGAAAGTAAAACATCAGTCCATGACTAAATATATTTGATGTCAGCCTGAAGCAATCTTTCATAATTTATGGATTCAGGGGAAAATGGTGCATTAGAATAGTTACTCCAGGCCTTCAAGCTTAGCCATCCTTTAGTTTGCTGCTATAATACTGTACACACTGTATTCATGTTGCAGGGCTGAAGAAACTACACGTCTATGTCAACAGATGTGTTTCTTGGAAGACAGCTACAAAAATCAAGTTTATTCAAATGTTTGCCAGCTACCATATGCTGCAATACTACTTTAAATGCCACATAAGGCTTTGGGAACATACTTTTACTGCTATCTACACTTTGTTATTTACTTTCCGTTTAGACTAAATACCAGAGACGGGGCACACTAAGGGGTGCAGTGTCCTCTTTGTGAAAACATTCTGCTCGTTGTAATATTTAGAAAGCAGAAAACACACACGGCACTACACTACTCTCGACCACTTTCAGCGGCTGCAGTTTCATAGAGAGGCTCTGGGAAAGATATTTTTACATATGGCATTAATTCTGGGAACTTTTAATAATGGCCAAATATAATTAAAAATTAGGCAAAAATTCCTGCCATGGAGCGAGCAGTACAGAAACAACTCTGTCTGAAGAAAAAGCAATCATTTGCTCATATTCTGAGTCCAGAAAAACACAAAACACACGTGGTACATTTTTAATATTTGAACTACATCAGGCCCTACTCAGCTCCTATGTGAAGCGAGTGGCAGAACTCCAAGATGCAGCAGGACTGAGCCCCTGATGTTGTCATAAGCATTCAAATAAACAAACAGGGCTGTAACACATTCTAAGCTTCCACTGTGTTCCTCTAACTGGATCCAGACAGAAAAAGAAAAGGACATTTCACTACACTTTTTTCAATAGCAGAATAACAACAATATACGATTTTATATTCTATGGAAGTGACTCTGCAACTATCCAAACGTCCAAAGGAAAAGAGATTCAAAGAGATCGAGATTGCTACTATGCATTAATTTGGAGGACATCGTTCTATCAAATCTGACTGGGATGTCTGATCTCTCTGAGTCTGTAACATCTCTTTTGGACATCACTCAGGACTTTCATCAAATGCATGAGAGAGGGATGTTTTCAAACGATTCCAAAGTGGGCAACTAATGTAGCTAGCTCAATTCCCCAGGCTCTATTTACAGACAACAAAAAGAGCTGGCGATGTTCTGAATCATCCTCAGGGAAAACTAAGCTAAATCTCTGACTCAGTCTCTTCAGTGACTCTTAAAGGAACTGCAAAATCTGTACCTCATTCATTATTGAAAGTTAAACGGTGTAAAGGTGGCATCCATTTCTTAACCCAGCAGAAGAAATTTAGGTTTGCTTGCACCTTAACTTTTCTATAGCCTGTGATTTATTTTTGTCAGCAATACGACTAAACGATATGCTGCAAGCTGAGTACACAACTCAGGCACACCTCTCAGAACTCAGGACTAACTCTGAAAGCTTTGGCCATAATCCAGCAAGACCCTTAAGCATTTGAATAACATTATGCACATTGACATCTCAAGTTTGCATTTAAATGCACGTCAAAGCCCATCACCGGATCACAGCCAGAGAACTCAGCACCTTCCAGAATGAATGGTTAAAGTTCAAATTTTAACTGAGTCAATATGCATGAAATATTTTCCCTTCTGGACTGTGTATATTAAACATATCTTAAATTGCTGTAGGAAGCATTTCCCAACTCCACTAGTTTTTTACTGTTCAGCTTGCATCAAGTTCACCTTTTTGATGAACATTATCTCAAAGGAAAAGCAGCTCCTCTGTGTTTATGATACACCTGCATACACTTGTCAGTGTGCTCAGGAGGCTCCCCCAGCTCTGGAAGGGCACCAAGCACACAGACACAGCTTAGGAGCTAATGATACATGTGACGGACTTGGCCGCATTGCAGTTATCAGTCCAGCCCTCACAATGCATTTCTCACTGGTGACATGATATGCACTCTCCCAGAACACGAAGAGGAACTCCACTGATAGTAGTGATTGTAAAAACTCCTTTTGATCACATTTTGTGGAGCTTTATACCAACATTAACACTTCTAAGCCACACAAAAAGTAATTTGTGGGCTGAAACTCTTCAGTGCTTCTCCCACAAAAAATAAATACATAAAACTGCTGATGCCACAGGTGTGATGGAATTTGCTGCACTGTGAAACAGTAGGTCTTTTACCAGATAAGCTCTTTCATTATGCATGTATTTGAAACCATTGACAAAGAAGTCTTGTAAATATTCATTAACAATCATATGGTCAGCATTTACTGAGGTACTACCAACCAAGCTAATTAGTCTTACAAATACCGGACAAATGTATGGAAAATTAAAACATCAGACATAAAACAATGGGCTGCTGAACTTCAGAAACTGGCTCAAACACTAGGAACATTTTCATTGCTTTCTATATCTGGTTATTAGAACAACCTCCCTAGATCTGGTTGCCTCAACACTTTTTAGTCAAGACAGTTCTAAGCTACGACACACGCAGCAATGGCTGGAGTACACCTGGCTCTGTGACATACACACCACAAACACTCTGCCACTCTTACTGTTAGCCAGTGCTTGCAGAGAAAAGCACTGTGTGATATGCAGTGGTAAGTTACTTACATCACTGTTAGCCTGTGGCATGGCATATCCTAGAAGTCAAACCACAGCCAAACACATGGAAAATATGCATGTCACAAAACTGTAGCACTTCACATCACATTCATATTGAGAAATGGTATTTTCACAACAATCTGCCTCTCCTACTTCTCCCAGAAATGGGATAGGTTCAGAGATTATTTCTCTTGAGTAATTTCCCATTTTTTCCCCCTCCAAGCTTTGGTTATTTAAAAAAAAAAAAAAAAAAAAAAAAAAAAAAGAAGAAGAAATCTCTCTCTTTGCAGGGCATGAAACTTGTCAATTTATTTATTGGAAAATGGCCATCCACGCATATACATCAGAAGCCCACTAGGGAACATCACAAATCCACATAACATTCCAGAGCAAGATCCAAAATATGGATCTCTTTCTTAGTTGACAGATGTGTAAAATCATATGCAGCCAGACAAGTCCCTAATGACCACACAGGTGCACGTGCTGAACAATGCAAGCCTACTAAGATCAGCATGAGCTTATACTTGAAAAGTTATCTTCAGAAAACATTTTTCTGATGGGATAATGTGATTCTGGGACCAAAAAAACACCACACCCTTTTTTAGAGGAGGGGAACATATTAGCTCAGCTAGGTAGAGAGGCTGGAGAGAATCCCTGTGAAAGAAGCCAACTGTCAGAGGTTTTCTGGGAAGATATGACTATCACTTGGCCTCAGTACTGCAGTGATCTTTCACTAGAAATACTGCACCATATTAATGTGTATGTTCTCTTTTACTGATAACTACAGGATCAAGCACATGTTCTAAGTAAAAACTGCTCATGGATGGCACATACAGACTACAGCTTTCCACTTCAATTGTGCTCAAAGACATGTAAGGGATTCCATGACAGTATGACTTGGCTCAAATGGCTTTGTGTCACCAGTTTCACACTCCACCCGACACTAGGAAGGAGCCCTGAGGGACTGACTGAAGCTGTTAGCAGGCTTCAGCCCAATCAGGTGGAGTCAAACTGGCCACTGCAGATTAGGCAACATAAAAACAGCATTGAATAACCCCGTTCAGAACTTGCACAGCTCCAGACTGAAGGCTCAAACCTTCACCCATGGAGAACAAACAAACAGTAACTGCTTGAAATTCAACAGATTTGTAGAAATACTCAAAACAACCATAACCTAATGTCATGGTTTTATTTTTCCAAACTCCAAGCTTAACCAAAGACAACATTTTCCATTCTTCTTGCTGAAGAATGAGACTTTCAATGAAATAGATCAACTGCTAACTCTATCAAATGAAAATGTATTATTTTAAAGATTATAAAATTTAACAGGAGGCTTATGCCTCAGTATTCCTTGCTGCATCTCTCTCAAATGAACAATTGGTTGAATATCATGAAACAAAAAGCATATACCAGATGAGGCAGTTGGCAGTTGGATAACAATACAGCTGTGCAAGATGGGAAGCAGAACTGAATAACCTCTGCCATAATATAACACACGAAACACAGAGGCAAGGTGCTACTTATCACTGGTAAGCAAACATATCAGAGAGATGCAAACAGCTCTTCTGATGACTTAATAACTAAATCAAAGCTTGGGTAAAAGCAACCATCAATATTTTTCATTTGTCAGCTTTTCCACATACCTCTTTCACACTGGGGTCCAGTAAATCCATATGTGCATGCACAGCGGTTTGGGGCAACGCATCTTCCTCCGTTAAGACATCCATTTTCACAGACAGCTGTATCAAAGGGAAGGTAAAAGTAGTCTTTACTATATTATTCCCAGAAAAATAGGAAACTACATGCCTAACCAGCTCAGGTAAACTAGTAAAAAACAGGACATGTTTTTTCTAGAATCCTTTGCTATTTCCTGGCCTCATTAGTATAATGAATTCATCTTTTCAAGGAGGTATAATGTAAACATGCTAATAACCACAGTTCCTCTGACCTCTCAGAGCCTCTTTGATGACCTGACAATTCCACAACTTTGAAATAACGTCTCTTTCAAACTCTCAACAAAGAAGCACAGAAAAAGTAGAGATTGCTCATAGAAGGTGCAGGTGAAAAACGCACCTTCAAATTCTCAGAGGTGTTCCCGATATTCAAGCACATTTACCCATACATTCACTTACTCTGCCATCATTTAAAAAAATAAAAATAAAAATTCTGTTTTAAAAGGCTTGTTACTGGTGTTTAATAATCCATGATACCAAACAGGAGAGCAATATGCAATCAGTGTCTATTCTGATTTAGTTAATCCATGATTCCTTGAACTACACAGTCACTAGAGCCCAGTTTTCCTCACAATAAAATCCAAAAGCAATTTCCTTCAAAAATAATCAGAAAATGTAACATTCACATGAAAAAAAGGTTTTTAAGTACAATTTGATGCTCATTGAGTAATGTTATTCTTTGTTCCGTTCACGTTCACTGCAGTAGAAAGAACGTTTCCATTTATCCTCTTTTATCCACTTGATATTTCACAGAGAAGGCAGAAATATAATTCTTAATCCTTTCACCATGTGATCCTCTTCCAGATTATTAGAGTAAATTCCTGGTCTCATTGAAGTTCATGTAAAGTGTGCCATTGACTTTGACAGAGCACAAAAGGTTTTCATTAAATAAGCTAAACACATTTTCTCTGTCAGACCAACAGTTCACTAGATAGCAAAACGACAGCCTTGGTTAAAAGCAGCATGTACATCCTTATTTGAGTTTCTTCACAGCATTCTAGCCAAGAGCAGCAAGGGACCACCATAATCAGTTTGGGAGAGGCTTCAAGCAGCAAATCCAGGAATGTTGTTGGCTCAGGATTGATTGAGGAAACAAAAACTATGTCGATCGACTGTATCGAGACAATATCAAAATAAGTAAAACTTGTAGAGTGTAAGAACCAACTCTTAGATAAATCCCTAAAATAAAAAAGAGGCTTTGTATTAAAAAGCTCAATGTTATCTAAGATGAAAATTGAATCCCATGTAAATTCTCTATTTATGGCCTCTTGCTCTAGTGAGTGTAAAGCCCTGGAGGTCAACAGGAATTATGGCAGTGTGAGAACTGCAGGATCAAGTTATATCCAATTATTATGAATTCACATGATGTTTATTTTAATAGCACCGATCAGAAAGAATTCACTCGGCACTCATTACAAAGTCATGTGTTTTCCTGTAAAATTCCACTGTACCTGATCAAAAACAAGCTCAATATCAGCTGAAATTTAGTGTTAAAGGCATCCAGTTCACATATCTTAGAATTACTTGATTATACACAGTATCTCTACTAATAAAATGTACTTACGCTGTCCACAATGCGTTCCTGTATATCCCTTCTGACAGAGGCAGTGGTCATCACTACAGCTACCTCCATTCATGCACCGGATGTTACAGTGTTGTACTTGAAAGGAAAAAAGATTTTCCTGAGTTAAACCAAGCCAAGCAGAAACATACAACTATCTGCTAGGGGATTTCTTCAGGGACTGATTATATGAACTAGAAAGCAGTACTAGAAACAGAAGATGCATATTTTAAGATGCATTTAAAATAGCAGTACAGAAAACAACACTGATCTACAGTTCCTAAGAACTACAAGCTGCAGTGCAAGAATTTGACACTACCTTCACTCACTGAAGACAGCAGCACTTCCTACGAAGCATGAATCTGCAGAATTCATCTCCTAGTTCCCAGTTTGCAAAGAGATCATCAGTTAGGGGAAAGTTTCACAGAATCACAGAATTGTAGGGGTTGGAAAGGACCTCCAGAGATCATCAAGTCCAACCCCCCTGCCAAAGCAGGTTCCCTACAGTAGGTCGCACAGGTAGGCATCCCGGCAGGTCTTGAACATCTCCAGAGAAGGAGACTCCACCACCTCCCTGGGCAGCCTGTTCCAGTGCTCCATCACCTCACTGTACAGAAGTTCCTGTGCACATTTGTGCGGAACTTCCTATGCTGCAGTTTCCGGCCGTTTCCCCTCATCCTGTCTCCACTCACCACTGAAAAGAGTACTGAAGTACTGAACTTCTGCTAGATATCACCAAGGAGTAACAGTCTTATCATACGGGCAATGGGAAAAGGAAGCATTAAAGGGAAAGAAATAAGAAAGCTCCTGAGGACAGCCTGGCTCTGCCAGAACACACAGTATCAGAAGTTGATCTGCCGAGGTAGGACTTCTTGTACATGAAGGTAAAGTTACAGGGCAATTCTATGGGCTCACACCACCGCTACATAAAGCTGCTGCTAGCTCCTGTGCCTGCAGAGCTCACAGACAGCACTTCCCCAGAGCCAAAGACCTTTCCTGCCAGGAGCAGAGGCCGGGGAGTAGCACAGCCTGCTCTCCTCAGCAGCAGCCCCACCATTTGTAACGATTAGCATGCGGGCCAAGCCCGACGCCAGTAAAGCATAAAAGCATGTGCTGCGTTTTTCTAATAATAAGGACAAATATGCTTTTTAACTAGAGGTCAGGAACAACTTAAAGCTTTTCATCAGGCACAGAGCAGCAGGCAGGCCTCTCGGCAAAGTCCTCCTCACAGCTCCCACTGCCTGACACAGCTGCTAACAGGGGCAGGCACACAAGTACGCAGCCGGGAAATGCTTTCCCTCTTAACAGGAACCACATGAAAGGCTCCTCCCCAGATAGGATTACGGGAGATCAGCATTTTAGGAGGTTGTGATGGAGCACTGGATACCTACCCCATGCTGTCTGAAATGCTCAGGTCAGAAAAATACAAATTGCATGTACTGCCAAAGCCTGCTGCTAACAGGTGCCATGCCAACCACTGAATTTTTCCTGTTGCACAAAGCCCTTAAGCATTGTTTGGCTTTTTACAATTTGAAAGTATGTGAATGGAATCTTTTTTTTTAAAAGCAGAATTAATAATTTTAACTGTATTGCCATCTACAGAGATATGAATCCACAGAATACAAGTTAAACATGCAAATAAAAAAAGGATTTAAAATAATCTAGCATTTGAAACACCGGTACACTTAATTCTTCAATTATAAAGGTAAGCACTCTACCTCACATTTCTTTTGTGTCTAATATTTACGATACATCTTTGGATGTACTTCAGGCAACAAAAATGTGCTAACATTCCTCAACAAAAAGAGAAATTGTCTGCAAATACAGGGTGAGCATCTGGTGAAGGTTTTTGGACAATGTCCTAAGTAGGTCAGAAAAAGGTGTATAGTTTCTTTAAAATGTGTAGTTCAACTTAGCTTTATACAATCTTAGAAAAACAGAGGGGATTACAAAAAGCATAGGAAATGATATCATCTGTCAAGCAGGGAAGGAACTTAAAAACCACAAACTGATTTCAATTAGAGCAAGCTATGCCAAGAGCTAATTTCCATTCCCACATGAAGACCAAAGCCATTTAAATAGTTTGAACTACATTTGAGATAAAAAGGTTAACAGTAGCTTATATGATGATTTTCGTATTATTTGTTCAAGTAACAGTAAAGTATATTTCCCCATTTTGGGATAAGGAGTGGTTTTACACATAACACACACACACACACACACACAAAAGTTTCCATAATTTGTCTTACTGCTTCTCAAAGGAACTTTTCCAAGGTAAAATATTTCTTCCTCCTTTTTAAACTAAAATCATTACAGAAGAGAATGCTGGGACAACCCATCGTAATTACTAAAATGAGCTATTCTAATCAGTGATCTTTCCCTCTTACTACTATGCAATGAAATCAGTGACATCGAGTCAGTAAAATAACAGTTTTCTGTTGTCTTTTACAGGAATGTTGAAAATAGTATTTCCAAAATAATACTGACTATTCTGAAATATTACCCTTCCAAAAGTTTATAGAAAAACATGCAAAAGTCTGTCTGGAGCTTAGATGACGATTTTAAGGCTGCATTTTTGAAAAGTAGCATACTACTGCAGGTCCAGAGCCTCAGCTATATCAACAACTCCATCTGTGTCAGTAGAGATATTCCACTAAATGAAATAACCTGTCCCAAGGTACTGCACTGACTGAGACTAGAGGAAAAAGCACAGGAATTACTGTAAGGATGGTAAGTCTATTCTTACAGCTTTGCCTTTTCTTGCTAACATTAACAAGTTATTGCTCTTAATAAATTATCATTCTCTTTCAGGTTCGTTTTGTAAACAGTCTGCAATGGAAATTTCTCAAATCAAAACAGAGGCAACGGCAGGAATGCAGCTTTATAAACCTGCAAAAGAGACGGCAAGATCAAGTACATCCATGCACACTGTGTGTGGGCAATGTTTGTACTGATTACCAAAGAGAAACGACACGCTGCGCATTTAAACATCACAGTTTCTGACTGTCTTAGTAAATTCCAAGCAAATCTGAGCAAAAACTTCATCCATACAGAGTACACCACCACATCACAACTGCTCCCAAAACATTCAGGGGATCACTAAGCATTCAGAAGGTAACACACCCACACCATTAGCTCAGCAGTATCAGCTAAAAAATATGGGGGTGAAAAACCTGAGAAGCAGAACCTGGTGCCTGGAGCCCGGGGCACTCCACGGGAGAAGCTGTCTCATCTCTCCATGCCACTGCTGAGGAAACGCTCCCAGCCTGGCTGTGCATGACGCAGGGCTTTGCCTGCCAGGAGCTGTAAACAAGGAATGATGGCCTCACTGCATCCCAGATGCTCAGCATGCTTTCTCTGTCGAGTGACTGAGTCAGGAGATGGCAGCCAGCACCAGGCCAGGATGCAGGGCTGCATCCACGCGAGGCAGCAGCTGCCTGAGAAAACCCACAGCAGCCTCAAAAACTTCGGAAACTTTCAAAAATCGAGGCTTTTCACCACCTCTGACAGCAGCAGAATAAATCAAGGGGCTGAGCTCTGGCTGAGCAGACATCTCCCACACCGCCTCAGGGAGCAGCCTCCGCGGTGCCGACCTGAGAGCCTCAAGGCTTCCCACCCAATCTCAGAGGAAACCTCAGAAGGATGGCTGTGACAGCACGCACCGACTGACTGACCAGCTCTGTGCTCGGCTGAGCCAGTGGCAGGGGGAGCGGAGCAGGCCCCGTGTTGAGCTTGGGCAGTGTACCAGCCTGCTGGGAGCAGCAGGCACCCCTCCCCTCAGCTGCTCCCTCAGCACCCACCTGCAGCCACGGATCTCCCTTCATAAGAACCCCATCAGTTAAAGCCTTTCTGCCTCAGCCAGCCTAAAAGGGCAGACTGCCTTCCCCACCCTGTGCACTGCAGCATCAGACTCACGCGCAGCAGGTTGAGGGATGCCTTCGCATGTGGCAGTGCTATCTCCACGCCTACTGTAAACAAACCCCAAAAATTCAAGAATTACTGAGAAACAACCACTACTCAGCCAGCGAGTTCACTGATGTCATGAAAAGCCCTGCTGAGAAAACCACCAGTTGATCTTTTCAACCACGAATCAGATTCCTAAAGCTGATTCGTAACCAGAAAAGTCCCAACAAGTGACCTGCGTAAGAATCAAAGTCAGAGGCTATGTTTTGCTTTTCAGTCTGCACTATTTGAGTCCAGCAGACAAGAAGCCTGTCAGAGCTATTCTGAGTTAGGTTTCTGACTACGGTTGTGCACAAATTAAAACCTGTAATCACTACTGATTTCTTAAGTACTAAACACAGATATAGCTTAAAATATTCAAAGGAAGACTCAAGCACATCTCATGTATCAGGGCCCATATTTTTAATTGCGTGAAGTCCTGGTATTTTTACCTTCTATCTGTTATTTGTACTTTAAATATAACAAACTTGTTTAAACCTGAGATGTAAAGCAACGTCTACATATACAGAAAAAGACAACTGGCATTTATCTACCTGCCAGCATTCAGGGCAAGGCACCTAACTTAGCACTCTTGCAATACTCTGACTTTTGGCATTAACTAGATTTTCACACAGTATAAAATGAATTGACAGATCATTTGATATGACTCAGTCAGCGTGGTAATTACACCAGCAAATTGATTGGACATCATCCACTTCTGATTTTCTTGTATTACTTGAGTAGAATTTTTTCTCATTTGTTAAAGTGTGATTAATAGATTGGTTTATGGATGCATATACCAACAAAATATTAATTGTAGCCAATGTGAGTTGACAGTAACCCTTTGATGTCAAATGGTATTTTTTTATGTTTATGTTTCCTTTGTTTCCTAATAGCAGATCTAAGCCACTGTGGTCTATTGTGTAAATATGCATTCATGGGCTTTGTCTGCAGTGCCAACAGAGCAAATGACTTTCAGAAATCGTATGTTCTGTAAGTCCTAATGAGGTGCTGGGTCATAAAAGTTATTACACAAGAGTGCACAGAAGCAGTAATTTCTCTCTACAACTACTCAAGACACTTTTCCACTTAGGATTGGTTTGCTTTACTAAGTAGAGGTGATGTGAAAACACACACATAAAAAAGTATCTGAAACTATTGCACTAATTAAGGAAGATATAAACAATATGTTTATATGTTTTTACTCCACTGCTAAATGTTTTGGTACAGTTTACAGAAAAGCAATTTTAATGTGAGCCTTATAGACACATACAGCAGTGTAAAGAA
The DNA here is from genome assembly GCF_019232065.1 of Centrocercus urophasianus. Taxonomy (NCBI): domain Eukaryota; kingdom Metazoa; phylum Chordata; class Aves; order Galliformes; family Phasianidae; genus Centrocercus; species Centrocercus urophasianus. The sequence goes on along the minus strand of NW_024884789.1, from coordinate 9,608,891 downwards.
GAGGATGTCAGCACTGATTAAAGCTTAAAATTGGTAGAACATACATACTTAGAGAAAGTAACCAAAATAGCTAACTGGTATAGGCGTTAAAAGCTTCTTGAATACCAACAGTAGTAAAGTGCTCTGTGGACCATTTATCTGTGCATGCAACTCCAATGAAGGTTAAAACTATGGAGACAAACGGTACAATTTATAAGAAAAAAAACACAGGAACAACTGTAACTTTACTCATACTCTATTTTGCTTCTAAGTCTTGACTCATAAAGTACTTCAGTGTGGCCTAAGAAAAAATGAGGTAATTCTAAAGCCCACTCATTCCCGTCTTTTACAAAGGTGCCAAAACATGTAACAGATGTAGGGATGTACTTCTCCTTCTGTACTCTGGAAAGGATTTGGGAGAAGGTCGTGCTTTTCTTTACTAGCTTACAGGATCAAGGCAGATGCACCTGGTAAAACAGTAGCTGCAAATCCAGGCAGGCATGAACACAGACACCTGTGCAGATTTTGCACTCTTTCTCCTCCCAGTACTCTCTGGAGCTCCACAGCTCCAAACTCTCCTCACTCCAGCCTCTCCTAACAGGCATTGCAGGAGCACGAGAGAGGGGTTGAACTATGAAGAACAATATTTACCATTTTAGTACATGCCATTCCATTACATTCCACAGTTGTTATTGTTTTTCCACTGTTACTGCATGAAAAGGATGCTAAAGCCACAAACTGAAGTGGTCGGTTATGTGGGAAAACTCTTTTCAGCTAGGAAAGCAGGAAAACAGCAAGGTAGAATATAGCAAGCAGGCCACACACTAAGATCAGGGAGATATTCAAAATGAAAAGAATTATAGTTTTGCTTAACGTTACAGACTTCCCCACTGACTTCAGTTAATATGTTGTTCAGATCGTTATAGGCATTTGTGTGGAAAAGTTTCCCCCAACTATATTCAAAGAGACAAACACCATATTCAAATGAGAGTACAGTGGAGATTAAAGCTGGCATCTCATATATGAATGGAGAGACTATCCTAAGCATGATCCTACTTCATAATCAGATGTTCAAGATTAACCACTGAGCTGGTTTGCTCACTGTATGAATTTCACTTTACCCATTTTATTCTGGGTCTGGGAAACATTCCTTGAATAACTGAAATCCAAACATTTCTAGAAAAGTCATCTCTGAAAATTTTTGTTTCCAAAGCATCTGAATTTTTCAGATGAAAAGCTGTTTCATTTAAAAACTTTGACCTGTTCTGTACCTCCAGCATCTACAGAAGTGTCACTCTAATGAGGTCAGCAGCATTAGATACAGTAGATATGTACCAAGTCTGACAAGGAAGTCCTATAGCACTTGATTAATTTGCTGCAAATCAGTAGGCCTACATGTGTAAGCAATAGAATAGTGTCTGGCTACAGTGATAGCAGAATTACAAAGCAAGATAAATTCAGCCAATTGCCAGCAGAGATCTCTCTCTCTCATTACAACGGCATATCTGTACACCTCTAATGTTGAAGAGAGATATGACATTTTCCAGAAAGCAAACTAAGACTGGGATTTAGTATTACAAACTGACAAATAAACATAACTTATAATAAAACTAATTTAGCCAACAAAAAGCATCTTCAATAGGTAGCTTCTGAGTCATTCTTCAGTTTCATCACAGAAGGCTATGCTCACTGTCTTTCCTGTGTTGATGTATGCCTGGTGACTCAGATGCTATTTGTCTTAAACGCTGAGCACTGAAGTATCTTATGCACCTTACCAGCCTGATGGGCTCAAAAGAGCAATATAAAAGACAAAAAAGAAATACTTACTTGATTTTGAACCACAGGAGGGGGCTATCTGACCATTTGGGCATGTGCACATGTTTGGTCTAGAGCAAAATCCATCCCCACAGGAATGTCTGCAAATTGCTACAAATAAAACAAATACCTTTAAAACTTGCTTTAAAAACCCCAAAACACATTAAAAAAACCCAACCACCTGATAGAAAATAGGTATTTAGCACCACGACAAAAACACATGTAAACTCATTAACTTGCATACAACGGATTCCAAGAAGGTTCCTTCCATTCATCTTTGTCTCTATAACGGACAGCTAACACCTGGGATTGTAGTCTCTTATGATAGGAACATGTCACAGACTGCATTGAATACATAGGCAGGTTTCCTTAGAAAAGGGAAAGTGCGATGCATTTTCTCAAAGCCCTCCCGGAGGAAGGATGCCTTAGATGCAGCATTACAATGCTCCCTTTATTTCTGCACCACAGATACAGCAGTGTAACAATTCCCATGAGAGCAAACTGCCTCAGTATCTCTGAAGAGGATCTTATCAGCCTTGGGGAACTGCTTACGGTACAACATACCATTATGTGTGACTACACATACAGCAACATGATGAACATATGTATACACTGATGTCCCTACGTATACATTTCAGGGAGATGGTCCAAACAAGCAGAGTAAATGTACTTGCTGGCCCTGCCTCCTTCCATTTACTTAAATAGATTAACATATTCCACAGCTACTCGCTCCTGAGAGTCAACACACTCCTTGGATCGCTTTACCACAGACTTAAACAGAACATGTGGATGAGATTAATCCTTTGTTAAATACTGGTATCACATCACTATATTGTAGCCCACAAAACTTTGTATATTAGCTTAAAATATTTAAAACAGTAAAGAAATGATGTGTAGCTGCTATTGAAACCATACAGAAACACATTTCAGCTCTGGAATACAATTAAAAATACCCTGACATACAGGGACAAAGATAAACCTCAGTCATAACATACAACTAGATTTACTTACGGACTATGCATTGGTTTCCACCAGGTAAAGTTTTCCATCCAGGGCAACAGTAAGCATTGTAACGTGATCCACACACATTTGGTCTGGAAAAAAAAAAAAAAGACGATTTCTTATTTTTGCTCAGAAAAGTGTTTTAAAAGTAGAATCATAAAGATGGAAAAAGTAAATCACTGCAAAATACATTGCAATAATTAAATCTTGAAGTGTGGTATGTTTTTTGCAGAACCGTATGCCTATGATCATTAGGTTTTTCAGGTGACACATACTTTTATGTATTAAAGATGACATAAAATAAAAAATCAAATCAGTAACATGTGAACAACAGGAAAAGAATGGACAAAATCGTCTCCTATCAAGCCATATCCAAAAAAAATACCTCACAGGGCTTTGTAGCAAAACAACCCTTTAAATACAAACTCTATTAGTGAACATGGAGGAGCATTTTGCATCATAACTTCTAAGCTTTGTATTGTTTTCACTTCTTCACTTTGTAGCATTATTACTGTTCCCTGCTTTGTCTCTGAGCAACACTTTGCATGTATGTATGAGTGAAATCATGCCAATCGTGACATAAGCCAAATAAATGAGCCCAGTTATGCATAACAAAAATGACTTGCTATAAAAAAAACAAGGATGTGCATGAAGACAGGGTTCATGTGAAACGCAGGTGAAGGGCCTACTACAATGAGAACTTACTGAACTTCTCAAATGATGGATCCACACGACTTTTTTTCCATCTTATCCCCCTCATCAATATTTGCTCTTTCAAATAAGGATCTCAGAAGAGTCTCTATCGAAAGCTGAAGGGACGTGACACCAGCCCTACCATGATTTCATTGGTAAAAACAGAAAAATGGAAACTGTTCTATGCCACACAGTAATCACTTCTTTAAAATCTAAGTCGCATTCATTTAATGCAACTCTCCGTGTATATAAAGCCAGTAAGGCACACCTCTGAAAAAGAAAAAACTGCCTCCTTTTGCTGTGTTTCATAATCTTAAGGAAAATTTTACAACCTGTATAACTATTCTGAGGAATTACTCAATAGATTAGTGGAACTAAAGCTAGCTATAAACTAGTACTTCCTTCCCAGAAACTGCTATTTTAAAATGTTATATACAGATTAGAGACAGATTTAAAGTGCTTATTGTTTCAGGAAAGGTTTCTTCGTTATGATTTTGCCCTTTCTCTTTCACAAAATTCTTCATCTCTGGTATTGCGAAGTAAGTAAACAGCAGTTACCTCATATGGTGAGGCAACTTAAGAAAAACAATCTTAATATACACAAACATTCATTTACGCACATTTTCTACATAACAAGATTTTTTACTGTATTTATTTAGGGATTTGCACTGTTAATACAATTTCAAGTACCCTGATTACCCCAACTTCGGTGACACCTAATATTTTCACTAAGTGCTTGCTCAGAAACATTTAAGTCAATGCAAACATTACCATTATCTTCCACTGATCTTCTGTAATTACAAAGTGGTAACTGAGACTGTGAGCAACACAACTGGGCATGTTGCAGGGCCCTTTTCCCTTCCTGCAGTCTTCTTATTCATATAATCCCGATGTATTCAGTTTTAGTAATGTCAGCTACTTCCCTGCAGGGCTATAACCATGTAACTTTCCTAGAGTTCCCTGTTCATCAATGCCAAATGTTGCTCCATGATCATCTGCCAAGTAAGACTGGCAAGCAGACAAGTGAGATTGCTTTTCACCTTCTCCGGTCAGAAGAAATAATGGAACTTACTAAGACAGACAGCATGGATTTGTTGCTACCTGCTACAACTACAGGCATAAACCACCCATTTCTGATCCAGGTTGTTAATAATCTGTAACCAGCTGATCATAAAGTGATATGCAGATGCTCTGTTAAATTTCAGTCTCAGCAAGTAGTTGGTTTTGGGGACCATCTGGTCCAAGTTAAGAGCCAGGAGCAGACTTTCGAGTCACGGGGAAACCCGATTTTTAAAATCTGCTTCCAAAATGGGGCTCTGGAAAACCTAGATGTGCCAGCAATCGTGAAGTCAGAGACCCTGAGAGCCTTGAGGCTGTCCACATGGTAGACTACGCCATACACCCAAAAGCTCCAACTTTGAGGCAGCTTGCTTAGCTTTCAGAAGAGAAAAAAGAAGAAGAAAAAAAGTCATCAAACTGTACTTGCATGGAACAGTCTGAGTCTGACAAGTGTATTTTCCAGTGGAACACTTTTTCGTCAGAAAGCTGCTGTCTAGCTTATAAAAGAAACCTGTATTAAATTCTGAGCTCTACTGTAGCCTTCTTTCAGAGGGAGGAGGTGTTTTCTCCTTGTGCCTATTTGTAAAATCTTTAAAAGGAGTTAAGTTTGAAAGTTACTTTCATTGATATTTACAAGGTGATCAGACACTAGGCCAGTAAGTGCCTGTAAATAAATAAAGCATTTAAGGGGATAACAATTTACCTCATGCTAAATCACGGACACCATCTATCAAATTTCAAAGGCTCTATCGTGGTATTTAATTTAAGTAGTTAAGCACTACTGCATTTAATAGAATGCATTTTCCCGCTGATATTACAGGCTATGAATACTAAAGAAGCATTTTATATTCTTATAAAACTGTTCTCACAAACAGCACTACCGAGTTTAGTAATAAAACCTGAATTGTAATGGGAAAGCAGGAAAAAATGCACCTACACAGCCCTCTTAAAGCACAACCTCACCCCTCTCGCTAAATAGGAACCTATTTCCTATAACTCAGCACTCTCGCCACAAAGCCCAGCATGGAGACAAAGATGGCAGGGACAGACAATCCCATATCTGCAGAGCAAGTCATGCTTTTGAAAGCTCTTGCGGTCCCAGCCAATGTAGTAGTGTCAGGAGCCAAGGAGACAACTCACTGAAAAACAAAGTTTCAACAGCTCCTGCAGCCTTGTAAAGAGTGAACTATGTCTGAAATGGTTAAAAAAAAAAAAATCCGACTGATCTTCCCAGCCCCCCCCTTGTTTTGGACTATAAACTGGACAAAATAATGACCTCCTTTCCCAGATCGATAATTTATGCTCTTAATTTCATGGAAGGTTTGGGGGGGAATTTCTGGAGGCTTTTCTTACAGGAAGAAAGGGAAGATTCAGAGGAAAGACTTTCACTTTATTTTAGTCACTTCTAAACTTGTAAATCATTAAGGATTTATGTAATGGTGCAGTGCTGACAGACACTGACTGATATCCAGAGTTTCATCGAAGACATCCAAAATAAACAAGAAATTATGTCTTTGATGATACATAAGTACGAATTCAGTAGCAAAGTGAGTTGAATAATTATCAAAAGACATTAGTCATCCACTAAAAAATAGCAGAAAGAAAAACATGCATCTGGAAATTCCAATAATTAGTGTTTGAAAACGACAAACTTGGCTGACAAGATCTGCATGCACCAAACCAGCAGATTTCTTTAGGAATAACCGCAGGGAAGCTCCATCCCCGCTGAGAAGGGACCACCCAGCACAGGAGCAGGTACCTGCAGCATCGCTGCGTCCTCCCCAGGCCCTGCAGCCCATCCAGGGGCGTCCTGTTGCTGCGTGTCCCCGTTCGCCCTGCCCAGAACCCCTCTCCTGAAGACAGCATCACCCATCAGCCGCTCCCGAGGCAGGAAGAGCTTCTGGCAGGACTGCGTGTGAGGCTTTGGGCAGACAGCCGGACAGCAGCACTGCCATGCGCCGGCCAACACTGGTGTAACCCAGGTTGAATCAAGCCCAAAGCGTGGGTCTGGGGTAAATGAGACGGAGAGACCAGACAGAGTGGGCAGGGGACGGCTGAACTCCAGACAGACCTGAGCCAGGGCGCTGGGGAAGGTTTCTCTTCACTCCCACGTCCCACTTCACTCCCTGTGCACACACACGGGGATTCCTCGTGGCCTAATGAACAATTTCGATTAACTCCTTGGCTGCAGCAGCTGGCCTATGTTTAACATAATGTAGAGACACAGCTTTCTGGCAGAAGAGAGGCAATTTAAAGCAGTACTGTCAGCCAACAGTTATTTTTAGAGAAACAGTTGCCTACTTTTCTTCTTGTGAGCATAGGACCCATACTTGCTAAAACTGACAACAAAATTATTTGCTGATCCTTTCCAGCTAGAATTTGAGCGGGGCTTCCTTGCTTGCACAGAGAGTTAAAATAATGACAAACTGCATTGAAAAAAAATGGTATTCTGCACTTAAAAATGTGTCTCTTTAAGTCAGACTCTAACCAACACACTAAGAAACAGTAGCTCTGGAACGTGAAAAGGAGCAACTTTCACTCTTTTTTTCCAGAGACACATAATCGTATCTCTACCTTTTGCTGTAAAACAGCTTTGCATACCTTCTCAAACTCCTCAGCACCTCAGAGCAAATGCTAAAAGCAAAGATTGGCCCCAACCTGTTGACTGTGCTACAGCTTTACTCAACTTTCCCACAGATTCAAGAACTTCCATCCTTCGAGATGCTCAGAGTGACTGGGCAGAGCTGGAAGCAACCCAACCTAAGTTCACCTGCCCTGAGCAGGGGCTGAGCCAAATTTCAATCACGTAAAAGGAAAATCTCAGAAACAATGCTAGACTCAGAACAAACAAAAGAAACTGAGTTCCTGCTATCCCACAAAGTACACATTTTTAAGCAAAATACGTGTTTTACACACAAGGGATTGCTTTTGATATACTTATTTTTGCCAAGCAATAAGTGAGCCTGGATGTTTGTGCCATGCAGAGAGCTTAATACGATAACTATTTCTCACCCTGACAGTAAGGATACCGCTGTCCCAGAATCCTGGCTCAGTTCAACTAGAAAAATAACATGCTGAGCAGCTCTACGGGTGTCTTTGGCTCCGGCCTATGTACAAGTCAAGAGTTCAGAATGACACGCAAGTTTCCTGCAGCAAGACTGAACACTTTTCTAACCCTAACTTCCATCACACTGTGACAGCTAAACACAGCAATCCCACAGCAGTATTTGATATTAAATGAATTCTTCCGCGCCTGCTCTGAAAATCTGCCTGTGTCTCTTCCATGGACAGACTCATCTAACCTGACAGCCAGGCTTTGTTCCCATTCACAGCCAGGGACAGACGCGTTTTTGGCACGTATTCCCTCATTGTTCCACATGAGAATGTCAGTGGGTCCAGAGTGACACCCAACTTACATGGCTGTACAGGGCATGTAAATAAAAAAAGTATGCCACCACAAACACCGTCTGCTGGACAAGACAAGCATAGCTGGGATCCAGCAGGTACTCCCTTAAGTCACATTAAAAATAAAAGAATAATAACTACAATGATAATAAAATTTTTAATAATTAGAACAAAATATCATTATTACAAAGTGCATTCAGAGCCAAAGAAACCGGAGTCTTTCTACCCTGGTGTCCCTACACAGCACCCCACAGGAAAAAGCAGTAGCTGTGGCTCTAGGGCAGTGCTCAGCCCTCCAGACATCACTTCCTTTGGGGGTGCAGGAAGAGGTGAGATTGCAGCTCCCGCACCGCTTCCAGCACTCGCTTTGCAACTGCTGATATCAATGCAGGTGGACCTCTAACAATCTTCCAGGCTACCAGCTAGCACAGGATTTGCCAGCCCGTGCCGTGCACTGATGGGCCAGCAGCACAGGAACTGTGTGTGGCATGTGGGAGGCTGGGATGGGCTGGTGCTATGCCATCCCTCCTCGGAGGGCATCCAAGAGCTCACAGAGAGAGTCTCATAAACCTGACAGCTGTATCAATGCTTGTCACCAAATGCCCTTGGGTGTTAAGCAGCTCCTCTAACTCGTACTTTAAAATGCTCTCTCATAGGCTACTGGAAGATTTATTCTTGCTAAGACAGAAGCTTTCCTCCTCCTCCCTCCATCACACTCTGTCTCCTACCCTCTGACTCTCTCCAAGCTGGGATAGCAATGCTGTGGTTTTGAAAGGTCAGTTAACTGTATATTAGCTATCGTGCAACGGGAACACCCTGCTGGTGATCCCAAGTTCCAGTTCACCTTGTCCCCAGCAGTCACTGGTAGTTTACTTTGTATACAGAGGGAAGAGGAAAAAATCAGAGGGAAAAACAAAGAAAGGGAAAAACAAAGAAAGAGAAAAGAGGCAGAAAAATAGTGTTCTTGAAAGGAAACAAATTCTATTTTGAAACCTCAGCTGAACATCACTGGATATTCTGATGTCCTCCAGCAAAAGACGAGAAAGAGGGAAGCTTGAAGAAGAGGATGAAAATGATTAAGCCTGTAGACAAAAGAACTGCGGCTTTCTTTCGGTATTTTTGAGGCTTTAATGGTCATGAATCATTTCATAAGATGAAAAGTAAAAAGGAAAACAAAAGATTCTCCAGCAAGTCAACATTCAAAATATTCTTCCAGATAAAAGCTGGAACTCCTTCATACTTCAGTGACTACGGACATGCAAACACAGAAAGCACAGGTTTTAATTTAATAGCTCCATTTTGCCTTCCAGGGTACCTTCCAGAGAAAAGCCCAAACTTTAAAGAGCTGCGATAAAAAAAAGAAATACAGACACAGGAAGAATCAATCTACACATCAACCTTAGCATAAATGAGGCATTTCTGTAGGTCTGAAATTCTAAAATAAAATAAAATAAAATAAAAATTAAACTGAAGTGGGAAAATTAGAATTGAGGAGAAAACAATCAAAAGAGACATCCACAATACAAGATTGAAGAGCTAGAATATATTTTCCAGCGGAGTGCAATGGATAATCAGAAACACTCCAGGCCACAATTGTTCCATTTTACAAAAATATTTACTGAGTCTGGGGAGTAAGACCAAAGTGACATAGATGCATCGATGTCTTCTTTGTCTTTAGGATTCAGGATGGAAATGAAGACCAACAAGATGGAAGGTGATCCTACTGCGAGAGAAAAAGCTCATGATTAATTTCTGACTACTTCCATATGTATACATTCAAATATCCCTAACTCCTGAAGTCTTGTTTAAGGAGAGATGGCTTCTGACTGGCCAATGTGCTTACATCAAGAGGAAGTTCTGGTGATCCCTGCAGCTAAATAGTTCGTATACTACTGTTCCAATATCCAGGCTGCTAAACCCATGTATGTGTTTAAAGTGGCCCTTGTCAGAACTTGCACTGAAGTTTATACAGAAAGCATTCACATTTGCAGGATGGAAGATAAATGATGACAAACAAGACTGTTTGAAGTGAGCAGCACAGCTGAACGACACATTGCAGGAAAGGAAAATAGGCATTAGGAAAACAGAAGCTGCAATTTCATTCAATAATAGTCACTGTAAATGTATTAGACAGCCAGCCCATTCCTGCCAAACCTTGGCCCAGCAATTCTCCCATTAGTTCCAAAGACTTGAGGGCAGCCCCATGCTTCAAAGTCAGTAGCCTCAAGCCCACTGCAGTCTCAAATGCTGTCACGTAGAGCAGCTCAGTCAGGTAATACAGCAAGCATATCTAGATCAGACTGGATGACCACTGAACACAAAATGAAGTTGTATTGGCTGTCAACAAAGGAGAAGTTTACTTTTGCAAATCTTAAGCTAGCCCTTTATTGAGGAATATATTTTCAGAACCATGATTTGGTTTCTTCAGTCTCCTGTAAACAATTCTCCCTGCAAACCTGCACTGTAACCATAGATAATTCTCTACATTCCAGATGCCCCCTCCACAGGTGCTGTTCTTCCCCTCAATCTTTTACACATCCTGCAGAGCTAACACCATCTGCCGCTTGAGAAAAGTTCAACAAAACTTCCACAAACCGAGAGCAGAAAGGGTCTGGGCAGACAACCCTACACAAGATGAGACCCATCATGTATCCAAGGAAGAAAATGGTTACCTGGAAAACGTGGAAAGAAACAGCATAATCCACATCTCTTATTTTTGGAGCAAGAAATGTAGCACAACTCTCATTCTAACTTGCCAGCCAGCTATTCATAGCCACAGCTTTCGAAGGACACATCCTGGATGGAGAACAATAATGTTCCTTCCTACAATGGACACAAAGTGGCAAACCCAAAATGAAATTCTCCACCTGGAGACTAAGCACAAAGCGATGGCAGGCCAGCTGAGATCCATTTAGCAGCACCTGGGTGAGGGCAGCAGGCCAACCTGATACAAGTAAGAGCAACCTGGGGCAAAGTAACTAAATAAATACATAAATTAAGTAAGTGAAAGAAGGGAAAAAAGGAAAGGAACTACATCCAACTCCTGATCATCAACATGTTGTCTTGGCCCCTGAGCCAATACTACAATATTTCCCACGCAACCACGTTTCACAGAGTATGTCAAGAAGATTGCTGCACTGCTTATCGTAGCCCTTTTCTTCTGTTTGCTCTTGTTGTGACTTATTATCGTCAATGGAAAATAAACACCAAATAATTCAGAAGTATTTTTCTGATGTATTTGGGAGGGAGGGGATCTGACTCAGATTTCAAATAACAGACGCAGAACAGATCAAAACTACTTCAGTCCAGCTGCAGTATGATATGAGAAAAGCTCACGGGGGAAGACAGGCTGAGAGGCTGGTAACAGATGCATGTGTGTCACCTGTGAAAGGCAACCTGGGACAGTACTCACCAAAAGTTTACACCATAGGATGGCTTTTCATGGGCATGCCCAAAATGCATTGCGTCCTAATTCTGAGCTACAATCCATACAGGCCTGGGAGTCCAACCCCATAAACCATAGATTATAGACTGGATTAAGGCCATTTTAAAGAGACGGTGTCCAAATGACAGGATTTGGAAATCTCAGTGGAGAGCACTAGGATTACGTAGGCCTGGAGATTTATTTACTTTTTAATGTCTGCCTTCAGGCTCAAGAACAACGTGGAGCTACAAGACGAATGCCATCATGGGAGCTCCTGAACTGCTCCTAGCTCTGGATAAAGAAACACAGGGCACACTACTGCCAGATAGCTCTCATTAAATGCATTTAAAATTTACATACAGTGCTTAACTAGTATATTCAAAAACATAACTAAACCACATCGTGGCAGTGAGGAGGACATCTATCATGATTAAAATGGAAAATAATATGTTACCCCTTTCAGCATGAGCCCTTCAGCAAGTTCTGATAACAGTCAGTGCCCTGCATCCTGCTCCCCAGGGAAAGTCACACAGACACCAAACCACATCCTGGGAGCAAGCGACCAGGCAGACAGGACGCGATGCCAACACCGACGAACTCATTTCTCTCCTTATTAGACTGCCATTTATGTGCAGAATAATACTATAAGAATAATAGCAAAAGTAGGATCCCGGCCTCCCTCCTGCTCACAGAGGGACGCTGGCAAAGCGCGGCACCAGTAGCCAGAGGTGTGCAGGCCAAAAGTGGTACGAAAAATGTTTGAGGTTTTTCAGTATAAACCAATATTTACCGGTACGGAAAGTCTGCTTTTCTTCAGCAAGCTTTTAGTGGTAAATATTGGTTTAAAAGGAAAACCAGAAGCCTTAATTATATACTTGAATACTGGAATTATGTTATAGGTTTATAAGATCTGTTTTATTTCTGAGTGGTGATGCACAAAAAGGGTCAAATCCAACTGAGTTTACTCAAGGAAGCCTATCAGAAAACCTGTGAATTTCATTGTTAGAGTACAACCAATAGAGATTGCTCCAAGAAGACCAACTGCCTGTTGAATAGCTTTAATCTGTGAGTTTATGAATTGCAGTGGAGCTAACTATTACGTTCTGCAATATTCACTATCATTTCCCCTTAGTAATGACCATGAAATTAAACCACTCCTGCACAAATGTATTTAAGGAGCATCTGCACTACATGCATGCCACAATTCAGGTATCTTGAAGAAGTTTTAGTTCTTTCAAAATTTCTGCTGAGTTACTTGTTAGGCAAATAATTGCTTTCTTTGGCCATTATACTGATGAGAAGCTGAAAAACATTATTTAAAAACTTACTAAGAACTGATTGATCCTCACTGAACTTGAGGTCCTTGTCTGGCATCATCAGCAAATGGGAAATCTTAATTAATGCTCGGATCTTGAAGCACAGTACTTCCTGTATTCTGCCAAGTACCAATCAAACTGCCTGTCATTTATCTTTGACTTTCTATTCCAATGGTTGAGTCATATAAATGGTTTTTTTCAAGTACACACTGTTTAGGAAGACCTCCCCATTCACGGCCCAGTTTTGTAGTTTTTATTCAAAAATCAGTGCTATACATTTCAATTCTTAATAAGTAGAAGGATAAAGGCTCGATGCCTTTGTGCTAAAGCCTTAGGAATCTGAAGATGAAAGTGTCTCGATAAGATGCTTATTATTTTAACTTGCTGAACCACGACAGATTCCAGCTACGTTTCTGTGAAGGGGGAATATGAAGATGATGAATTTCGTCATGTGCTGAGATAATTACTATCTTTATTCTGATTGCTCTGCGATCACTCAGAGGCAACAGGCACCACATGCAAACACACGGCATTACAAAGACTTCCTTGCTGATGTCCTCACAGCCAGATCAATTCTAACTACATGAGCAGCAAGCTTTAAGTCAGCAAGCTTTCCCACTGCATTTATAATTATTACAGCTAAAACATACTTATAGAACCGCAGGATGTGATTGGAGAACGCGCTGGCATCAACCATAAGACAAAGGTCACAGGAAAGACAGCAAACATCTGCAATCAACAGCCTGCAGTAAAAGATGATGATAAATTCCTAGAAACAAACAGCAGACCTCAGGCTTCTTTGCTGTTGCAAAAAAGATCCAATATTCACAGAGACCTCCCCCACTTTTTTTTAATGTTTTTTTAATGCTAAGACACTTTCAGTAGTCATTATAATCAAACACCTACGATGTCTAAACTTTAAGCATTTATCTAAGAATGTATCCTCGTGCTCTTAGCATGAGAGCAAGAGTTCACTTCAAGAAAAAAAAAACAAAAAAAAAAAACAAGAAAAGAAAGTCTTAGTCATCTACAATAACATCAAATACAGTTTCCCAGCAGCTGTTATGATTTGTATTACAACTCTCAGATTCCCAAATGTATTTGTGCTGATGAACACGTTAAAAAACCTCCTTGCAAAATTGTATTTTTAGTGTTCTAGTCCATTCAATAATGAATTCTCCCCCTCTAATGTATATGCAGTTCCTGTCCATTCAAAATATGTTTTCCATCTGGATTTCCAAAGAATTAGCTCCAACCTTGTCTGTTAAAATGACAATTCTCTTTATTCATTCTGTACAGCACGCTACCACACCTAAGGAAATGCTCGCCGTTTCCAAATGGGCCATGTCATGTGGGATTCTCCCCACAAAGATAGAGGACTGTGTGTTAACAAAAGGATTTCCACCTCCTCCAAGCAGCCTGGGCACTCTCAGCCTCAAATGAGACTTATGAAAAAGGCCTATCAACCAAACTAACAGCTTGCTTTGTCATTCCTGTATCTCAGATCTCAAAATTACGCTACCTAAGAATCTGCCCTCCCAAGGGCACTCGCTCAGAATTGTATCATTCCAAGATGCAGAATACCTGAATTTGATACACCGTTATCACCAGCATTGTGGATTACCAAGCTGATGTGTAACTCACATTAAAACGAAGAACTGTTGCAAAGCACACAGTAAGTGGAGGCTTCAGCAAACACAGGAGCCATAAGACTGAATACTCACCCTAACCCATTTTAGCTTCCCAAAATAATTAACAGTGAAATACCATCTGTTTTATTATATATCTTTATCACTGTCTGAACAGCACAGCAATTCAACAAAGACACGTATCCTCTGCTATGTGCCTCCATCTCCCACTAAGGCCATCTGGGCAGTGCCCATGAGTTGCGTGGCATACTTTGTCTCAGAGGTCAGAAAATGGTGTTTGTCAGTCTGACATTGACTCAGAGTTCTAAAATGAGGAAGTTTACTAAAACACCTTGGAGGAAAAAGGTTCTTTCTGGTAAATGTATTTCCTTGCAAATTTTTATTACTTGCAATTAGCCTGAAAAACTTTGCTATAATAGCCCTTAACTTCAAGAACATCCTTTGTCAAAGAGAAGATCTGCTTTGTCCAGCTGCTCCTCTGGTGACAAGGTATGAGGAAATGAAATGAGCCCGACCCTACCACAGATCCCTGAAAAGCAATGCCTACAGCTTGCACACGTTGTTGTGGAAGAAACACCGAAACATCACCCCTTCCCGGTAGGAAAAAAAAAAGCCAAGATTTCAAAACTGCATATAAATAAAATTACAACACAAGGATCAGGAGATTAGCAAGAAATTAAGGCATTCTCATCAAGGCCTTTAAAAAAATAAAGTTCTAACAACTCCTTCTGGGGAAGCCAAGAAAACTGAGAAAATCCTTTGCATCCTTACCATGGCACAGCTACCTCTGTACCCTCTGTGTCACATCTGCCCCCTGCCTGACCAGGAGCCATCTGGCTGCGGGCTGAGGAGCTCCATCAGAGCACTCGAGGAACCAAACCTCTCTTTTATTTTCCCTTCCACTGCTGCGAGGCTTTCAACCTCACAGCAAACTCAGTTATCAGCTGCACGCACACGCGATACCTTTCAGCTGACCGAACGATTATTTTCGCATCAGAAAGGTGCTCCGTTAGGAATCAGAAAGTATTCTGCCTGACGCAGCTTTGCTCGTCCTGAGAGCGCCGCGCCAGGCGCGCACCACAGTGCCTCACGGTGCTCCCAGGCTCTAACGAACGCAGGCTCCCTCGGAGCAGGCACCAGACAGCTCCGCCGCGAGCCGTCCCCGCTCCGCCTCTCCTCAGGTCACGAATAGCGGTAGATAAGCGGAGCCCGCCGAGCAACGGGGCGACGCGCAGGCAGAAGCCTGAAGGCGGCGGTGGGGGCCGACAGCTGAGGGGACGAGCACGCGGGCCTCCGCGCGGCTCCGCTCCTTTGCAAAGAGGGACGGGGGACGCGGGAGGAATGCGCGAGCCCGCAGCGTGCCGCCCGCGCCCCTCCCGGCGGCCGCCTCAGCGGCCCCGCTCCGCGGCGGCTCTCCGGCCCGGGACGCCGCGCAGCCTGCAAGGCGGAGAGGCTCCGCTCCCCGGGGATGCCGCGGACGGTGCCCGACGACCCCCGCCCGAGCCGCCCCGCAGCCCGGGGGCCCCCGGCAGCCCCATCCCCGCACGGGAACACCCCGCACCTACCCTTTGAGCGCGTCGTGCCCGCCGCCGCCCTGCCCTCTCCTCTTGGCCCGGCTGGCCCGCAGCTCCTTGGCGCTCGTCCCCTCGGAGTGCCCGGCGGCGGCGGCGGCGCCCGCCTGGGACGCCCACAGCACGGCAACTCCCAGGGCGATCCCCAGCAGCCGCCCCCGCCACATCGCGTCCCCCGAGCCCCCGGGCTCCGAGCGGCCGCCGCCTCCTCCTCTCCGCCGCCGAAGTCCGCCGGTTCCCGCCGCGCCGCCTCCGCCGAGCTCCCCCGAAGTGAACTGCGTGGAGAAAAGGGACGAAGGGACGTCAGGGGGGGAGCGGGCACAGCCGCCCCGAGCCCCCCGCCCCCGCCGGCCCCCGGCCAGCCCGGCGCTACCCGCCCGCGGGAGGCGGCGGACGCGCGGGATGGCGAGGGGCCGCTCGCGGCTGCGCTCCCTCCGCCCTCCCTCGACGGACGGCGGTCTCGGGGCTCCCGCACTCGCCGCGGACCGCCCGCGGCCGCCGCCGTCGCTCTCGAAGCCGCTGTGGGGTGGAAGCGCCCGCCGGGCACCGCGGCGAGCCGGGAGCGCGGTGCCCGGCTAGGACACGGAGCCCCGCGGTCACGGAGCCCCGCGCCCAGCCCGCCCGCCCCGAGAGAGCCCGCTGCGAGGGGCGCGCACCCGCTCGAGCCGCCGCCGCCGGCTGCCGTTCCCGCTGCTGTTCCAGCTGCGGCCGCTGCACCCACCGCTACTCCAGCTGCGGCTCCAGCTGCCCCCTCCCTCCCTCCCTCCTCCTCCTTTTTCCCCTCCTCTCTCTCCCCCCTCCTCTTCAAGTATCGCCCGCGCACCGCTTTCTCGCGAGAGAGAGGTGAATAAAAATGTCCCCCCACCCCCGAACCGCCACCCCAGGGGCTCCGGGGCTGGGAGGCGGCCGTGCTGGGCGCCGGCTGCAGGAGGGCCCCGGGCAGGAGGGCACCTGCGCCCCGACGGACCCCAGCCCGTAGGCGGTGCTGCCCAGAGCCGGGGCTCGGCCGCTGCCCGCTGCCGTCAGCCCTCCGGTCCCGAGAGGGGGAGGCAGCCGCGGGAGCTCGGTCAGGTTAATCTGCCTACAGAGATGGGGGGGACTGCTGCAGCTCTGTCTAAAATAGAAACAAGTCCTAAAGGTATAGCGTTATGCATCCAGTTAGCAGCGTTCAAAAAGTAAAACATAGCATATCTACTTCCCTTATAAGGAAAAACAGCAGCGAGGGGAGCTTCACCTTCGAGGATCCTGCGTAGCTGACAATGAACTGTCTTTTATTTAGCATGGCAGGGGTAGGGACCCACTGCTTTGAAAGCCCTGGGGCAAAAGCGGGAAAGAGCAAGAGTCCAAGTTTGGCGCTCGTGCGCCAGTACACTAACAGAGTGGCTCCATTTAAATGACAGAAACAAAAACTAAGTGGAAAATCTTAATGCTATAGATCTGGTGTTGCTTTATTCCACTAGTAGAAGCAGTGGCTTTGATAGATTTTATTAGCATTATCATCTATGCCCAGGAGCAGTAGGGCAATTCTGACACTGCTTTACAGGAAAGCTGAGTTAAGGGCAAGAGTGCATCTTACAACATTGCATTTCTTGATTCTTAGTCTCCAGCAGTTGTTCTTCAGCAAAATGAAAGATGAACTCCTCAAAGTGGAAGTTGCACTCTCTACCCCCGGCAGGGGCAATTCGCATACAAGGATGACATGGATCAACTGTCAGTGGTGGAAAACAAACACATTCAACGTGGCCCATGCTAGAATCAACACAACCCATACAATCTGAACTGTTAGCACAGAGCCAGGGGAATGATGAGTCTGCACCAAGGGATGCCCATTGGAAATAAAACACTAACAGGATGGAAGGGGTAACAAGAAAACTCCATAAATTAACTTCCAGAATTCCACAAGAGATGTTTTTCTGCTTTCAAAATTGCACTCAGCTCCTAACGCTAATGGGGAGTTGCTAACCATGCTGTGGCCCTGAATTTACTGATGTCAATGAAAGCTCTTCTCCAACTCACAGAACTGTGAATTGGAAGGGACTTTTAAAGGCCCTCCAGTCCAACTCCCCTGTGCTGAACAGGGACAGCCACAGCTCGATCAGCAGACTTCAGCTCAGTACTTACAAAACCAAAAAAACTCAAGCCGTGACCCAGCCCTAATCACTAACATATCTGTAGCTTTCTCAGGGCAAGAGAGCACATCGTACTTGCTCCTAATTCTGCACAGACAGCTCCGGAACAACTGCATGCCTCGTCCTTATCAAGGAAAGAAAACACATCCTGCAGTTTGTGCTTCTGGGATCTGTTTGTTTTGTCGCTGGCATGCTCTGCTGAGGCTGACTTAGAAATCTCAACAAACCCACCGCCACCATAGAATGTAAGAAACTGCAATTCTGAATGAAACGTCCGGGGGGTGTTGGTTAATAGTCAGAACTCAGTCCCAGGTTAGTTCTCCAGGTGAGTAGATACATTTCAGAGCTAAGCTCTTCCAACATATAGAGAAAAGACAAAACCAGCAAAAGCAACCGTCGTGGACTGAGAATAACTGATATTTATGCATTCATCTGCTCTTCACTAACTAGTATTTCGGCAGATATAGCTCAGCAACAGCAAACCTGCCAAGCCACTGCCAAAGGTAATGCTGAGTGTGCTGCTGGTGCAACGTCTTAGGGAAAAAAGGCCCATGTCAGACTCGCTGGTACGAGGCTGTTTGCAGCTTAAGTATGACGAGGAAATAAAATGATAGATGCTATTTTAAATAAGATGTTTAAATCTCCTTTTATAGTATTATTTGTTTTACATATATATATAGCACACATGCAATATCCTTCTAAACATTCACAGAAGCATATAAGCTACTACAGGAAGTGCTGTAGCTGCACGTGCTTGGCACTGTAACAACATTCAAAGCATTCTGGCTGATTTTTATCATAAAGGACATTGGCAGTCATTTGATTTTGGCCATTCTGGTACCACTGATTAATGTGGTAACAGGAAAACACAGGTACAGTATAGACACACGGTGACATAATGGGAGATACTGACAAAAGAAAGAAGTAATGCTGCTCAGAGCATAGCTGTTCAGTGTGTCTGAACAGGCCTGAGACAGGAACAACCCAAACCCTGCACCACTGTTTTGTAGCCTGTACAGAATATTACTGATTTGTAGTCTGCATCACAGAGATGTGAGGGAGTTCAGTAAATCTCAAATGTTCATTTTCCTGCTACAGTCAATATGGATAAATAGGAATTTGACGTTTCATGCTTTTTTTCATGTCCGCCTACCACAAAAGGATTTCATAGAGCAGATATTTTCAAGCCAACCTTATTAAAGTGACAACGTAACACTGTGCAAAGGATTTTGCATTTCTTTAGCAGTAGAAAGTAAAATTCATTTAAAATAGCAGAGACCAGGCATTAGGAGCTGTTGTTGCAGTTCAGAAATCTCAGAGGTGCAGAACATTGACATGCAGTTCTCTTCCTTCACCTACCTACATGTACAGTGAAATCTGACCATCTACTTCATGAAGATAGAAGGTCAATATCTTCAAACCGCACCATTGCAAAAAATAAAATGCTGTTAGATATTTACCAGTTATGTTTATAGAATGTACCTGCAAGCAAGTGTAAGTTATAACAGGAATGTTGGTTTATTATCTATTCTAACGTTCTTTTGTTTGCAGCATGCTCAGTTACAACAACTTCAATTTTCTAGATGAAGAAAGCAAAAATGTCTACCCTATACACCAGGCTAAGGGGATGATTATCTCATATCTTCGAGGACAGTTAATGATGTATTATTTGGTATCTTGCATGGCTGCAGAAATATGGATTACACTATATGAAGTAATGTTACATGATATGCGGGCTGTCCGTTAATTAATCTAGTGAAATATGCAGCACATCATCAACTTGTGATGTGTCATTTTAAATAATATGTTTATATACTAGAAGTATTTAAATTATTCACAGCTTTAAAATAGTGCCAACCTGGGTTCTTCAACCACTAGAAAAATACACTGTCACAGGCAAAAGATTTACAGCAGCTTCTGCCCTTTGCTGCTAAGCAGAGTTATGAATAAGGGTTATCCACACACTTTCCTACAAGCACTTGAGTATTTTCAAACATTTTGGACTTTGAAGAACATCCACACAAATGGATTTCTATTCAGCCTCCAAAGTACTTGTACACTCACAAGTTTCATTCAGGAAAACAAAGCAGTCATTCTGATGATCCAGTTGATCACTGGCCCTAATGGCAAAAAGCTGAACGCTTAGATTAACTGGGATCGAATCCAGAACTGAGAGATGCTGAGAACAAAGCATACAGCATGATGGTTACGTGCCTAGAGGGATTTGACATCACACATAATCAACAGCTTATTCGAAACGCCGATTCTTCCAGCTGATTGTCAGTTACAGTCCCAGAGGATCTGATAGCATTTCTTGGAGGTTGAGGGTGGTATGGATTATGACCAGAGCCCAGAAGCAGGGGAGAATAATCATAGTTATATGAATTATATCAGGGAATGAAGACAGACCATCTTTGCATCCCAGCTGATACCCAACTGCAGTGATCCAAAATATTTACATAGCAACTCCCTCCACCCCCCTGAACACACACGCCCTTTAAAACAAATCAGGTGCATGCCTCTAATAAAAGATACATAGCAAGCCATGCCACAGGGCACTGCCTCATGCTTATCAGCATCACAGACAGAAATACTTCATTCCATACAGTGACTGAATTATTCACAGATGTACCTGTTCATCCTGCTATTCTATCTTCATAAAACCAGAGAATTGAAGTTTTTGGTGCCAGTTTTCTGTGTCCAGCAGCAGTGCTGTGAAACACCATCCTTCCCCCTTCCTGCCCTTCAGTGAGCTGGCCCTTTTCATGTCAGGCAAACATTCCTCCCTCTCCTTCTATAGGATGCTTATAAGAATTTACATATTCATTAGACATTTATATTGGTTTGAACATTTGCAAAATACATGTATACATATATGTATATATCTTACTGCATGGAAGTACTATGGTAGGGTTGGGAATTTATTTCAATTCTATGAATTCTTGTAGTATTTTTTAGATCTGTAAACTTACCCACACGAGGAAAAGTAAGTAATGTCCATTGTACATATTTCTTAATAAAGAAAGCCTTGATTAAGCCAATGCAAACAAATACTGTGGGAAAATTGTGGTGTGCATTTTTTTTTTTTTTAAGATACATTACAAGCACAATGAGTGATTACATCCAGACAAAAGTTGAGACCAATTAACTGGTTTAAATCTAAATTATAAAAAAAAGTGACAAAATAAATTATCGGCCATTTTTCTTAATGCTTCTTGGTTCGATTAGCTGTGCTAATTAGCTGTGAAATCCATTAATGGTAGCTCGGGGGGAGGGAGGGGAAATTTCACTCAAGACTTCTATTTTTACAAAATAAATAAGTGAGAGGTTTACTCTGTTAACTTAGCTCATAATGGAGGAGTAAATCCAATCCCATGTCAGAATGTAAACTCATAATTTGATAGACTGTGTGAGGTGCTGGGATAACATCTCAGCAGTACTATGAGAACTGAAGGAAAGGCACTTTTAGTGCAGACACTGGGGGTCTGTGTACCACTGGAGAAATTCTGGCTTTTTACCTCAGCTGTATCTCAGGTAAGCGTAAAGCTACTAATTTCATGCAGGTTTGGTACATCTCTCTCCTATTTATGTGTGTGGAACAGTTTTAGTACAGAAATCATCATCTTAAAGAAAAAAATGCATTTGATTTACAAGAGCAAGGCACACTTGGTATAACCCCACCAAAATCTGGAGAATTCAAAGAATGAGTGGACTTGCCCCCACAAAGCTCTGAAGGAAATGGATGACCTTACTCTGCTAAAACACCAGGATTTTTAAGCATCAGTGACAAAGAAATCACAGGGAGACCAGAAATGCCCTAATGCACACACACTTTTTTCTCAGTACTGCTTTAAGGAATTTTCGGTACACATTCATAGATATTTTCTTTCTAAAACCGCATTTTAAATCAACCTTCACCTAATAAGAGTGACCCTGTTATACTACGAGTCCTTATACTGAAGACATACGAGATCACATTAACAGCTATTCACGTGCCCTGAAAAAAAGCTAAGTGAACTGGAAGAAAACCTACAATTCCTATTCTGTTTTCCAGGAAGGGGAAGCACAATCTGGTTTTGTAAGACTAGTGCTGAATAGGAATACAACTGAAATACAGAGGAAAAAATATAATTAAAAAAAAATCTTGGCTCAATACAGCACACACTGACATACATTCAATTCTACACATAGAAATTTTAAATAGCAATTGTTTCTTTGATTTAAATATGTAACAGCCTTAGTGCAAGCAGAGGAAATATACATTCTTGTTCTGTCAGCTATAACTCTGTCAAATTTAATGGGAATTTTGCCAGAGTAACAGTTGCAAGACTGCTTCCCTCAATCTTACATTTGTCCCCGGTGACCTTTTAAATCCCACCTGTAAGCACAGAAGTAAAGTGAAAGAAATTTCATGGCTTAGCATGAAATGTCAACTGCTGGGTGATTTTCCAGGCTAAGGCATTGAGAAAACGGATACAACTTTTTATGAGAATTAGTTCATTCCAAGTGGGTGGAAATCAGTAACTAGCCTCTTCTTGTAGATCTCATTTATTCAGAACTCCCTACTGACTCAAACAAAGACAGCTGAATCAGGCCCTACATTCCTTCAGACATTGTGTCAGCAAGGGATTGGGTGTCTCTGCCTCTGTTTTCCATCCCAGTGTTCCTCTAGCTATGAGATGTCTCAGTTGATAGGGAGTTTCCCCATGATGCAGTTGAAATAATAAAATAGGTAATAGGAGACCAGGGATTAGAGTCTGAACCCACCACATGTCATATTTGAGAAATAACGCTATGATAGCATTGCATATGGACTCTGTGCAGAATCAAACACAAATTTATGTTGTGGAGCTCATCTGGTACCAACGTATGAGCAGTGTGTTCAGGCCTAACCCAGCAGATTCCTCAGGCAATTCCTCAGTCTCTCTGGGACAACGTATTGCAGTGTTTGAGGACTCTCATTGTTGTGAATTTTTCCCAGTGCTCAATAGGAGTTTCTATTGTTAAAACTTCTGCCTGTTGTTTCTTATCTTCTCACTGCTCACCACTCACAAGAGTCGAGCTCTTTCTCCTCTGAAAACTGCACTGACATCCTCCTTAACCTGCCCCCAGAGGTCACTTCTTTAGCTCCTAACCATCCGTCTCCCAAATGCCAAGAGGGGAAAAAATCACTTCTCTCCACTGCCTGGTTCCTGCTAACACTCCTGTCTGCAGTTGGTCTTCACTGCAAGGGCACACTGCTGACTCACGTATGATAGTGATTAGTCTCCAGCCAGTGAAAAGTTCAGTACAGCTCTGCTCTGCTCTTTCCTTTGTTCAGTAACTTTCCAAAGGCTGACTTCATTTCCTCAGCTTTTCTAGATACCAGTCAACTCAGTGAGACAACCTCATCTGGAGTCTGGGACTTCTTACTGGACATAAAATTATTCTGGGACATTTTTTCCTCCATCCTGTCTGTCTACAGTGCTAAAACTTACTTACCGAGACTCAGCGCGGGGGCTGTTTTACCAGGCTCATAAAGCATCAGCAGGCGGCCCTCATTGTCTCAAAATGCCTGTCAGCTGCAAGGTTCTTTATACACCACACTGGATAGAACATAATCCAATTATTAGCACATACTTCCTGAATGTACTGCGTATCAAGCTGCAGTACTGTTACACGGCTACATTCATCCCACAGAAGTCAATATGAAACTTCCTATTACCTTTAAAACTATTTCATCTTGCTACTAGTCCATTCCCATTTATGTACTGGCTCAGCTGCAACAAGCTGATTGTGTTCTAAAACAAGTAGCTACAAAGCATATAAAGCAAATAAATCAGGTTGCATTTCATTTTAAGGAAACATAGGAAACAGTCATTGCAGTTAAGTCAAAACCGTATAATTTTTACAATGAACCAAATAAAGTTAAGGAAACCATTTGAGTAGGTAGTTGCAATAGATTCCAAATACTGCAGCTCTAATTGGGAACAAGATGGGACACAGGAGGAAACCTTTGCATGCTTTTGAAACCTCTTTTAGGGTTTCAAAAACCCATAGGATTAAAATATATGGATAATTTAAAATTCATTTTTTAGAACTCCTGAAATTGTGAATAAATTGTACTTGTGTTTCTAGTATAAATTACTCAGACATAAGTAGAAGAAGAGCTTCTAACAACAAATACATTTAAACCTTATTTTGTTTGTCCTCTGAAAATCAGTATTACTGAGGAGGACAGAGAGGAGTTCAGAAGAGACTGCACTACTGCTTTTTTATTTTTATTTTTTTTTAGAGGGACAGGTTTCTGACATTGGAAGTTTTAAATATAAATGCTGAAAATCATTTCTAGCGATGTGAAATCCTTCCCACACCAACAAAAACACCACATAACTTCAGAAAAACAAGAACAGAAGTCACACAGGCACACGGTCAAGTAGAGGAAATGTCATCTGACACCCATAAGGGAGAGCCAAGGAAAAGTACTTATGGGTGGGAGGTGCTTGGGAAAATGGGGGCCTATATCTATCCATCTATAGATACATGGATACATGGTAAGGCTGACTTTTCCCATTCCAGTTTGTCACTAAAAGGAAGGAAGTCTAATTTTATGGATAAAACAGTGGGTGGTGTAAATAAGGAGATTCAAGCTGCCTTTTCAAGATAAGTTAATCTTCCAGAGACTCCAGTCTGGACACATATTATGATAAACTATTGGGAAAACAGAGTTTCTCTGCACTGCAGTGAACTGGAGAAGCTTCATTTGGCAGTACAAGCTTAGTCCAAAGCCTGAGATCATTTTTTTCTCCTTCATTTATTTCAGTGGACTTCAGAACATGCCCTTACTGCAGTGTCGTGAGTGCTATTCCATCAGTTAAACTTAGATAAAGCAACGGAGCTCCTGACAACAGCATTACATGGATTCTGATGCATTACGGAGAACTGGAAACAATTCCTTTCATACAGTTGGCTATGATGCCTTTCCTCCTTTTCACAACATGCAGTCATTACCATTATTTGGCTTATAGATGAGGCTTTTTACTTATGTGGCTGAGTTTTTGTCACTAATAGTGAAAGAGCAACAAGTTCTTGCAGTTTTGCTGGCTAAATATTCAGATAATGCATGATGAAAATAAATCTTTGCAACGTTGTGTGAAACAATAAATCAACACGTTTTGAATTTACTCCAACTCATAAAAACCAAGTCTTCAGAATTCACATACATATCATGCTCTAATACACACGTTCAACAGTAACAAATTCAGAGCTTTATGTGTTATAAAAACAACTGCGCTGTTGTATCAGTTCAATGGAACCCTGACATGCATATGTGCTGATGAAGATCATTCTCCATGGGAGGCTGGCAAAACTTGTTTTTCCAAGGGAATCTCAGCATCTGAAATATTTTCAAGAAAGGACTACAATTGATGACTGAATCCCATAGCATGAAAAAGATTAGCTCTATCCTTAACCAAGTAACGTTCTGCAGAAGACAGCTCTTCTGGCATATCTGGGCCTATTTCTGTGTTCTCTTAACTCTAACAGAGTAGGAAGAAAACCTAAGTAACATCTTCCACTTGTGTTGAATGCAGGTGGAACTGAGCCCAGGCAGACGCTAGGAACTACAACAATGCGTTAGTTCAGGAGTGAAAAGCACACTGACCTAAAAGGCATAATCTGTAGGAAGGGGGCATGAACTGTTGGGGGTTGGATGTTTTATAGATGTCCCTTCCAAACTCAAACATTCTGTGAATCTGGTAGCAACTCATTTACTAAATCTAAGTCTGCCCAAAATAAATAGGAACCCGCTTTACCTCAACATCTACCTGACAAGTGGATTCTTAGCCAAGATGAGACCTTCTTGAACTACTAAAGAGATTCGGAGAAGGTAACTGAGCACTAGAACAGGTTACATGGATAGGCTGTAGAGTCTCCTCCCTTGGAGATATTTAAAACCCTGTAAAACTGACTCTGGCTGGTCCTGCTTGAGCAGAGGTTGGACCAGATGACCTCCAGATCTACCACACAGACTCAATCATTCTGTGATCTGACAAGTAGGGTTATAGGGATAATGCATTTCTTCCAACCATTTCTTCTTTGATACTTCTACTATGGCACAGTAGATTTTCTCTCCTTTGGAGACCTGGAGTCTTTGAATCTGAATCCACACTGACCAAGATCCCACTTTCCCCTAAGCACAGAGGCACAAAGTTCTACTTAGACTCACATACTAAGTTGCAGAGCTCTTAAATGACCACATTTGCTTTTTGCAGGAGGGTAACTGGAGCATACACATTCCTGAAGTTGAAGCCTATGGAACTCCTGCATGGATTTGATGCAGAGAGCTGCAGAAAAGAGTAAAATCAACACCAACTATCAAGCCCAAGTGCCCACATTGCAATGTTGGTGACACAGCTGGGACATGCCCCCTTAAACCCCATAGGATTGCCAAGTGTCAGACAGGACACCCCAAGTGGCAGTGGATCTCTATGCAGGCCTATGAAGATCCCTAGGCAGAGCCTGATAGCTCTTCTGAGTAAAAAAAAACCCCTCCACCAGCTGCCTGCTGTGTGGTTTCTACAGCTAAAGAGATGACTTTGTCACAATACGTATCTTACCTGCTTCCACATGTGTACATGTGATTGATTTTGATCTCGTTTGACTGTTGACTCTGCTGTTCAAGAGGAGAGTTGAGAACAAGTTAAACTCTTTGGCTGATGAACTGATCAAAGGGATTGCTCAGACACACAAAATGATAAGTAGAGTCAAAGCCTCCACTGGCTCAGTTCCTGTTTATTAGAACTATCTGTTAATGACCTAAAAGGGAACAACATTGAGAAATATAGGAAATAGTTTCCCCAGCTATTGGTTGTTACAACACGCGTCACTGACAGGCAAAGCATCTCTTGCAAGCACGGAGCAGGAAGACAAAAGTTAATTTTTATGACGGATTTTACTTTTCAGATTTGGTTTCCTTCCAGCTTGGAAGGAAACTGAGATATTTAAGTTTTCCACAAAAGAAAAATCCTGGAGGAAAATTTTAAAAAGAAAGCCAGGTTTGTATCTCCTGTACTGTATCATTTTGAATTTGTCTTTTTTGAAGTTGTAAATTTTACAAACTAAGACTGATTTAAAACAAGAAGTTTCACTCACATAGTAGTAAAATGTTTTCGTGCTTGGAATGCTTCTGTTGTTTTTTTTACTAGCTAAGTACGAAAACAAATACAGATTTGTGATGTATTTTAAGATAACTTTATTTTCTACTTGTAAATAACCTTTTCTTTATTGACTCTATGCCCTTCTTGTTTCCCTTTCTTTTCTTCCAAATCATATCCCAAGAAAAAAAGAGTTCCAAACGGATCGTTTGAAAAGAGCAGCTAGCTTCTGAAAAGCAAATTCTCTATGTACATTTCTCTTAATAAATTTCTGAATTTATTCTGAAAAAGGAGTAAGGAGTCAAGCATCTTTTGTTCTCCAAGCATACTGTATTAGCAACTCATTTCCAAGCCTTTAAAACATAGACCCTAGAACACAAAGACAAATTTGGCAAAAATGTAACTGCTGCTTAACGAAGCCCATGCTGCATACCTCCATGCTGTTGATTACAAAATCAGTAATATGAGCAAAGAGCCAGGGGGATTATTGAGAAGTAGCAGTTTCCATTCTGATCCTGCACGTTCTCATCTGTTTCCCAGCTAGTGAAGCTGCATCCTACACAAAGTGGCCAATTGGCAAGCTTAAAAGGCAGATCCCAGTCATTCAACAGCCTCTGTATGTCCGACAGCTTGCAGAGGCCCAACTGACTCTAGGTGCACAATAAAACTGACATATCTCACAGAACAAAAATAGAGCTCTACAGATTGATTAGTTTCTGCTGATGTTTCTACATCCTTGGTTGCAGTTTGAGTCACTAACGTTGAAACTAAAGTCCCTTTGAAGCAGTTTTGAAGGCATGTGGAAAAAAATGGCTTAGTACACAGCTTTAAGATTTTTTAATGCATGTTGATTTTAAAGCTGTGGGTGCAGACTGGGTTTTAATAGAGTCAACATGAAAAGAACAGTTTAGTTTAGAGAGTTGCATCGGCAAGTGCCTGGTTTCACTGCAGGAAGAGCTAACGAGCAGAGTAATGAGTAGTTAACAGTAGACTCTTTTTTTTTTTTAATAGATTATTAACATCATCCTTAAATCTATTGTGATTAGGTGTTATATAAAGTATATATGGTATAAGACCACTAGAGGGGAGTAAAGTAATTTAAAAGTGCATATTTCCTCTATTCAGTTTTGCTGTATAAATTGCATTTGCACATGCTAATTAACAGCTCTGGTGAAACTAGAGTATTAAAGAATTGCATTTGCTTAACATTCTAAAGCAAAGTTGATTAGATAATTACAGTACTTCTGTACCATTGTCTTCTCTCACTAGGCTGCAGGCTTGACAGGGAACATTCATCATCTGGATGAAGCCAGAACACCAGGGATGGCATCCAGCCAGAACATTTGGCAACAAACATGAATTTCTTTACTTGTATTCAGATTTACAAAAACGTATCATTACATGATGGAAACAGACTTATTTTATCAAGTGTTAAAAAGCTTGCTTGGTAGGTAAGCATATACAAGAGGCAGGAAAACAAGATTCTTTGTTCTCACATAGATCACTGCTCCAACTCTACACAACACTGAAATATTTGCCCAAGCAATGAGAACAGAGAGAAAACTATGATTAATTTGGAAGTTGAAGTACTCTGCAACAGAATGCTGGGTGAAATCTCACTGCAGCTGCAAGTAATGTGCTCCTGTATCACTGCCAGGTTACCATCGTCTCCATTGTAACCCGTCTACACTGTGGGAGACAAGGCTGTGCAGTGAATCTGCACAAAAGAACAAACATTTAAAATAAATTTCAATGGGAAATCTTAGCAACTCCCACAGAACAAAAGGAAACATGAGAACAGAGTTCCAAGAGTAGAAGAATGGCTTTGACAGCATATTTTAAGGATGAATGACTGAAACATATATATGTGTCTGTGTATCTGAATACTTCTGGGAAGTATACCCAGCTTGAGATTTTATGGGAAAAGAGGCACTATATGGTAGTAAGTAGATCTCCAAGCTTCAGGGGAAGTACCAGCTTACCAACTGAAAAGTAAAAAAAGAGATGAGGGCTGTAATGAGATATAAAATTCCAGAGGTGCTAAAGAGAGCCTGGAAACACAAGCCATAGTTTTCCTTTGTGGAATATCCACAGATTTCACTTGTTGAACGTCGACTTAATCATAGCAATCTTAGAATACATCCATAATCACAGATGGGTGTTCTACAAACACTGTAGTAACTCTGCAGAGGAACTGACCAAGATTTGAACCAGTCTGAAAACTGTCAAGCATGGTTGGGCCAACACTGAGTCCAACATTTTTCCCCATTTACAATTTGTGGTCCTTCAGACTCGTCCTACATAAACATGCAATAACAGACCTATACATCTTAAAAGACATCTTATACCAGAAAGATTAATAGAAGCAGTGTTTGTTATCAGTCTCCTCAATTTTCTTTCATTTACTGAAATGAAAGAAACTGTTTTTTAAACATGCAGATAAAAGAAATGCCTATTCCACATCCATGGTACGCTGCAGAAGTAGTAACAGGCTTAAAGTAAAGAAGAGCAGCTCAGGTAAGACACAAAGGGAGTGGAGAATTAGATTTCAAGCGTTAAGAATAATGAGATACTGAAAAGGATTCGTCTGGGTAGCTGTACAGTCTCCATCACTGGAGTTCTTGCACAACATAATGGACAAACAACCATTGGGACTGACATAAGCAGAGCTGACTGCACTGTGGCAGGAAAAAGAATGGCACGTCTTCTTTAGAAAGCTAAAGGTAGAGAAGATCTGTGGTATTACATAATTGTAATTCATGAATATCACATATGAATCAGATAAGAAAAATAGTATCTGTCACTCTGGTGAAGAAGTTGATGACAAATATTCCCTCACTGGTGGAACAACAGGACAGAGAGGAAAACATTCTTAAAAACAACATGATCTTCAAGCAGAGGAAAAAAAGAGTCCATGCAGAGCCAAAGGGAAACAGTAGCTAAGATTAAAATTGATGAAGAAAAAAAAAAAGAGGCTGAGTGCAAAGGCAAATAAAACAGGCCAATGTAATGACAGATTTTTATTTTTTTTTTAAAGAAAGGACAAGGGGATAAATTAGACTAGAACAGATCACAAATGAAAGAACTATAAAAGCATAGTAAAGTCATCAAGTATTTAAAAGCAAAGTAACTTAGAGTTAAAGCTCAGTCCTACAATTTAAGAGACCTGTTTTTACATTCCAGGCTTCTGAATTTACTTAAAAAGTTACCTCACCTCTCACAGCAGCCTCAGTTCCAGCTCATGACTACTCTCTGCACAGGAACTTGCTGTGGTGGGAGACAAGGTTTCAAATGTGCACATATGACCGCAAAAAACAAAGAATGTGGGAATTCAAGTCTTGTTATTGCTAAACCTATTCTGAAGCATTTTCATTAATAGCTACAGATGTTGCTCAAAGATGCCACTGTAGAGATGAGATAAAACACTGAATATGTATGAGTTACAGACAAATGCAGTTATCCATCATCCTTGTTATAAATATCACATAAATACTTTTTTCTTGTATTTGATTTTGGAGTGAGATCCCACGGCAATGAGAACTGCATAGCTGACAGCTCTAGAGAAAGGCAGTGGTGCAGCAGGTCTCAGCCACCAAGAGGAAAGTGGGGGGCAGTTATTTCAGGAAGCACATTTAACCACACAAAAGATGAGCAAGATTTATATAAAAGATGGATTCTAATTAGCATCTAAATTGAGTATGAAAAAATGCATGTTGGAAATAGTTATTCATTTGGTATTTTAGTATGAAGTTGAGTGACATATTTACAAACAGGTTATTCTAAGAAAGAATGTACAAACATATTACAACTGCTAGATAAATCACCTCAAGAAAATACAAAGAACACAAACACAGCAGCACGAACAAAGTACCACTGCACCATGCCACTTTGGGGATGAAAGTATTAAACAGGGCTTGAGGAAAACAGAGCTGAACTGCAACATCACTGGAACAAAACCAGAACTCTGGCTACCATACAGTATATGCAGTATTAAAACAAGGAGCCATCTGAATGAAAAAGGCATAACAGCACATGAAGAATTCTTGAACAAAACAGGTAAGTCATTTCAGAGTCATTTTGTGAAAACATGCAGCCAATTTATTTTAAGATATTTGTGGCTATACATAATTGAGCCAAAAGTAACAAGTGCTACCACATATATTACACAATGGTACATCTCCCAATCCTAAAGCTGTATGCTGTTCAAATTCAGGAGTTGTCACATCCTATGCTAACTTGTCGTTGCTTCTTTTTTCCTATGGATGTCAGAAGGACCAAGCAACGCTGATTCTTAGGCTAAGTATCTCCTTGTTCCTGCAACATTACTCACCAGGGAATGATTGGTGCTGCTGGAGTATGGAGCTTCACTTCAGGCCTCTGGAGTTGACTTTTCTTATGGAAAAATTAAAATTCCATCAGCAGCCTCAAAATGCTCTGGAGACACGCAGCAAATACAAGTTGAGCAAGGTTTTAACTGATTGTTGTAATCTACATCTGTATTCTCACGCATCCACTGATGTTTAGGCCATTCGTGTGGCACAGAGCTAGGATGTGATAAAAATAAAACAGCAACCATCTAGACTTAAACATTACCCTCTTAGTAGCAGTGATTAGAACAATTTTTCTTTCCCCTCCTTCCTCTTTCATCAATCTGCTTAACATCTTCTACCCGGTCCTACAAGACAGAATGAACACATGTAGGAGTACCTTTCCTTAAAACACATTAAGGAGCATCCTGAAGAAACCACCACCTGCTTTCCTCCTGGTGGCTGGGACTTGCTGCACCTTCACCTTTCTCCAGAGCAGTCAGTAACACAGAAGATCTGTTCCCATCACTGTGGGACCTCAGCTCCCAAGAGAAACACGTACAAAACACTAACTGCTCAAACTTTTAGTGCGAGTGGGGTCACCAAGTGTTTTGTCCGGCTCTAAAATCACAGAACATGTTTACTTTTGCAGATGCATACTTTCTTCATCCAGCAAACATTTCTGAACTAGCCCAAGGAATAGGTTACTATGATTAATTGACTTAAACACCTGTTCAAGTACCACTTAAACGGGAATAAACATACTTCTTTTTTTGCCTTCTGCTTGTGTGGGGGAAATGTTTAAGCAAACCAAAAAAGCCACTCAGTATTGAAAAAAGAACCTCCCCATAGGTTTAAAGGACAACCAGAAAAAACTTTCACCCTGCACGCAAGGCCACAGTTATTTCCTCAGCTCAGAGATGGGAATTTGGACCTCAAACAACCACAGCTCATGTTTGTGTAGGCACAAGCCATCTCTCATGGCCTCATTTCGCTCCCACTGACGATGACAAACCCCTCCTTCACCAAAGGGGAAGTGGGGCTGCATTTATGGGCAACATTAAAGGTCACCAAGAAATTTAGAGCTCTCATTTGACCACCTGACCAAGCCTCCAGTCACAAAACAGTCTTGCCGACCAAGAACCATAACGCATTCTGCCATTCCAGGCCAGCTGGCCTGAAATACAAACAAGCAGCACATTTTTGTAAAGGAAGCTAAACACATTTTTCTCCCTAAGATTCCTCCAGGATCTTACACTCTTTTCCTCTTAAAGGAAAAAGTAAACAGAAATCTATCAGTTGAGCACACACGAGTCATGCAGCAGTGTCATTGAGTGACATTGGTCATGTAATGGACTCAATAAAACAGTTTTTCTCCATTTCTTTTAGTTTTAGTATTTTACTCCTTTTAAACCAGGAACTGCTGATGAAATATGCTCTTGGTTGTTAGCAGCTGTAGCTCTTTTTGTACTGAAGATATTTCCATTGCCTTTGATAAATTATCTCCAAGGAATAACAATGTTGTCTACAGTACAAAAGGACTCTATGTAAGGATGCTCTGCAAAGTATGCATCACTACAAAAATCACCTGAATTTTTATTCCCAATACGAATATTTGAAGTTTCTGTTTCAGTCTGCATTGTATCAAATTATTGTTTCAAGTCACATGGTACACATTTCTGAACATCATTCATCATTAGTTTCTCCAGTAATATTTTCACCACAAGATTTGCTTTCCATACGGTTTGCCCTAGTTTGAGACAGACAATCATTTTGTCAGTACTCTTCTCTAGTAGGCAGGTCAGAATTTAACAGCAGAGCTAGAAAAGGAGGGAAGGAAACAGATGGAATGAAGGAAATGTTAACAATGGAAGAAAAAAACAAAAGCAGATGCAGGTTGAGCTTTTTTAAATAATACACCTGCATTTTCATCATAGAATCACCTGAGCTGGAAAGAACTTTTAAAGACCAACTAGTCCAACTCCCCCACAATGAAAAGGTGCACCCACAGCTAGATCAGGTGCTCGGAGTCCAGTCCCGTCTGACCCTGAGTGTCTCCAAGCATGGGGAACCACCACCTCTCAGGACAACCTGTTTCCGTGCTTCATTACCCTTACTGTAAAATAACTTGTTCCTTATACACAGTCTAAACTCTCTTTCAGTTTGAAGCCATTTCTCCTTGTCCTATCACAACAGACACAGCTAAAGAGCCTGTCCCTTTCTTTCTTATGTCCTCCCCTGTTGATACTAAAAGGCTGCTATCAGGTCCACCAAGAATTGTCTTTTCTCCAGGCTGAACAGCCTCAGCTCTCTCAGCCTGTCCTCACACAGGAGGTGTACCATCTTTAGGATCATTTTTGTGGCCCTCCTCCTGATGCCCTTTAACAGGTCCACACTTCTCCTGTACTGAGAACTCCACATCCAGATGCAGTACTCCAGATATGGTCTCACCAGTGCAAAGCAGAGGGGCAGAATCACCATCCTTAACCAGCTGGCCACACTTCTTTTGATGCAGTCCAGGATATGTTTAGTTTTCTGGGCTGTGAGGCTATGTTGCGCTCATATCTAGCTTACCATCCACCAGTACCCGTAAGTCATTTTCCTTAGGGCTGTCTCAATCTTTTCATCCCTTGTATTGATAGAGGGAGTTGCTGCAACCATATTTGAACTTTGATTTGTCGAATTTCATGACACTCACCTTGGGCCCACTGCTCAAGACTGTCTAGGTCTCTCTGGATGGCATCCCATCTCTCAGGCATGTTGGCTGCACCACACAGCACAATGTCATCCACAAACTAGCTGAGGGAGCATTCAATCCTACTGTCAGCGTCACTGATGAAAATATTAACAGCACTGGTCTCAGTACTGACCCCATGAAGGACTCATCACTGATCTCAATCCAGACACTGAGCCATTAGTCATCACTTTCTGGGTGCAATTTTGCAACTAGTTTCATGTTCATTGAGCAGTCCAGCCACCAAATCCTTATCTTTCCAATTTGGAAAGGACATTGTGAGGGACAGTGTTCAAGGCCTTAGTGAAGGTAGATGGTATCAGTGACTTTTTCCTTGA